>NC_086254.1:4997502-5327523 GCF_021018805.1 Prinia subflava
GAAAGGAAAGGAATAAAGAAAAGAAAAGAAAAGAAAAGAAAAGAAAAGAAAAGAAAAGAAAAGAAAAGAAAAGAAAAGAAAAGAAAAGAAAAGAAAAGAAAAGAAAAGAAAAGAAAAGAAAAGAAAAGAAAAGAAAAGAAAAGAAAAGAAAAGAAAAGAAAAGAAAAAAGGAGTCATTATCCTGGGATCCATGCCGTACGGACATTGCCCGTGGCGAGGGAATGTCCACATTGTTTAGTGGGGGAGGTCTCTGTACATGCAGTGCACAGGGCACATATGCATCCTGCTGCAGCCTCTGCTCCAGAGCATCCACGAGCTTCAGATCTCCCAGGAGGGTGTGGAAATACCTTCACACTCAGCCTCCTGACACAGGGGGACGACAAACAGTCAGAAAATTGGTGCCACGTTCAGGCAGGCTGGTTTAACACATCAAATCACGAGGTCAGCACAGACACCATCAACTGCAGCAGAACCTCCTCATGGAGGCTCTCACTCTGTTTTCCAAAAGGTATTGTGCACACGTTTGTCTTGATTATACTAAAAATACAACACTGTGGGGTTGTGGCATCTTGATTGATTGTTTCCATGACATATTTGTTTTAGCGTTCAGAAAATCCTTAATAAAGCGGCTGCACACAAGCTGGTTTAATAATAAGGTTATTGAAAATATTTTCCAGCAGTTATTTCTAAATATTGATTTCTAGCTAAGTTACAGAAACACAGAAAAATCTGAATATTAAGTAAAGGTTGGCAGAGTAGAGCAATGTCTTTTAAAGCAACCATGATTCTACCATTTAATCACCTAATTTAAAATATGATCTGGTTTTAGAAAGGTTTTTTTAATTGGTTACGGGTGATCTGTAAAACCAAAAATTATAATTCACTTTTCAATGCCAAGATCCCATTTTTGGCTCAGGAATCATAATCATGGAATGATTTGGGGCTGTTGGCCTGACTTGGGCATTGCTCTGATGTTTTCAACTGTGTGTTTAAATCTAGCTAAAATATTCTTAAGTTTCCCCTGTTTTTTCCATGTTTTATTGTAAAGTCATGCTTAGGGCTACAGAGGCCTCATACTCCCCCCAGGCTATTGCAAAAATATCCCTTAATTTTTCTGCTCTGAGGGTTTTCTCCCGGGGTGTGGCTGTGTCAGGGCTTGGTGTGTCTGCTCCAAAGTCACATCTCAGGACAAATTGCACCTGAACTGACTGACCCCAGCCGTGTCTTCCTGCACAAGATCCCAGATTCAGAGCAATCCCTACTCCCCAGTCCTAACCCAGTGGGAGTCTGATGGTTTCACTTTATGTGGCCTTAGAACAGGTCTTGGTGTAGCTTTGGGCACATCAGGGGGATTTCTGGAACTCGGAGGCGTTTGTGGCTGTGGGTTTGTTGAAGGCAGAATTGGTTGCCCAACTTCTCCAAGTACTTTAAACATCCAGCTCTAAGTCTCTCCTCGTGAGTCTATTGCCAGCTCCCATCAACTTCATCTGGTTTCTCCAGCTCCTTCTGCTTTCCAGAGCTGAAAACACATTTTTTTAATAGAGGTGCAAAGCTAAAACAACTATTGAAAATACAGATTAAATTGCAGCAATGCCATGTAATCCTTCAGCAGTACTGAAAAGGAGGTTTTTTCAGGTAACTCTAACATCTACCATGATTATTCAGTTTTATGTGCTCCTGACACTTCACATATACTCATGCAGAGTTGGAACTTTTATTTTATATTGCCCCAGTAATTGCAGAGTTAACCAAAGCCGGTTCCTCCCCTTTCCGTGCAGACACACATACATCTGCACACTTTCCTAAAGGGTTTTTTCCTTTCATCCCTCCCCCCATCCACATAAAATTTCCCTCTGAGCCAAGACCCAGAATAACATTTTCCCCCAAAGTTACAACATTTGTGAAGCAAAACAAACAAACAAATTCTCCACGGTCAGAGTGGTGGCAGCTCCAGCGAGCGCTCACAACCCTGAGTGCACGTACCTACGTATCTGACATCATTAGAGATGCAAACTGCAGGGAGCTTTGTGCACTCCCTACACACAACCAGGGGAGTTTATAACTGTAGGGAGGATCATATTTTCATGAGCCACATTAATTTGCAAATTGTGACTAGGCAAGGTTCACTCACTCCGAGTAAATCCACCGAAAGCACTACCTGGGAGAAGGCGCTTTCACGCGTATTTTCTTTAATTAGTCAGGAGAGGGATGTGTTGCAGTGCTCTCCCACAAGTGCTGCTCAGCTTTATTACGTAGTTCAGGCTTGTGCTGCACCCACTGTTAATGAGGAGAGTTGCTATTATGGTGCTTTAAAAGATTAACTTTAGAATGCTAATTTCTTCTCAGCCCTGGAAGTGTCCCAGGCCAGGTTGGCCAGGGCTTGGAGCAACCTGGGATGGTGGAAGGTGTCCCTGCCCATGGCAGGGGGTGGAACCAGATGAGATTTAAGGTCCCTGCCAACCCAAATCATTCTGTGATTCTCTGATAACACCCTGCAAAGGAAGCCATAGCTAAAGGTAAAATCAAACAGAAGATTGGAGGGAAGAAATCACTCCCTGAAATTTTCACGCCCTGGGAAACTGAATTCCAGGGTTGTCCTGGAGATGTTGATCAGCTCTGTGTGATCAGGCCCTGATTCTCAGGGCAGCATTCACCAAGTTTTGGTCTCCGGATTGGATAGGATGGGCATCCTCATCATCGGGGAAACAGAAACTAATCCAGTCTCCGTGTGAGACACTTTGATCTCAGGCAACCTGCCAGGCCTGTTGTTGTCCATTAACTCATCTACATGAGGAGCTAAATGCAGCCCTGAAGTAGCAACTGCTCTTTTAAGAGGTTGCTGAGAAATCTCCTGTCCACCTTTGCCTGCTTTCATCCTGCCCAGTGACGTGGGAGCGAGCAGAGCCCGGGATGCTCCCGCAGGATGTGCCCGTTCCCCCAGCTCCTCCTTGGCACAAACCTGCAGGCCGAGCCTTGGACAGTGGGAAAAGCTGTGCATCAAAGCCAGAGCCAGTGAAATCATGTTTGGGTTCTCATCGGAATGTCACAGAGTACCCTGTCATTTTGTTTTAGCAACTTGTCCTTCCAAATGCGCAGTTCGCCTTATGGCATGCCAGCAGTAAAAATGTCACTTACAATAATTACTTTTTGGTGAAAATGCTTGCTGACTTCCTACCTTCAAGCTGTTTTTTACACAGTGGGGAGATAATAAGAAATGACTTTATCCTGACTGCTCAAATGAACACTAAATGGAATTTAGGTTATTATTACTGCAGATAGAGGACTGTGTATTGAAATTTAAATAGTGGATCAGATAAACTACAGAGATTTGTCTCTGAAAATTATAGTGGATCCGTTTTTTCAATCCACTTCTCTCTGAAACTTAAGGCAGCTGTTGTCTGCCTGCTGTCTTTAGAATATAATATTTTTCATAATCCTTTTAGAGGCCCCTGAATACCTTCTATGTTTTGCATGGTCTTCCTCAGCTTCTCCATGTTCTGTGCCTCGTTCCCCATGAGTCCTTTTGCAGTTTATTAGCTCAGCGTGTGTTAGCAGCAGGGCTTGGACAGGTTACTGTCCCAGCAGCTCCAGGAGTCTCTAAGGTGAGCTGGGAGGAGAGACTGAGCAGGTTTGTGGTTTATGCTCCCAAATTCAGATGCTCTTGTTCAGATCTCTGAACTTTGGATTTACAAGTGGATTTACAGCAAAGTCAGTTTGCTGTCAGAGGCGAGGCAGGGCCTGAGCAAAAGCAGCAAAGCTGCAGCTCTCAGAATGCACAGGAGAAGTTGCAGTGGAGGAATCTGTGCTGGCAGACGTGATGCCTCTGGGACTGCTGAAACCTCCTCTGTGTCTCAACACTGCTCTGTCATCTGAATTCCCTTTGGAGGGGATCATCCAGCGCTGGTGTCGGGACCTGGAGATGTCTCAGATCTTCAGGGAGCTTGGAGCAGGTGGCACCTGCAGGTCTTTGCATCCCAGATGTCCTGAGCTTCAGAAGAGTGAAGAGTGGATCTGAGCTGTGCCTGTTGGATGCACCCTGTGGACTCAGGAGGAGTTCCTGGACACCACAGGAATGATCCATGTGAGCAGCCCTGCAGTTCTGAATGCCCCTGGGCTCTGCAGAGCTGGTGATGCTCGGGAGAGCTGCAGGAGAGGAGCCCTGCCCAGCCTGGGGCTGTTTCCACACCGCAGGGACTCTGCCTCATGGCCAAGGCAGAGCAGAGCAGAGGGTTGAGACTGCTGGGGGAGCTCTTTTCTGGTGATTTGCAGGCTCTCAGTGGCATAGGTTGGACATTAGGAAAAAGTTTTTCACGGAGAGAGTGATAAACTGCTGGAATTGCCTGCCTGGGGAGGTGGTGGAGTCACCATCCCTGGATGTGTTTACACAAAGACTGGATGTGGCACTGGTGCCATGGCTTAGTCGAGGTCAGGGAACAGCTTGGACTCGATGATCTTGAAGGTCTCTTCCAACCTTGTGTGATACTGTGATAGCCAAGAAACTGAGCTCCCGGGATCCAGTACTGGGGACCTGACCCTTCTCTTCTTGGAGAGGAATAAGAAAATCTGGAGTTCAGGAAAACCACCTGAAATCAATGAACTGAGACCAGAACTATGGTCTGATGCTATGGGAAAAGTGGAGGGGATGGATGGGACAGAGCAGCATTTGGATTCATCCAGTGTGCCAAGGAATGCAAGACCACAAAAGATTTTCTGTGTTTGTATAATTAAGGCAAGGTTAGTTTGTTATGGTTCTCAACCAGGTTTGTGAAATACTCAGACCCCAGACCTATTTGCTGAATTGTTTGTAAAGTTAATTTCTTACCAAATAGCTACTAAGTGATGAGGAGGGAAAGGGCAGGCTGTGAGGGTGGTTTGGGGTTTTGTGGCAGTTAGATGGTCATTCAAGGAGCAATTTTATGTTCAGAAAATGGCATTTTAAAAGAAAACAGGAGATATTTGTGTAACGTTGACTTTGCTTCCACTCATTTATACATCTTCATTTTAGACTGTGCACCCCTCTCTAACATCACTCCTTAAAATCACTTGGGAGGGCTTAACTTCCTATACCCCAGACTGTATTTTTGAATTAATGATGTAAAAAGTGCTGGTAGAACCTGTGCCCTTTTGTGACCCAGTTTTATTTACATCTTCAAAAAGTTTGGATGATTTAAGTGCATTTATGCTGTCTTTGGGTGTTTAATGGCACTTGTCAACACCAGCCTGTATTTGTGCAGAATTTACATGGGATTTTTATCATTTAAAACTGTCATGTTAAGCTGTGTGTTCATCACATGGGGGGTCTAATGGTCACCATTTCCCATAAAGTCATTTTTGGGGACACTTTCCCCCAGCCTCTGTAAAGCTCAGGGCACCACTGATGTCTTTGGTTACCTGAAATATAAAAATTTCCCAGGTTCTGCAATGAGCTTTTCACTGGTGATGCTCCTGATCTCTCCAGCTCTTCCAGCACCTCATTTTTGAACCTTTGGAGCTTTTACTTCACATCTTAAATTGAATGCAGACTGTTGGAAAGCAAACACATTTTCTGTAGCAAAGTTTATGCGGAATTTATTGAAGTAATTTCATCAATAAATGCTGGCTGTGGAGTTTACAGGTTGTTCTGTAGTGCAGTTTTATATTTATATTTATTAAATGGTCCTTCCCTCCTTAAATACAAATGTGAAAACATCCAGTGAATATTACTTTTAAGACACTGGATTGCTTCTAAGTTAGTGTTATTCTTCATAGTAGTCTGGGGTTAAAAAAGCAGAGCAGATTTTAAAGAAATAAGCTTTCAATGTATTGTTTTCATTGGAAATGTTCAATTGCTGCTTTGGAAATCTTAATGTATATTTTTCAGATATCCTGAATTTGTGTCTTTGTCTTGTGAGGAACTTGAGAGAAATGAATACAGACAAATTATTTCATAAAACATGTGAAATGGCTGTGGATTGACAGTTAAATCTGGAATAGTGAATACAGACAATTTTCCCCTTTGTTCTGTCAGCAGTCACTTGTACTCTAAATGTCTATTTAATTTTTTAAGTAGATTAACGGGAAATGTTTGCATTATTTGATTATTGAATTTACTTTCCCAAATAATGGATCTTTTCCTCAAATATTTATGTGATCTTGAAAATGTTTTTCCAGAAGGGAGAAATGCTAAAAATGAATGGGGAACATATTTTGAGTTATTTGTAGTACGTGTACATAATGCCTCGCCTGAAATCACTGTACACTTGCCTTTTGGTGGGGGAAAAAAAAAGCAGTTTGTCATCTGTACTGCCTTCCAAAATTAGATTGAGATAATCCCACCTTTTGGAGTAAATGAGCAGCAGATTGGTCTTAAAGATGAAATTCAAGTAAGCTCTTGGTAAGTGATATAAAAAATAAATAAGCTAATATGTGAGCAACAGAGAGCATCTCAGTGATAGATGATAACACAGATTACCTTTGTTGTGTTCATAATTAGGCTGGGCAGGGAAAGGAGAGGGAGAAGGAGGCATTAGGAAATGCTTTTGTTTAGTGCTGTGTGGTTGGGTTTGGTTTGGGTTTTGGTGGGGTTTTTTATTATTATTTTGCCTTTTTTTTTCTCCCTGTTCTCCCTGTGTGCGTGTGGCTCACCGTGCACGGATGAGGAATCGTAGAGGAAATTTGCAGCTGCTCTAGTTATTCAGTAAGATTTGTATAAGCTGGCACAAGGGACAAAATTAGAGGGAAGTTGAACGAGAGTGCCGTGCAGTTTATTAGCCAGGCAGCCATAATTTTGACCTTGCTGTGGGTTAAAGGACACAGACCTGAGAAGAAATCTGTTTATCATGTAGGGAATTCATGCCATCCCTGACAGTGTACAGTGAACAAGATGGATGAGCTGCCAAATTGGTCCCTCGCATGGGTGAATCAGGGCAAATTTACAGTATGATTCCTTTGCTGCTCCTGAGACAGAAATAACATTTCCAGGGTTTCTGTTCGGTTGTATGATGACCCAGGGTGAGCAGAGAAAACAAATAGGATTTGTGGGATCCCCTTTACCTTAAAGATTTACATGCACCTCACTTTCTGTCTGCCTCTTTTGCATCTCACATCAAGCACTAAGGGAAAAGTCAGATTTTTAGGTTTGAGAGAGCAACTTGAAGTGAGTGTGTCAGGGAAGCTCTTGAATGCAGTAGGGGAGAGCTCTGAAGAGCAGACACCATCATCCTCTGCACTCTGCTCCCTTTGGGCCTGACTTTTCCTGTGGTAATATTTTCCTTCAACATTTGGGATGTGTTTGCTTGCTACACCAGGCTTCATGCTCTGGAACGACCTGACAATATTCTGGACAACAAACTCAAAAACCAGGGAGGTTTGCTGATGGGACTTGAGAATGGCACCACAGGGCTCAGAAAACTCTGGGCTCTGTTGGAGGGACTGGGTTTGGATGGGCTCTGACCCCTCCTTGTGCAGCTGAGAGCTCTGTCAGCATCCTCCAGACAGCTGGAGCCAAACCCAGGGGTGTGTGAGGCTGGGATCCGTGTCCTTAACCCTGGCAAGTGATGGGTGGGAGGCAGCAAGGAGGAGCAAACAGCCCCACAGAAATGGGAAAAGCTCTGGATGGAGAAATCTTGCTGTGCTCTTATCTCCTGAATTATTCTTGTAAGCCACGTTGCCTGTGTGTTGTTGCTTTAAAAAAGGTTCAGCCTGTACCCCTCAGATGTCTGGAATCTCTGAACAAGCTCAGTCAGTACGTTCTGTGAGAGATAAATTTATTGGGGGAAAACAACATTTTGTACAGAACCTATTGTTGTTGGCAAATTAACAAACTGGGAAAGCTTTCTTTTAAACCAAGTGTCACAATAACAGATTTGGGTGTCTCCTGATCCACTTGCTATCTTTATGTTGGATTCTCAAACACTTTAATTAATACAACATAATTACAAACTGTATTTTAATCTTGTTATTTCTGGACAAAGGGAATTGCAAAAATGTGATGTGTGTGATAAGAAACAAAATGAAATCAATAACAGTCTCAAGATAGAGCATTGTATCAGTTGTAGAAAATCCCTCATTGAACAAAATAGTGGCTGAGTGAGTTTCTTACAACTTACAGAAGGAGATTTAAACCAGTCTAGAATGGTAGCTTTAAAACCATCCTTATATAAAAATGTTGTGGCAAGCAAAACTGAGATTGCCTGACCAAGGAAATTGCGTGCAAACTTACAGACCATTGCACTTCAGTTTTTCCTGATTTTTATTTGTATTTGTACATCTTGTCTGTATAAGAAATCAGAGACGACTCAAGATAAAATTAGAAAAGAATTCTTGTTTTTAAAAAGAGGCTTTTTAGTACCCAAGTCATAGCAAGTAGCATTTTGCATACTTAGGCATTTCTTGAAGTAGGTAGAATATAAATGAGGAGGAAAGTTAAATATCCTGCAATCAAAACATTACAATTATGCTAAAGTGGGGCCTTTTTTCTCTTTTTTTTTAATTACAGAAAGTACTCCAAAGACTTCTGCCAGTTGCAGTCCTGCTCCTGAATCTCCCATGAGTTCCAGTGAATCAGTGAAAAGCCTGACTGAGCTGGTACAGCAGCCCTGCCCCGCCATCGAGACGAGCAAGGATGGCAAATCCCAGGAATCCAGCGAGCCTCCTGCCTCTGAATCCCAATCCACCACCCCTCTGCCACTCTCGGGCCACTCAGCACTCAGCATCCAGGAGCTGGTGGCCATGTCCCCTGAGCTGGACACCTATGGCATCACCAAGAGGGTCAAGGAGGTGCTCACGGACAACAATCTCGGTAAATTGTTCTCAGTTCTTGGCCAAGGTTGTGTGTAAGTGTTCATGTTCTTGTTGTTAGCTACAGCAGATGTGTAGGAGAACGCCTGGGTTTGACTCTGGCCTAAAATTTGCTAAAAAGGATACCTAATCTTTCTAAACTGCTAGAAAAGTCCTTTCAGATTGTCACACTCCACTCCAAATGTCCTCACACCCTTGCTCTTCCCAAGCTCTGCTCCTGGCACAGCAGCCAGGTACTGCTCCCACCCCCCAAACAGAGTCCAGCAGGCTGTCAGGACCCCCAGAACCCAGAGCCCCCCAGATCTGCCCTTAGCAAAGGCTGTTTCCCCCACACTTGCAAATTCCAGGCCCATTTTGGGTGAAGTAGAGGAGCCTGGTATGGTTGGAGAGGGAGGTGCACCATCAGGAGCACAGAGTCCCTGCAGAGCTGGGAGGGAAAATCCAGACTCAGCTGAGGTTTAGACGAGCCTGAGATAATTGTGCAGGGCCCCTGAGTTAATTCTGCTTGGAGATGTGCAAAGCTGAGGCTGCTTTTGCCTACAGATGGGATTTTTGGCTGTTGAATTCAGTGTCATGACTGTTTGGAGTAGTCACAGGGAATAACCTGATGGGAGTGTGGGAAGTCCACATTAACACTCTCACCGTGCCTCTAAATCGCTGGTTCTTCGTGTCTTTAACCCCTGCTTCCCTCACAAGGTTTGGGAAATGTTTCTGGGATCCTTTGGGGGCTCTGGCAGGGGGCAGTAAGCCTGTGCCAGTGTCACCTGCTCCTGCTCCTGGCTCTCAGCAAGGGATTCATCCCCTACATGAGGTGTTTGGGGAATGTCTGGTGCTCTCCAGAAGCAGCAGTTTCTCTTCCTTCACTACAAATAGGACCAAAACATTCACACTGATTATGTTACTTACGTGAGAAAGATTTTATCTGTATCATCTGAAGAGGATGACTGTAAAAACAAAAACTTTTTAGTGTTTAAAACTATTCTAGTATGTGAGGAAGCCTTTTTTTAATCTAGACATAGAATAAAGTATTATTGTCTAAAAAAAAAATTAAGGGGGAAAAATACTGGGATGGGGGAGGTCCCAAGTTCTCATTTAACATAATTTGGGAAAAAAAAAAGGGAAATTACCCTGATCACTGACATACCCTGAATGAGACTGTGTCCCACTGAGCCCAGCAGAATTCCTTGCCCGTGCATTTGGCTTGGGCAGATGGTGGTTGCTTGTTCAGTGGAGATAAAGTGAAGCCCCAAATCCTGGTGTGGGTTTGCAGATCCAAGCCCCTGGTTTTTGGGCAAAATGCTGTTGAGTGCTATACCTGCTCTGGTGTTCCAGAGAGGTTTGGAAAAAAAAAAAAAAAAGTATTTTTGCTTACATTTGTTTTGATGCCATTTTTACATAGTCTTTTTTATTTCCCATGATTTTTGTTTTCCTACAGTGTGGCTGACAAGCCTAAAAAGCAGCAGAAGAGCCAGGAAATGTGCCCCAAACTCTGCATTAGGTGTGGAACCAGTTTCAATGTCTCCTTTTGTGCCCTCAGTGTGCTAGTGCCCCAGGTTTTCTGGTGCACAGGTCTCTCTGGTTTAGGCCTTGTGAGGCTGCCACAGGCGGCTGCTGGTGGCTGAGGTGTCCCAGTGTCACCAGCCAGGAAAGCCACCAGCTGCACAGAACGATTCAGGCTGAGCTGGGCGGGTCTCTCCCCCCATCACCAGCTGGGGAAGGGCTTCAGAGTGAGACAGAGCAGGTTCAGATGGGTGCTAGGAAGGAATTCTGCCCTGTGAGGGTGGGCAGGCCCTGGCACAGGGTGCCCAGAGCAGCTGTGGCTGCCCCTGGATCCCTGGAAGTGTCTCAGGCCAGGTTGGACAGGGCTTGGAACAAGGTGTGGAAGGTGTTCCTTTCACTGGGAGTTCTGGTGATCTTCAAGGTCCCTCCCACCCAAACCATTCTCTGGAGGTTGTGTGGCTTCAGCACACGGTGCTGGCAGTGCTCACACTGAGATGCTGCTGCTGTTCTGAGCCCCAAAAGTCAGGGTGTCCTCAGAGATTCCCTGCTGGGCTGCACGGAATCCCAGAGGGGAGCAGACGCACTCAGCTGCTCGAGGAGAGGGGATATTGGGCATTTTGTCCATGAAACCAACACAGTTTTGTCCATTAGGATCTCCATCAGTGGGAACAGGCATGAAGGATGGGGAGGAGTTTTAGGAAACCTGTGCTCAAAAATATTCCTGTTATTAATAGAGCTCTGATGAAGACAGAGCGTGATACACCTGCTACGTCCTGAGGATGATTTCTGACACCTTCCCCCTTAGCTTGGGAGCCTTTCAGGTGTTTCCTACTGTCCTGCCATATCCTGACATAAAATAAACAACACAAACATCTTTAGCTTTGTTCCTAACACCTAGAGAACATGATGTTACCTCCTTCCACATTTGCATTTTTAATTTTTAGGCTGCAGTTTGAGGTTCATTTCCTTCAGCAGCACTGCCAGCACTGCTCATTCCCAACCCTGTGCAACCCTGTTCCTTTTCGTGTGGCAACACAATAACAGATTTTTAAAGTAGCTGTGTTATCTTGCTAGTAGCTGGCAGGTTTACAGGGAAATTGATGAGGCCTTGCTGATGTTTTTTAATACAAACAGGGAGCAAGTTACCCCAGTGCTACATATGATAAAAACATGAAGATAAAATTGATAAAATTTCCCCTGAATTACCTCTTTTGTCTGATTTTCCTGATATTGAGGGTAGTGGAAAATCACTTATTACTCAGGAACCTGAGTGAATTCTGAATATAGGTTTCTCCTCAGTCTGTAAGAACTGTTTTCAGGGTTGGTTTTACAGCTTATTAGCAAAGTGTCATGTCAAGCCCTGTTCTCCTTTCCCCTCTCTGCCTCTCATTATCTCAGCTGCCTCCTCTGAAAGCTTTCAGACTCACCTGCCCCACACATCTGAGTGGGATGTTCTGCAGCTTCTGACTGGTCCCATGTTCCCTCCTCTCCCCATACAGGCAAAAGAAAAAAAAAAAAAAAAGAAACCCAGGGCAAAATCTTGGGATGGTTTTACAGAGAAGGAGGAGAGGAATCTTGGAGTTAAGCACATGGGATGGGTCTATAGAGCAGATATTTGCCATGAGCTGTGTCAGGACCAGGGAAGGCTGTGCAGGCCAGAGCTGGTGGTGCTTTTGCAGGCGTGGGCTTGTCCTGCAGAGCTGTGGGGTCAGAAGCCCCCACTCACCCCACTGTCCCTTAGGGATCTGTTGTTGTCCACTGGCTACAAGTGCTGGGACGTGAAGGGAAAATGTTCTGTTGTGTGTCAGTGAGGGCACTCAGAAGCTGCAGCTCAGACACAAGACCCTGAGGCCCAGATTTGGGGTTTTTGGAAAGATTTTTGGGTTACCTTGAGATCCCATGACAGCAGCACTTGTGTCTTAAATCCTGATGACTCAGATGACTCCAGGCTGTCTCCTGCAGCAGAAATTGGTATCAAGGCAGTGCAGCTGAGGAAGAACACTGAAGTGGAGGGGGTTAGAAAACATGCTCTGTGGTTGGGTTTGAGCTGCACAGGCATTTTCCCCAGTCCTTGATAAGTTAGACCTTTCCCATAGAAAATCATTGTCAGCAATGCACACATGAACACTGTTCAGTGTCAAGCATTTGCAGATTTTACCCACCCAGATGACAGCATTCTGTAAGAGAACTAAAATTAAGTATCCTTAACTAGAAATACTGTAGAGACTGTAAAACAAAAATTGCATTGCAAATTCTGATTATCTCTAGTGGGTAAGACACAGTTAGATCCCCACAGATAGCACAGCACAGAAATTCCGTACATGTTTCTGTGAGGACATTTATGGCCATTGCTGAAGGGGGAGGTTGCATTGCTCTTGGTTCACTGATCCTGAAATGTTTGGATTGCCCTGTTGGAACAAAGCTGTGGCACTGCCCTCCTGCATAAGAGCTAAGTAGGCTCACTGCTCTCACGAGTTGCCTGCTTAGCCAGAAGTTCAGTTTATTTTTCCTCTCCTAATTTCATTTTTTGCACACTGTTTCACTGTAAGGTCCCGCTCCCCAAACGTGTCAACCTCCTCCCTTTATCTCAGGCAGATCCTGAGGATTAAACTAAATCTCAATATTTACCCTTCTAATGGGGGGCAGAGCATTTATTCTCCTAAATGTTTCTTCTGGGTTGTGGAGCAGTTCTGAAGTGAGGATGATTGAGGAATGATCTGGTGCTCTTTGCCACATCTCAGCTGAATTCACGCGCTTCTCCATCTCGCATTAGGTCAGCGTTTGTTCGGGGAGACCATCCTGGGGCTGACACAAGGCTCTGTCTCAGACCTGCTGGCTCGCCCCAAGCCCTGGCACAAGCTGAGCCTGAAGGGGAGGGAGCCCTTTGTCCGCATGCAGCTGTGGCTCAACGACCCCAACAACGTGGAGAAGCTGATGGATATGAAACGCATGGAGAAAAAAGGTAACGGGGAGCAGAGCGCTGCTGACTCACACCTTCCTCCCTGCCCAGCATCAGCCTGGCTTTTATAACCCTCCAGAAATAGTGGAGAGGCTGCACTGATCCAGCCTCACGAGGGTTGTGCAGAAGGACTTCACAACAGCTTTTTTTGGAGCTTTTATTCGATGCTTGCTCAAGCAGATACGTCTCGAAATAAAAAGAAAACAGGCACACAACAAAAAGCCAACTCCAAACTCTAAATATTCACCAGCTGCTGGGGAATCATTGCTGTTTTCTCCTATAGATTAATTACTGAGGCCCTGGTGTTGCCTTACCAAATGAGAAATGTGGGTTTGGGAGCTGGCTTTGGGTTATTAGTTAATAGTGCTGCAGCTGGTCACAGATGTTGGGCTGGAAGAACTGGGCATTGATTCCTGGGAAAGCTCCTTGCCAGTCCTGCACTGATGGGTGCTGGGAGCAGAGAAAAATGCAGCCTTTATTACAGGGCATTGCAGAATAATGATATTTGTAGCCTTACAGGGAGGGGGAAGGTGATGGTGTTAATACAATAAAATTTGTGTGTTATGGTCACATAAAACAGGGTCGTGGGGACTGACCTGTGAGTGGTCTGAGTTGTTACTGGGTATTTTAGTAGGGAGTACATCCTGCAAATTTATCCAGCTCTCTCCATTTTAAATTCATCACTATAACCCAGTGGTTATTCAGAGCCCTGTTTTTAGTATGTTCATGTGATTTTACAAGAGAGACTCGTGGGCTGCCATTATCAGCAGTTAACTAATTAATGATATATACATCTCTGGAGCTACCCCTTAATGATATTAGCACAGACATCATTAATCGTGTACACTGAAAGCTCTGCTGTTGACTGATGTTCTGAAAGCATTTACACATTTGATCAAGAACTTGGTGATTATATTTAAAATTGCAGTGAGGGAGCTTCTGGGAAAATTATAGTCTTGCAGGCTTTTAAGAAGAAATTCAAACCCTTGTCACAGTAACCAGTATAAGATAAAGCAGTGCAGTACCTTAGCACAAATCGTGTATGATCTTCCATGGGGAGTAAAATCCACTTGGGTTTCCCACTTACAACTGTAAACCAAAGGGAGTCATGAGGGGTTTTGCTGTATTAGAAACATGGCAGGAATAAAATTGTCAACTAGCTGGATTTTTATAGCCTCACAGAGAGTATTGCCCATAATGCAGCAAAGCAAAATAAAAATAATTTAAAAGTAGTACTGACAATATCCTTTTCAAAACTATTTTCTAAACTGGATTCTTATCAAGCAGTGAGCGATACATATGGTCTGTAGATGGCATCTGAATAGAGATAAGGCCATAAATCATTGAGGCTCTGCACTGAGCTCTGAACTGTGCAAGTGCTGTCCTCAGAGCAGAGCAGTCTAAAGTGAATCCAGCCCTGTATTTTCTGCAAAATCCTTTCATGCAGGTGAGGTTCCTGTGATTTAACCTTTTAAATTGCTCCAGAGCCACATTAAGAATTTAACTTTCCCTTCAGCTAATGTCAGTTAAAGAACAATGCGACTGGGTCTGCTTCCACTGAAACATTATTATCAATTATTTCACTGCCACATTTTATTAAGGGAGTAAATTAATAATTATGATAAAGGTGAGCTGCATATCTCCATTTTTTTTTCTATTCCACCAGTCTGAAATTTGTGCTATAAATGTCCCTTTGAAGAGGTTCTGAAAATTTGCAATGTACATTAACCAACCTCTTTGGAGGGAGCTGGGGGTTCATGCTCACCAGGCTGAGACTTTCTGCACACCTCTCCTGCCTTGGAAGAGTTCATTCCTCTCACAACCTCCAGGGCGTTGGGCTGCTGGAGCAGCACACTCCTCACAGAACAGCACTGCTGTCAGAAGAAAATTGAATTCCCTTTATTTTCCCATTATTTCACTTTTTAATAATCTTGTTCAATGCCACGTAAGATAAAAATGATATTAAAAGGGGCCCTGTTTTATCTCAGTGGTGTCTGTGCATCCACAGCTGGGCACGTGCTGGGGACTCTTCCCAGAGGGACACGTGGGTGAAAGGTGTAACTCAGCCTCAGACCCACATGCAGACTTTTGCCCAAATTACACCTGGCTTTCCTTTATTTTTATTTGTCCTCTGCCAAGCAGAGGCTGGGCACAGACAAAAATCAAACTTCTCCAAAAATAAAGGGTTTGCAACTTGGATTGCAGTTTGAGCCTTGCTGTCACTGCAGATGTGCTGGATGATCTCCTTACGTTGCCTACACGCAGCACATATGTTTGAAAATAAAAATTAAAATGGAAAAGCTTTTTAAAATGTCATCTAGGTTTTCAGAGACCAGCATTAGAGCCTGAAGTCTGAGTCCTAATTCTGCCCTTGGCCCAGTGGAAAGTTGTCCTGATAATAGATTATCCTCCAGAAAACAATTGCTGTGGCAGAACAGAGGGACATCCTCCTCTTTATTTGTATTTTAATGAAATATGTGCTTTTATATAATTTGTTCCATTCACATGAGAGCAGCCCAGCTCTGCCAGTGCACCATTTGTGATCCCAGTGTGAGGCTACAGGAGCAGAGGAAGGAATGACATTCTTCCCAAGCTCTCACAGCTTTGGATTGTCCTTTGCTGTTTAAGACAAGAGCTCTGCCCTGCCAGAAATCCCATCCTTTGGAGAGCAGGCAAAGGGAGATCCAGCCCATCCTGGCCCCTGACATTCCAGTTAGAGGTGGTCTGAGCACCTTTCACATCTCCCATGCCAGGTTCTGTTTTGTCTCGTGGCCTCCTTGAAGCTGCTGCCCATTGCTGAGGTGGTGGATGTTGCCCTCCAGCCCCTTGGTTTTGCTGTGCAAGGAAACAAGGGAGCCTTGGCTGTAGTTTACATGTCAATGCAAGTTGGAAATAACACCCAGGAAGGAGTTTTGAGATTAAACACCTTATAGAAATATGAGATTATCGTGCTGGAATGATTAATTCCATGGCTGAAGGTTGTAACAGTTCCTTGAAGGCTGCAAAAATAAGGCCAATGGGTCACCTTGAAATAATGCAGATTTGTTGCAGTTTTACATCTGGTTGGAACAACTTAAATAGGTGGGTTTTTAAAGGAGACCTATTTAAAAAATAAAAAACAACACTTTGTTTTTTATAGTTGTTTCAAACGTGTGCAGGACCGTATCACGTCAGAGTGATGGATCACGAGCAACTCACGCTGTGTTCCATATCAGTGATCTTACACAGTAGGCAATCCACAGGTAATCTGTCATATTCAGAAAAAACAAAATGTGGGCCATGCAGATACCCCCAAAGGTCACAGAGAGTGTTCAGAATTCACTGCCATGATAATAAAGCCACAGTGCCAAAGGTGCCACTGGAGGCACCATGGAGAGGGCAGGGTGCTGGAACCCACTGGAGCCAGAAAACCCAGCCAGTGCTGGAGGGAGCCCTGCCAGGAGACATTGGCTGGGGTTTGAACACTGCAGTTGATTTGATTGCACTGAATTTTTATTCATTGTGCAGCTTCAGCCTGAAGGCAGAGCTGTGGGGAGAGAAAAATTGAATTTTTGAAGAATTTTGTTGCTGACCAGTGTGACTGGCCCCTCAGTGTCCCTGGCTCTGACCAGAGCTCCTGGACATTTAATGCCTCCTGGATTGATGTCAGGCTGGTGCAATCTGGGACTTAATACCCGAGGTTATCAAACTGTAGCTCTGGAATATGTAAACTCTTAAATATCTAGAAGGTCTTTAACAGGCCATTAAATATTTTATTTACAGGATTCATCTGTATTTGCTGTTTTCAGCCCCCTCATTAGCAATGCTTGTGCATGATACTGGCAGGTGCAGTAAATCCCACCTCTCCATGCCCAGTGTAAATCAATCAAGTCAGTGACAGAATTTGCCAGGATAATTCACTCCCAGTCAGGGAGGAAAGTCAGTGGCAGGATCACAGGCTGCTGCCATCAGCCTCACCGAGCCCATCAGAGCTTTCTGAGAAGTGTCTGTGTTTTGGAAGGAGCTTTGTGCAGGGGAGGAGGGTGCCGGGGGCTGGTTTTCTTTCATAACCTGTCACTGCCACAGCACAGAGCTGTAGGGAAAGGCAGCAAACGCAAATGTTCAGCCCATCCCTGGCATCCCCGGGCTCCAGGCGCCACCGTGTGTTGGAGGTGGCTTGGGAAGGCTGGGAATGCTGCAGCCCCAATTCCACAGTCGTATTTTCCTTCATGTCAGAGACACCTCCGTGCACACCTGAAGTGTTTTAACCACCAAACCCCTTTTCAGTCAAAATGGGGCACAACTGTCCCAATCAGAGCCTCACGTGGGAGTTCGCTCCTCTCGAAGGAGTGAATCTGAAATGAGTCGTGTGAACTGAACCCTGTCATTCGTGTCCCACATTCATTGTAAAGGCAGAAAACTCTGGCAGGTTTCCAGCTGATTCTTTCTTTTCTCCTTTTTCCTCTTTTCTCCTCTTTCTGATTTCCCTCTTTTCTCCTCTTTCTGCCTCTTGCATCCTCCCCGCATTTACTCTCCAGCGGCGCCCCATCCTTCCATCCCATCCCCTCCCAGCAGCCCATCCCTGCATCTCCCTCCCTGTGTCGATCCCTCAGCCGGTGCCTCCATCGATTGTGCATTTGCATTCAGCCCAGGCTGACTCCCTGTGCTTTCCCTTTCCCTTGCAGCCTACATGAAGCGGCGGCACAGCTCCGTCAGCGACAGCCAGTCCTGCGAGTCCTCGTCCGCCGGCATCGACTACAGCCAGGGCGCCAGCCCCCAGCCCCAGCACCAGCTCAAGAAGCCCCGCGTGGTGCTGGCCCCAGAGGAGAAAGAAGCTCTCAAACGAGCCTACCAGCAAAAGCCATACCCATCACCAAAAACCATTGAGGAACTCGCCACGCAGCTCAACTTGAAAACCAGCACCGTGATCAACTGGTTCCACAATTACAGGTGAGCGAGGTCCCCGCAGCCCTGCTCCTCAGGGTGTGCTGGCTGTGGCTCTGGCAGGTGCTGCTCTCAGCACACTGGGTCGGGTGGTTGTGCAAAACAAGCGGCTTTGACAGCAGGGAGGCTCTCACTGACACCGTGCTAATGCTCCAGACTAATTGTAAGTCATCCCTGAGGAGCAGCAATACTCAGATATTGATGTAAGCAGTGCTTTTAAACAGAAAGTCTGGCTTTTGGGGTGGGCGTGGATGTGGAGATGTCCACTGATGAATATTTATAAACCCACTGCAGGATATTTATAAGCCCAGGCTGCTGTGTGTGACTCATGTGCACACGCACAGACACGTGTCAGGTGGGTGTTGTCACTGGGTCACTGGGTGGGGGCTACTTGGAAATGTCCTTCACTGGATGCTATCAGGAGTGCCCTGCTTTCATTGTGTCATTTTCCTGCATCTGAAGAAAAAGAGGATTTTCTTTTAGGCCTTGAGTCACCGAGCTCTGAAAACAGGCACAGTGTTTGTGCTGTGTTTCTGGGAGGCTTCGTGGAGTCCTGAAGGGCAGAGAACCAATAACCCTGAAATCAGAGAGGGGCTTGTTACAAGGGCCTGGAGTGCCAAGAGAAGGGGGAATGGCTTTAAACAGCCAGAGGGCATGGATAGATGGGATATTGGGAAGGAATTGTTCCCTGGGAGGGTGGTGAGGCCCTGGCACAGGGTGCCCAGAGCAGCTGGGGCTGCCCCTGGATCCCTGGAAGTGTCCAAGGCCAGGCTGGAGCAGCCTGGGACAGTGGAAAGTGTCCCTGCCTATGGCAGGGGGTGGAACAAGGTGAGCTTTTAGGTCCCTTCCAACCCAAACCATTCCAAAATCCTATGATTTATTTAATTGTTAGGATTAAATCATCAAGTCCCACTGAAATAAAATGTTGGTCTGTTCAGTTCCTTTCTCGTTTGAGGAGGAACCTTCTCCACATTTGAACCCCTGAAGTAGGTTTTGGCCTGCAGACAGCGATAAAAAGAGACAAGGCTGGAATAGCACATAAGAATTATAAGGATTTGAATAAACACATTATCAACTGTGCTTGAGATTGGAAGTCCTAATTAATGCAGCAGACTTTTCTCCAAGAAATTTGTGCTAATGAATATTGAACAGGTACAGTTAAGCTACCAGATTTAATACTATTCTGCTCCTACACTCGGAGCCAGTAATGTTCCTAATTAGTCCAGATTGCTAAACTTGTTTGTTTTTAAAAACTGCTAACATTTAAAGGGTAGTTTTTCACTTTGGCCCTTCTCAGCTTTTACCAGGGAAGTTGGCGAAGCAAAAGCAGCAGAGTTTAATGAGCTATCCCCGAAATATTGTGCACAATAGTTAAATAATGTTTACAGTAAACAATACGAGATTTTTAAAAACCGAGTAATCATATTTACACTGAATTTCACCGCCCTGAATTCAGTACAGATGCAGCCTCTTTTCACCGCTCAGACTTCTCCAAACGCAGGCCTCTTCCAATTCCCACTTGCAGGCAATTATACACAAGTTGGAGGGATGCCTGTGAAAATATGTTCCCCTCGGCCTGACAGCAAAATGTGCTGTTCTCACTTGGGCAGACGAGCGCGGGAGCGCTGGTGGCAGGTGTCACCTCCCTCATCATCACCAGTCCCTGCCTGGGCGTGCAGCGATCGGAGCCTCCAGCCCCACCTTCCCGGGGAGGAGGTGCTGACAGCTGGACACCAAACCAAACCCTGCAAGCCGTGGGCTGGGGCAGCACAAGGCTGAGCATTGAGGGGTCTGGGCCTGCTCCCAGATGTGCTGCTGGGACTGCAGGGCTTTCAAAAGCTGTTTCAAGGCTGTTTGGAGCCCTGTGTGCTCTGAGCGCTGAAAATCAAAATACAAACTGAGTTTTTGTTCCCCTTGGCAATAACTTTCTTAGCTGTCATGCATGGATTTCTCTTAAATCATGTGTAGGGTGTTGCAGGAGAGGGACAGGTTCCGTGTTCTGTGAGGGGAGCAGGGCCTGTTCTGCAGCTCATGTGTTAGAAGAAATGGGTGGTCTTTCTTTCAGTCTTCTCTAGGCCACACTTAACTTTATTTATCTCTTTTATACTCTCCCTCAGCCATTTCTTTTCCAAACTGAAGAGTCTTTTATACAGAAGCAGTTCCACATCTCAGACCATCTGCTTGTGCTTTAATAATAATTTTTCTGTAGCTTTAGATAAGAGATGACACAGATTTGGACAAGTTTGTCTTGCTGTCTCTTGGGAATCCTGCTGCAGTGATGCTTTTCCTTTCAGATTCAGCCCAAATCTCACTCTCCAAAGGTGGTTGCTACAGCAGGATCTACCTTTATATTCACCAGATGGAAAATCAGCATTAGCATTTTATTTCCTGCAGCAAAAAGAAAAGCTGAAAAAAATATCCTCAGCAGGCAAAGAAATAATTCACTTCAGAATATAAATGGGTATAAAGGATTTTGACATGTCTGCAAACTTCTCCAAGTCTATGGCTTTGCATTCATACCAGTCACAGAGCTCTCAGAATATACAATAAATGTCTCTTGCTTTGCAGGGAAGCACATACAGGACACATCAGAGTCTGAGGCTCTGATGTCTTAAAAATGGTACAAAAGAGCAGGAGGGAGGAATTTCTATCCCATTTCAGCTGTGGAAACTGGCACATAATCTCAGTAAGGCCACAGAGATGATACTACAGACCCATCAGGAATGAAACCAGACTTTCTGGAATTGTAATCCAGCACTCTTGCATTCTGAGTGTATTTTTCAATGAACTCTATTTTGTGCTGGTTTTGACGTTGCGTAAAGCCTTGTCCAGGGAGCTGCAGCAAACACCCAGGAGATCTCTGATGTTTTGAGTTCCACTGGTGAAAGCCAACAGGGTGTGGGGACGTCAAGGCCAACACCTTCTCCCAAGAGGAATGCTCTCTGGAATCCTCTAGCTGCTGTCACCAGCTCTTCTTTACCATAAGAATTTAATTACTACGTTAATCAGGAGCCAGCCCAGATTCCAGAAGCAGTGTATTGGGTGTGAATTCCAGGGATTTCCACAGACATGGGTTTGATGTTTGTGGTCAGATTCTCAGCAGGTTCAGTACCTGCTGGAGCTGAGGTATTTTAAATGCCATGCAGAGCTCTCCCCAGCCTCCCCTTGTGACCTGGGGAATGTTACAGAAGCACCACGTTGTGGATCAATGTCCATGCAGGGAGATTTTAGGCATAAATAGAGCCTGATAATCGATGTTGCAGGATGCGTGCAGTTAATGGTAATAGAAAATTAATGTTAGCACCTGTGGGCCTCTGTTAGGTGAGTAATATTCTCCTAGGGAAAATTACAGACCCCCTAAATCCTTCAAAAGTGTGGAGTCAGCGAGTACAGCTGAAATACTCTGTTGCATTTCAAGTAAGTCAATAAGATCATTAGCTTCAAGAGCAGTATTCAGGTGGTGCTCTCCATTTAGCTGAATGTTTTTCCATTGTCTGCTGTCTTCCACAGCACAGTTAAGGAAAAACAGAAAATCCTTAAGCCATCAGCGCTGGGACAGCGTTTCACTTGTGGTTTGCAGGCCCCTTGGCAGTTCCCTGTGGCTGAAACCAAGAGGTTTTTGTGTTCACTCTGAAGAATATTGGGTTTTGGTAAACTCTGCCCAGGCCTGTGGTCCCGTCCCTGACCCCGGATCATTGAGGCTCCCTCTTGGTTATAAATTAGGATTTAAGTGGCGTTCATCACTTCTCCCATGGATGCAGCAGGACAGAGAAAGGGTTAGCCCAGACCCTAAGGTTTTTCAATAAACTTTTCTGTATTTGTGGAGATTTTGGGAACTCCTAAACAGAGGAGGAAGAGGGAGGAAGGCCTGAGTGAAATGGCAGAGGTGGTGTATCCTTGCACACCAGGCACTTCTACCCACACATGGAGTGCAGTCATTCCTATGAGAGGCACTGCTTGGATTGTCACTGTTCATGTTCTGAAATTGATTTTTTAAATAAAAAATGAGGCAAAAGTCAGACTAGCTCATAGACTGGCAGCTTGTCACAGGCTGGGCTTTCTCACAGCACTTTCAGCACAACAGGCTTGGTTTCATCTCCATTTCTCCTCGCTGTCCAGGAGAACACCAAGGGGCTTGTCCAGCTTTTTCCTGGATTATTTTTTGTTTAGGCAGACTGGCTCATTCCTGGTAGAAATCTGAGTTGTTTTGTGTTTACAACCCACTTTACTCTGCATCTCCTACAACTGTATTTATGTTTTTGTTAAAAATACTAACTTCTCACCAGGGAAGTGATGGAGTCACCACTCCTGGAAGTGTTCAAATGATTCAGTGCAGCACTTGGTGTTGGGGTTTGGTGGTGTTTGGTTGGAAATTGGACTCAGTGGCCTCGGAAGTATTTTCCAGCCTTAATGATTTAAAAAAGGGGCATTTTTAGTATGTGGAAAGGGCATTTTTAGTGGAGTCAATGATTTCAGAAGTCTTCTCCAGCCTTAATGATTATTTTTTGTTTAGGCAGACTGGCTCATTCCTGATAGAAATCTGAGTTGTTTTGTGTTTACAATCCACTTTACTCTGCATCTCCTACAACCGTATTCATGTTTTTGTTAAAAATACTAACTTCTCACCAGGGAAGTGGTGGAGTCACCACTCCTGGAAGCGTTCAAACGAGTCAGTGCAGCACTTGGTGTTGGGGTTTGGTGGAAATTGGACTCAGTGGCCTCGGAAGTATTTTCCAGCCTTAATGATTCCACAAAAGGGCATTTTTAGTACGTGGAAAGGGCACTTTTAGTGGCGTCGATGATCTCAGAAGTCTCCTCCAGCCTCAGTGACTCCACAATAGGGCACCTTTAGCGGCGTGGAAGGGGCGTTGTTCGTGGAGGCGGGCGTCTCCCCTCTGCCCCGCACACTCACATCCCTCTCCTGTCTCCTAGGTCCCGCATCCGCCGGGAGCTGTTCATCGAGGAGATCCAAGCCGGGAGCCAGAGCCAGGCCGGCTCGAGCGACTCCCCTTCGGCCAGAAGCGGCAGGGCGGCCCACAGCTCCGAGGGGGACAGCTGCGACGGCGTGGACGCCGAGGGCCCTCCCGACGGCAAGCCCAGCGGCCCGGAGGCGGACGAGCTGAGCAGCGCGGCCGCCAAGTCTCAGGGAGGGCCCGCCGAGCCGGCTTTCGAGGCGGGGGACGAGGCCCTGCGAGGCGCCGGGCCCTCGGAGAGAGCGGAGCCCGAGGGCCTGGAGGACACCGACGACGAGGGCCGGCCGCGAGCGCCGCGCCAGAGCTCCCCGGCGGCACCGCAGCGCCCGGGGGACGCTCTGGAGACACTGCCAAACTCCGCCACGGAAGGGGATGCCTCTACCTCAGCTGCCTCCACCTCAGTCCTTACGGGGGAGAGCTCCTACAAGCCGAAAGAAAGTTCGGAGAAAACCTCCAGTGTGCCAAGTACGAGCTCGACGCCGGCCGCAGGCTCGCAGAAGGCCAACTCCCTGCAGAGCTTGTTCGGCTTCTCGGAGGCGGCGAGCTCCAGGAACACGCGAGACAGCTCCCTGAGGAAAAAGAAAGCGGCCAACTTGAACAACATCATCCACCGCTTGGAGAAGGCCGCCAGCCGGGAAGAGGCCGTGGAGTGGGAGTTTTGAGATTAAACTGGCCCAACTCGGGAGAGCTGGGAAGTCAAACTGGACCTCTACTGGTTTTATTGTGTTCGCACTTAACCGCCCTGCGGGCCACAGGGCAAAAACGCCATAGGCCAAGGTGCATATAGAAATCAAAAAAAAAAAAAAAAAGAAAAGAAAAAAAAAAAAGGAGCGTTAAGCCCAATTTATGTTTGTGTTTTCGAGGAAGAAAACTGAAATGTGTAGTCAAGCTTTTTTGTACCCTGAAGTGTTTTTATTATTGCCCTAAGTGATTTCCACAGTTTCTGGAATAACTCATACAGCTTTGCCTTGTGCCCTCCTCTTTGGTGTGGGGCTTTAAAAAAATGAAAAACAGGAAAAAAAAAAAACCTAAAAAAAAAAAAATCTTAAAAAAAAAAAATCAAACCCACATATTAAAAGGGGGCTTTTTATCTGCCATCTAATGGCTACAGAGCGATAATACACTATTATCTTCTTAAACCAGGAAAAAGGGGAGATTTTTCAAGAAAAAGAAAAAAAAAGAAAGTTTTTTGTAGCTGTTCAGTTGCCACTAAGAGATTGCACAGTCAACCGACTCTAAACACACTAGTTTGGATTCCTACATATTTTCAAGAAAAGAAAAGAATCTTGTTGTTTGAAACTTTGAATTAAAAAAAAAAAACACATTTACTCCACATATTTTTTAACAAAACAAAAAAAAAAGTCACATCAGGAAAATATCTTAATTTGTGGTAGCTGACTTAGTGTTTTCTTGTAAGTGAAATAGAATATTGACACGTAGTGCACATTGTTTCATAGCTTTAACTGATTCTGGTCTTTTGCAGCCCAGAATTTGTTTAATACACTCCATTTTAGGCCAAATCAGGACAAAAAAAAAAAAAATCTGAATCTAGGTATTTTATAATCTGCTTTTTAACCTCTAACCACAGAGCACGCTGATCAGACCTCATATCTGGGAGGTTTAGGAGACAACTTAGAAGCAGCATGTACTTGATCATTTCACTCGGTTCGTAGCGTACAGGATTTTCCTTTCGGCAGAGACAGATCGCTCCCAAAACGTTGGCCAGTAACATTTCATCCTGCTACTCGGGGCCTAGCCCGTATCCCGGACATTCAGCTTACCTGGAATCCTTGGGAACGCAGCTCACGTGTCCGATGCTGTCACACACCACTAAGAGGGACTGGAGCTGCCGCAGAGCCAGCCCTCCTCCTGCTGTTGGTGGCCATTCACTGACTCTCTTCCCACCGCGAGCACTGATTTTAAACACGTTTTTAGTTGTGGGAAGCTCCTTTTTTTTTTTTGGCGTGGATAAAGAGTACACGGCAATGACCAGACGGGCTCTTAGCGGGCCAAGCTCGAAACCAAAACCTCGGCGCTGTCGAATCCCGGTCCGGCCCGTTCTGCCCTGCAGACATGCAGCCTTTTCCCATTATTTTATGCACAGGTTAGGGCTGATCAAAGTACAAACCCAATTCTAACTTGTCTCTAACTCCTCCTGTTGTCTATATGTATATGCGTGAGCATAGAGGTGCGTGGAAGGATGTGTGTGCGTGGGTGTGTGCGTGCAATTTTATACGTCTGTGTATTTTCTTACGTACTTGTGCACACATAGAGTGCATTACTGCCACCTTTTTTCAATAAGCTGTTTTATCAGTTATGGCTTCTACAAGTTTGCTAATTTAGACTCCTTTATTGCCATATCTTTAAAACTAACAATAGATGATTTCGGAATATATATATATATATAAATATATATATATATAATTTTTTTTTGCTTATTTATAGGTGCTGTATTTTATTATCTGATTGTTAGGAAGGGATGAAAGGGGGCAAATATTCTTTAGAGGGATAGACTGCCGGCAGTATTGGGTATAATTTACAAGATGTAGTTGTCATACTGTATATTATTGATTGAAGACTTTTTTGACCGTATTGTGTATCATTGAACTTTTGTCTTAGGTCAGCATCTTTTTGATGACACTTTAATGGTGCATTCATTACTTCTTAAGTTTAATTAATATTACTTTTCTGATTTTGGGGGAGGGAGGGATGGGGGAGAGGAGTTCCGACTTTAAAGGTATGTTCCCAATATTACACCTCAGTGTGCTTGTATTAATTCATTAGTAGGATTTTTGACTGTAACATGTGAAACCACATTTCTTGCATGATGTTTTAGAACTTATGTATTTCATTTACAGTCTCTTAACATGCGACAGCAGCACTTAGCGCAAGTTTTCACCAATTTAAGAATCAGTACACTAAAATCCATCCTCATGACTAAGGAAAGAAGGCTCTAGGAGGCTGAAAGGCAGGGATTTGGTTTGGATTTTCACTGCTGGCTGTTTCAGGATTCCTCCTTGGGTGAGTGGGGACTCGTGACGCGAAACGAAAGCTGAGGAACGGAGAGAGAGCAGCTGCCCCTTCCTGTGCTGAGCTGAGGGACAATTGGCAGTGACAGACACCGGGGTGAAGCCAAGGGTGACCTCTCTGTGCCTGGCCAGTGTCCTGCTGTGACTCCCAAAGCAGCTCCGTGGATAAACACGGCCTGGGGGGAGCTCACCTACCTTAGTGCAAGTCACAACCAGCTGCGCCTCCAGCCAAGAGCAAAACTTCTGCCCAGGAGATGCAGATATTTTCTTAGGTTCTTTAATTATTTTTTTTTTCGTTGTCGCTGTTTGGTTCAGGTTGGGTTTTTTAATTAATTCTAGGCAATACTCTTGCCAGTCTGTTCCTACTGTCCTTGTCTGCTGATTTGAGACCCAGGTGCTGGATGCAGTCAAGTGGTTACTCTCAGCTTTCTCCATAGTGAGGGGGTTTTTGTTCTGTTTGATGATTTTTTTTTATTTTAAGTTAATATTCCCCAAACTGTTCTTGTGCCTGTGTCTATCTGATTGCATTCCATGATGCTTACTGAGAGCTCTGGCTGCATTGTACGACAGCAGAACTGTATTCACAGTGCAAATGCAGCACTTAAGGTCAATCTCTCTTCTTAATAAGCAATACGTAAGTGCCTTGAAACATATCTTCTTTTTTCTTTTTTTCTTTTTTTTCCTGTTTATTTTTGGTTTGCTTTTCAGGTTTCCACTAGTTCTTTAGGATTCTTTAGCATCCGCCCAGTTTTTAATGCTGTAATGATTTTTAAAAAGCATATCTGTAGCTTGCCCTAGAGGAAATCTTTCTTTCATAACACTAACTGTTAATTCTAAGCTCCATTATTCCATTTGAGTCATGTAATTTTGCTGGATAAAGACAGCGTTCAGAAGTCAGAAGTCACTCCATCCTGCCAAGCGTTGTCATTGGGATCCATTATAAAATTAATCAAATAAAATGCTGTCAGTATTTCCTATATTTTTGGCACTTTATTAATGGCTTAGCTCCTTTTGCTGTTTCATATTTAATGATCTGTGTTGAATGTGGATTAGCCTGCTGAGATGCTGTTGGGGTGATCTCCTGCCCGGAGTCCCCTCGGGTTCCTTGGTGACCCCAGACCTGGGGCTCGGAGGCGCTGCCGGGGTTTGTCCCGGTGTTTAGCCAAGGTCACAGCTGCTTTTCTGTCCCCGTGGGAAGCAGGATGGGTGAGCTGAACTACTGCTGAGGTTCTCGGGTTGGACATGAGTTACCTGCTGGTGTTTCTGGCCAAGGCCCCCCACGTTGAGAGGCTGAACTTACACTGCAGGGTGTGAGGATAGCTGGGATCAACGTGGAACTCGCCCTTGGGAGGAAAATGTGCTTTGGAATAACTTTTTTTTTTTTTTTTACTTAACTCAAAGGATAAAAAGTAGAAGGAGAAGAAATGCCAAAGAGCAGCACAGTGGCTGTCATCCCTTGGGTGCTGATTCCAGGGGAAGGGAATGTGTGACTTGGGGCTCATCTCACAGAGCCCTCGTTGCTCACATTTCTTTTCCTGATGGATAAAGCACAGGCAGCTTTCAGGAAATCCATCATGCCAGAGTCGTTTTTCATGAGGTTCTTAAAAACCATTTTATTTTCTCTCTCTGTCTCCACTTCCATGCTCTTAACCAACGCTGTGCATGAAGGGCCAGGGCTGTTTTAGTAGAAATACGTTTATATTGCAGATAAATTGTTGATTTTTCTCTCTGGATGATTAGGGAAGGAAAAAAGTGCAGTGCTTTGTTTGCCAAAAGCCAGGAAAGAGTATCCTGTGGCAGCAGGGTCATGCAGTGGGATTGTCAATACACTTCCATTTTTCAGGATACAGATTTCAGACAACAGCATTGCAGATGTTTATTGGCAGAAATGCATTTAATTACAGTTGCTTTTGATGCCATAAAATTTGACCATTTTATTTATTCATCAGTGAAATGCCTATAAACAGAGCCACCCTTTAAAGGAACCCATATCAGTGCACTCTGACCATATCATGAATTGGTGAGTCCTTTAGTAATAAACTCCTTGCTGTAAGAGGAAAAATCTATATTGCAGTTATAAAGAAAAAAGTATGTGCCTTTCTCATTAGCTAAAAGATCTCTGCATTATTTTTATGTAACTTGTTGATTGGGATTGGTGTAGAGCAGGGGGGTCATGAACACCACAGAATTCTATGCAATATTTTCCAATCCAATTCCTTTAAAAGTCACCATTTTTCAATCCTTTAACAGGAAAAATAGTAAGTTTGAGAAGTGCATCATTCTGGTGGTAATTCAAACTGCAAAGCTGATAAATTGACATAAAATAGGATTGAGGGAAATGTGACAAATTAATGTGATGAAATAATAGAAAATGCTAACAGTGGTTGCAGTCCCTACAAGCACAGCTGCCATCAGAAGTCTGTCATCTCCCATTTTAAAATTAATAATTCCAGTATTCTTAAAGCTTTTATGAATAAGAATGCTCCTGGCAAAAACAGGGCAGGTTAGAAACGGGGAGAAAAAAAATCATGTTTTGACCATATAGAAATTATGAGAATACACAAAAAAAAGTAATTGTGTTTGGACATTTAGGACTTGGATCCCAAATGTTTTATTTCCATTGAAATGCCCAGTATTCTGTGCCTTTAGCAGGGCTGTGAGAGATCAGTGCTTGGCAATTTGTTGCAGACTGAAAGTGGAGTGGTGACATTTTTAACCTGCACATGGAGGGCACTATTTGGGCTCCATTCATGTCTCTTCCTGCAGAGCAGATTCTGAATTTCTCTCTGATTTCCTCTTCACCCAGTTCTCTGTCTTTGGCCAAAGTGTGGCCGAGCTCCTCTTGTAGGCTCAGAAACAAGAGGAGGAGGAGAAGGAAAGTTGGTTCTTAGGTGGGGACTGGATTTAACATTCCCCAAAACCCAGTCAAGGCTTTCCTGTGAGTGTGTGGCAGTTTTGGCCCTGGTTGTAGCTGGTTGTAGCCTCTTATCCCTAAATTTAACTCTCATGGATAAAACATTGGCAGGACTCAGTTGATTTCTGTGTTGTTCTGCCTTTCCCCCTTCTGCTCTGTGAACATCAACATTTTCTTTGTGTTGCATATACAATCAACTTTTCTGAGAATTTAAAAATTCTGTACAAAGGAAAGACCTTTCCCCTCCTGCCCACCACCAGCAGTTTAAAGTCTGGTTTTAAAATGCAAGGAGAATCCCTGGCATTGGAAGTACAAGATCTGAATTTCTTTTCTGATATAATCTTTGTAGTTCAAAATGGGTGCAGCAGTGCCCTGTCTCCTTCACATATATTTGAGCTCTGAAATGTAGAAATATAATTTCACCAATTTCTTCTTTCCTCCCCATCTCTTTTATAGGATATATTGACTATGCCATATATAAAGTATAGTTAATAATGGACTTTATAGCAAGAAAAGCTCTTTATACCATGCCTAGGGACAGATTTGTCCTACATGACCAGGTCATGGACTATACCCTACCCTATTAATATGCAAGGATAAAATGGTTTTATGCTCTGAACGTGAAATTTATCCTTTTGGAGAAGATTAGCGTTAGGCCTGTGCACTTAAGTTTTCAGAAAGCCTTAAAAACAGGTGTGTAAGTGGTGCCATCTCTGTCCTCAGGGATGATTTCCCCCCAGCCAAGCGGTACTGTGGCATATTTAATAGCAGTTATTAGTTATAAGGTCATTTTCCAGTTGAAGAAAGTCATTCATTGAATTTTATTAGCGAGCCCCTCACCAGCACCCTCTGGTACAATCCAGGACCTGCTTTTCCCAAGACCTGGGCATCTGTATCCATCCCAAAATCCTTGGGTCTCTGTGAAATCTGTGTTTCTACAACTCCTGTGAATGGGAAAAAACCCTGATGGGATTCCTGGGCTTGATTGTCATTGCTATTCACAAACATCTTCTGTCACTGAAGTGCATTAGAAGGAAATGCCTCCTTTTAAAAAAACAGTAAGATTATTATATTTTCCTTGTCCAGCTCTTCTGTAAAGGATATTTCTGCCAGTTTCAAGCTTGCTTTACTCACAGTACTGTTGGGAGATTCTAGACACGGTTCTGTAGATTTCTTATCATTAAAACTGTTGATTTCATCACATCAGTTCAGATTCTTTGGACTTTGAACCAGCTGAGTGCAGAGAGCAACTAAATTCTTAACCTTAACAAAACAGTGCAGGATCAGTGCAGCAAAGTGAATCCCCTGTGATGTCGTGTCTTTGGCTTTCTGTCTGAATTCCAGAGATATTTGTGATATATGGTACAATCTTCATCCAAAGTTCTTTGGAAATGGAGAGTCATGCCCGGAATTTCCTGCTGTTGTGGTGCCACACCTGATTTTTGCACAGTTCCTGTGTTAATTCCTGGTGGTCTCACAACAGCACAGCCTCTCTCTTGACAGCAAGAACAAGATTTGTGTTCTCTTCTGCCTGTGTGGGTAATTAATCTGCATTTTTGGGAGTTGTTAAATGTGTCTCTGTGCATCATTCCAGGATGGAGGAGCCCTGTGTATTTAGCATTTGTGTGCTTGGTCTTAATGGTGCAGCAGAACCGCTGCAGCCAAATTTGTGAAATCATTTGGGATGTAGGTGAGGCAGGGCTTAGAGCAAATATGTATTTTAATGGGCAGAGGATGCCATTCCCCACCTGTCAGATCAGAGGGGATTAGCCACTGGAGAGACCAGGCTGCTGAGGATGCATGGGTTTAACTAATGAGGACAGATTCATGCTCAGAATCCATAAAAATGATCCCAAGGGTCTGAGATGTGCAAGAGCCAAGGAATTGGAAAGGAAGGGTCAAACCTGGTCTGTAGGTTTGTCTTCCTGCAGGAAGTTCATATCCCAGATATTTGCACACTTGTAGTGCTCTCTCCTTTATCAATGTACAGTGGACAGTAAAGACATGTTTAAAACAATCACAAAACCAGCTGATGAAGTAAATTCAAGCCAAGTATGGAATTAAAGCAAGCAGTTCAGCCTTGCTCTCCCTTAGCTGAAAATTCAAGTATTTGTAGGAATCAGGTAGAAATTTTCTGTTAGGCAGCTCCTCTTGGAAGGCGAGTGTCTGTGCTTTCAGGAGAATAAATAAAACTTGGCACTTGACTTGCTCTGAAGTACAATCTTGTCTCCAAGTAACTAGGAAAAATATTTTTGCAATCAGTCTTTCAATCAGACTTCCCTGGCTTTTATTAGCTTCTGTTGGACCCTTTGTGCTGTTTTGATGTGTTATTTATATGTGGGTAAGTTATTTCTAGCTTTAAAAGTGTTTCCAAAGTATCTGGTTACCTCTGGATGCTGGTACAGGTGATACAGGGAGTACTTGAGCACCTGGTTTGGATGGAAAGGAGGAGTGTGGAGAATAAGCAAGGTCACATCTGTGTTGTACTTTTCCTTTTCCTTGACAGGGCTTCCATTTCCTCACCTTCTCTAGAGAGATGGAGTTCATGGGTCATTCCTTTTTTTTCTGTGGGAGAAAGATTTTAATCGAGCTTGAAATGATTTTATTTTCACTCCATAGGCATGTCATCAAAATCCTGTACGTTGCCACATTTCCCGTTAAGTCTTTAGGTTTTGCTTCCTGAAATTTTCACTTTCTCTACTTGGAAAGCAATGTGCCTTATTTCCTAATCTCTTCGTGGAGAATAATCTAAAGCACAGTGATCTGGCTTGCAGCTTTTCATTTCTTTTTTTTGGGTGGGGGGGAGCAAACACTGATGGAGCATCCCAGTGTCCCAACACTGGCACTGTGCGAGGAGTCTTTGTGCAATAGAAACTCTGGGGGGGTTCCTGTCCCACAGGCTGTGAGGGTGAGCTCTGCCCCAGGAGAATTCACATTCCTGGGGGGAAAAGAAACTCCCGTGTCCCTGTGGGTTCATCCCAGCACCCTGTGGGTTCTCCCATCCCTCCTGGGAGAGGGCTCGGCCGTCACCCAGCAGAGCTGAGCCTCGCCCCGTGCGCTCGTGGGTCTGTGGGTGTCCAAGGAAGATCCGTGTCCCTTTGTGCCATTGTCACACTGCTGTCCCCACCCCTGTGGCCAGGCAGTGTGGAGTCATTCCAGCTGGGATTTGGGTTTGTGCAGAACAGGCTCTCCCCCAGCCCTTCCCTTGCCGAGCTCGCTCTCTCTGCAGCGTCAGGAGTGAAACACACAGAGGTGGTTTGTGATTAGGACAACAAAAAAATCGAATATTTCCTATTTATGAGATTAATTTTGAACAGTTTCTTTCCTGTTGAGGTTTGGGGTTTTTTGTTGGATATAAACACAACAGGAGTATTTACATATCGTTGGGTTGGGTTGGAAGGGAACTTAAAGCTCATCCTGTTCCAACCCCCTGCCATGGGCAGGGACATCTCCCACTAAAGCAGGTTTCTGTCCCCTAAATGGAACTTGGAGAAAGCTTGGAATATCCTAAAGATGGAGCAGGTGGTGTTGGCTCGTAGTATCCATATCGTTGTGCCCCTGTTGTGTTTTCTAGAGCAATCATTTTTTTTTAAGGAAAAAAAAGAAGTATTTTATCTAAATGCCTAATAAATAATATTATTTAAATAGTTTTTAAAATAATTTAGGACTGAGAATAAGAAGCCTCAGTTGTGAGAGAAGAAACTTAAAATATACAGAGAGAGAAAATACCCTGAGCCTCCTAGAGCCTCTACTGAGAATTTGCTAAAGATGCAGAGCCCCTGGTCAGAGCACATTGCAATTAACTCACGAGTGTTCATTTAAAATGAGAGACTGATTTCCTGTGATGTTCATCTTTGTTGGCATATGTTTGACTTTCCGAATTCAGAGCTGATTTCCTTCTCATTCAAAACAGTTGGTCAAGGAAAAAAAAAAAAGAAAAAGAGGAGAAAAACAAAAAAAAGGCGAAAAATAATAATTCACCTTGCGCAGCAGCAACTTTTCCTGGCGTGAGCTCTGGAAATCCACGTTGTGCACTGTCTGTGGCACAGAGGGGTGGCTCAGCCGTGTTCAGACAGGCCAGGGGGAGCAGCCCCAGCCCCAGGGCCGGGCTCTGGGCAGTGCCAGCGGTGCCAGGACCCCCCTGGCACGGGCAGAGGGGACGGTGCTGGGCACTGCAGGGCACAGCACCACTGCTGGGGCTTGGGAAGCAAATTTGCACTTTGCCTTTCGAGGGTGTCCCACTAAAAAGAAAACAAAAAAAAATCCGGCGCATTTCCCACGTCAGGTTCTTTTTCCTTCTGGTGTAGTCCAAAAAGCAGCGGAAAATCAGAGTTAAAAATGCCCAGTGGAAGTGTTGGATCAGCTCTGCCAAACACAAGGTTGTTCCTCTCGGAGTACTCTATGCATTTCTGTGGTGAAAAGCATTTTCTCCCATTCCTTGCTGGAAATGCTGTGAGAATGTCACACGTACGAATTTGGACATTGATCCCAAAGCAGATGGAGGCTGGGGAGGGGGGTGTTCTTTTTTTTGCTTTTTTTCTTTTTTTTTTAATTGTTCCCCTCATGTCCCTTTTCTTTTTTTTTTTTTTTAATTAAAAAAATTAACTCTTTGCATTTGTGCAATAACTACTTGCCATGAGAATGGGCAGACCTTGGAAATGCCCCGACTACTAACACAGCACAAGATGAACTCGAACAGAAAGTGGTGTACTTTTTCCTGAGAACTTTTTTTTTTTTTTTTAATAATAAGCTCAGTTTTTACCCCAGTGTATTGTGGTGTCTTACATTTTTAGCAGTATTTTATATTTTTTCTGTAACGCACTAAGTCTTAGATGTTTTTAGAGCTTGTTTGTTATATTCACAATCACGGATTTTAAAAAAGCAAAAAAGGAAAAAAAAAATCCTCACAAAGACCCAATTGACCAAAAAAAAAAAAAGGTGTCATTTTTTTTTTTTTTTGTACAAGTAGCTTTGAGAAGCCCACATTGTGTTGCTGTGACTCATCTTTTGTAACATTTTATTTCTTGGTATTTGTTTGAACATAAAAAATAAGAGTTTATCTGGCTGGCAGTGCAGGGCAGCGCTCCCTCGTCAGACATTGTTTCTGTCTTTGTTTGGTTTAGCCATAAAATGTTTGTTCTCAGCACTGTACAACGGTCCCTATATGATATGGAGAAGCAATATCACTGTATGAAACTCACACGATGTATTATTATTATTATTCACTAGCACCCTAGGTGTGATAATTGAAGTAAATATCTTTTATACAAACACAATTCCGCGTGGGCTGTCTTTTATTGAGGTGAGACCTGAGTCCAAGCAGCAAACATTTACATTGTGCTTCTGGTTTGGTGGTGCCCAGAGGGATCACAGGGATGGTTTGGTGGGATTTGTGTTTGGCCAGGGGAGGAAAATTTACTTTTTGTGTATCAGTTCCTATGGGGAGCATGTGTGTTTTTCCAATACCTTAAATATTGAACTGTTAGATGCCCAGAATGTTCAGTGAAATCCAAATGTGGCCATTCCTGCTGCAGGCAGTGGGAGGTGGGCACCCAGCTTCACAGACAGAAAATTTGGGGTGTGAGGCTGCCAAGGGGGATTGTTTTGAGCTCAACATATCAACCAATGAAAAACAAAAAAATTTTCAGCTACCTGAGGTCAGAAATGCTTTAGGTTCAGAAATGAAAATGTCAAAGAATTTTCCCAGGTATTTGGCTCACTGTTTATTTTTACAGATCCTTTATAGGAAAATAAATTCCTCATTTAGTGCCTTATGGGATGTTCCTATGAATACTCTCAGTATTTACAGAGTGAGGAGTTTGGTAAGGAACAGAGGCTGTGATCAGTGGGATTATGTTTATAAAAGAAGTGGAAGGAATCATTTTTGGATGCTCTGGGTGTCAGGCAGAGGATGTGTGTGTGTGTCTGTGCTTACCTGGGTGCTCTTATCTGCTTTTCTGTGATTGAAGGTTATTTTGGGGGGCCTCCCTTGGTTTCCAGCAGCACATCCCTGACCCATTCCTCCCACAGGCTGTCCTGTGCTCCCTCCTGGGAGTTTCCTGTGGAACAGGAGTTTTGGAGGGCCAGGAGGGGGATATTTGCTGTGCTTCTGTCCCGGGAGGTCTGTCCTGGAGGGCAGGAGTCGGGCTGGATTTCCCACCCCACGAGGGTGGCACTGTGTCCAGCTCCATGCTGGTGCCCAATTTGTGTCTTTGCCATCTTCAGCTCTGCAGGAATGGGAGGATTCTCCTCAAATGTATTAAAATTGCTACTGAATGCCTTCATTTCATGACAAATGTGCATTTTCTGGTTTTGAAGAGTCTGTGACAGGTTGTTCCACAGGATGGAAAGGTTCATGGTTTAACACTTTCTTTTTCCCTCCTCTTTAATAACTAGTCCAACTGTTGATTGCTATAAATGGTATTATTGTGTATAATTTGATCCTATTTTTTTTAAACCTGATGCTAGACAGCTAGACTTTTCAAATGCTAAACAGCTTGACTTTTAAAATGCTGTGCCTCAGGTAGGTCAATTTATGTGTTTGTAACCTGCACTTTTCTTCAGGTGGTATCGACATGAAACTCCTAAAATGCCACACATGGTTGTAAAAAAAGAGTGTGTTAAACTTGAGAGAGCACTGACCTGGAGAAGGCTCACAGTAGCTCAGAATTTTCCATCTTGGGATAAGGCCAGGCTGTTCTCTCAAGCCTAAATCTCAAAAAGTTGATTTTGGGAAGTTAGGAAGGCAACCCAAACCACAAGGAAGCGTCTGAGAGGTCAGGAGCAGATATTTATGGTCTTCCATGGAGATAGTTGGGTCTTCCACTGTAACTTTATGGGGGCAGCCCTTCAAAAAGGTGTCAAAATTCTGTCTTTTTGGAAGCAGTGTAAGCTGTGCGTTCCCACAGACCTTTACTGGTTTGAACTGGGACATCGCTGTGAGTTCCTGCTGGGACAGAGCTGCTGCTGGGGCTGGATGAGTGAGGTTTGCACAGGAAATGTTACAGGGATTTGCTGGATTGATGGAAAAGTCCTTGTTTGTGGCATCCTTGGGTGCAGGAGTGAGTTCCCACCTCAGTGCCAAGGTCCTGCCTGTGCTCCTGCTCCACCAGCAGTGAGAGTTTTTCTTTCAGTGGGAAAAGGGATATTTTTTCACATGGCATCATGTTCCCACCAGGTGTGAAGCTGTGAGTGGCTGACATGGTGGCTTTGGAGCCCCACTTCTTTCCATTTGGAAACGCTGTCATTTTCTCCCCAGTATTTGTGTTTCAATGGAAGTGGTGAAGGAATTGTGTACTTGCCAACAGAGGGCTTCAGAAAACATGATTTGATTACAGCAGAGCATTTTATTTTCTTTTTGCTCCAAGCTATGGGAAACTGATAAGAAAATTCAAACTGTTTTCTTGAACTCTTCCAAGTTACCCATGTAATTATCTTAGTACCCTTGGAAATAATCCCTTCTTATATGAAATCTCTCTCCTTACAGGGTGAATTTATTAAGCACTGCTGGGTTTCTTTGCTGGGGGCTGTTTATTTTGGAGTGGCTGGGCCAGGAGGAAGGGGAAGGAGAAATCCTTCAAACCTTCCCTTCCCAGCAGGCCCTCAAAATGTGAAAAGAAAGGGAGAAAAGCAGGGAAGGGAGAAGAAATCTCACCTGCACCTCTTCTGGCAGCAACTGGCAGAGAAACAGAGAGGTGGGAGGGAGCCCCTGGAGAGCCCTGGAATGGTTTGGGTTGGAAGGGACCTTTCAAGGACACCTTCCACTGTCCCAGGCTGCTCCAAGCCCTGTCCTTGGGCACTGCCAGGGATCCAGGGGCAGCCACAGCTTCTCTGGGCACCCTGTGCCAGGGCCTGCCCACCCTCATCATAAAAAATCTTCCCTAGGACTCACCTGGATCAGTTCTCTGTTAGCTGAAAACCATCACCCCTCATCCTCTCCTGCTGCAGTTTGGTGGCTCCTTCTCCCCTCCCCAAGGCCATTTTCCAAGCTGGCCCTGAGGACATTGAGGAGAGGGCAGCAGGAGCTCAGAGGAGGATGCTGATGTTGGAGTGAGCAGGGTAACTGGGGCTTTTCCTTGTGCTTCCTTTGTCACCTGGGCAGAGAAGGCTCAAATGTTGCTCTCAGGGTGTTGGACATGATCTGCTCTCTACTTGCCCCTGTTTTCTCTTGTCCCTTTGGCAGCAAACTAAAGCTGAGCAGGGCTGTTCTTGCTGCCTTCAGTGGTGCCAGTGCCGTCCCTTGCTGCCTGGCACTGCTCATCTTCTGTGTCATCCCTGAAGGACCTCACTGATGTTCTGGATGTCTGCTCTTACAACTCTGTACCTGCAGAGAAACTTCATCTCTGCACTCCTGGAGCTTTTCCAGGCCTGATATCCGTGCCTGGAGACCAGGGAGATTGTGCTAGAACTCCCTGATGGTTTTTAGAGATGTCATCATTCCTTTCTTTTCATCCTCTCCTGCCTTTCCTGCCCTTCCAGAAGCCCTGCAGAAGGTCTGATCAGAGATGCCCTCATGGCAGGTACAGATGGAGCAGGACAGCCCAGAAGCAGCATTGCTCTGAAATGATTCCCAGAATAATGATCCAGGCATTCTGGCCACTCAGGAGCTCTTGGAGCTGACCTTTCCTCCCTCCCTGGAGATTCCTACAAAACCTGCTTTAACATGTCCCAAAAGCCCAATTCTTTTGTGTTTCTGTTGTCTGGGTGAGATCTCTGGAGCGCTTGATCTTCTCTATCTTTATTTACCCTGGGGACATTTTTGGAACAGTACAGTCCCTTCAAATGACACTGATTTTTCACTGCCTCATGGGAGGTGAGGTGCACCCAGCAGATGGCTCAGCTGGGCTTTTGCACTACCCCCTGCTCTTCAGCCTGCACTTCTGAGCAGATCTGCACCTCAGAGCCCACAGACAGGGCTCTGGTGACTTTTAGAAAGAAACTTTCAATCATTCCCTGCCTCCTTGTCCTGTGTCTCAGCCTGCTGACAGCTCCCAGCAGCAGTGGCCCCCAGGAAAAGGCTTTGCAGGGAAGTTGAGGTGGAGTGAGTGACTCCCACTCGCTCTGGGCCAGGCAGAAATGTCCCTCACCATGAAAAGGTCACGACAGAACTGGAACCATCGAGCTGCACAAAGGCCTTTTCACAATGGTGAACCTTCCCATTGCAGGAAGGGTTTTGGCTCAGGTCCTTCTGCCTTGGCATCTTCACAGATCAAAAAACAAAGCAGAGAAAATCATCTTGTGCATCCAGGATTGAACGTGCAGCGTTTGGAGCGTGTGCTCCTCACCCCTCCAGCTACGCAGGGTCAAGGTCGAGTCATCCTCTGATGATTTTCCTGGAAGGGGAGCAGGACTTTGGGCAATAACAGCCTTTTCCAGACTTCCTTAAAAGCTAAATGCCAAGTGTTTCAAGAGCCTGAAATTGGGCCTGAGTTTATGTGTAAACCTTGGGAGCTCTGGCATCAGGCAGAGCCGGAGGTGAGACTTTGTTGGCTTGCAAAGGCTCCTGGAGAGCGATGCCAAGAATTCCTGGCACGTTTCTCCTCATGGGGAAGAGCAATGATTTCAGCTTGGATGTCACTGTCCAGTCATGAACTGGAGTGGCCCAACGTGGGGAAAGGTGAAAGAGCTGGAAAAATCAAAGGGTCTGTGGCAGACCCAGTTTCCTGCTGCTTCCTTTGGCCCCTGCTCCTGGCCCTGGCGCTCTCACACCCTCCTGTTTGTGTCGAGTGAGTCTCCAGCTTTGAGCCTTCGTGCCAAGGCACTCCAAGGTTTACTTATCTTACCATCATCTTCCTTCCAGTCAATAAAATAGACTTCAAACCTTTGAAGTAGTGGCTTTCAGTGCACTTCAGTTGACTTTTCAAAGACAGCTTCCCACATCACTTCTCAGCTTGTTTTCTTTCTTTTTTTTTTCTTTTTTTTTTTACAGTTATGTAAATTCAGGGAGGCCAGACAGTAAATGGAGGGAGATTAAAAAGCTCCACGAGGCTAATCAGGGTGTGAACTTGCAGAGCATCAGCTAATTTGCCATAACTGCCCATGTGTATCTCCCATCCCTTCAGCTGCACCGCTCTCCTCTCATTTCCTCGGGGCTCTGAGGATCCACAGGAGCAGCTCCCCCGTCCCATGGATGTGCAGCAAGTTCCAGCCTATCTCACCCCAAGGTGATTTATTCATCTGTCTGTACCCTCAGTAATCAAGCCACCATCTCATGGAAAGATTGCCTCTCATTCATTCATGTCTGGCCTTATAACTTCAAACTAAGTTGCTAGCATGTCTTAATTTTCTCCATCTGTGAAAACAGATGCTGTTTATTTTGGATGATTTGCCAAGGGAGCCCAGTTGCTGGGGCTTGTTGCAGGAGTCAGGGTTGCTGTTGCTCTGTGGTCTCAGGGGTTCTCCCCCCTCATCTGCCAGGCTCTGCTCCCCACCAGCCTGGGGCTCCAGGACTGTTCTCTTCAATGATCACTTCAAGGATTGATCCTGCAGCTTTGGAATGGCAAGAGACTGACACGAGGAAAGAAGTGTGAGCGTTGTGCCAATCTTCTATTCTCAGTTTGGGTTTTTTGTTTCTTTGTGTCCCACCACACGGCCTGTCCGTACAGATCCGTGGGGTTATTTCCAGAAACGTTCATCCCATGGCAGTGTCATCCATGGCTGTGCCCCTCGGGCACACAGAATTCCCAGAAGAGACATTTCTTAAGAGCATTTTCTTTGAGCAGAGGCTCTCTCTGAGTATTCATTCAGTGTTTGGCAAGATATCATAGAGTTGTTGAATGGTTTGGTTTGGAAGGGAACCTTTCACATCACCAAGTCCAACCCCCTGCCATGGGCAGGGACAGCTTCCCCTGGACCAGGCTGCTCAAAGCCCCATCCAGCCTGGCCTTGAGCACCTCCAGGGATGGGAATTGCCCAGTCTCTGATTTTCTGTGCATCAGACAGGGGGAGAGCAGCCCTGTCAGTGCCAAGGTGGCACCACAGCCTCTGCCAGTCCCTGCACTTGTGCTCTTTTCTCCACGAGGCCATGGCAATGTCAGGCCTGGCTTTCTAAAAGCCAGAGTTAGAGGCTAAAGACACTTTAAACCCACTTTCCCCAAGACTTCACCTTCTTTGTCCCATCACTTCTGCAGCAGCTCTCCTCTTCCCCGGCCTTTGAGGTATCTGCACATCTGAGGGGTCAGAGCGGGGGCTCAGCAGCTCGGGGAGGACAAAGGCAGGTTCCCTCTTCTGCTGGCTCTCAGTGCCCTGCCCGCCTGGCAGAGCCGTGCCCCTGCTGGCACAGGGGTGAGGGGCTGGCAGGAGGGCACGGCCCCGGGACAAGAGAAATGGGATGATTAAAAAGAAAGAACCACCAAAACCCAGCTGTGAGGAGTGAACTGACGGGGAGATGAAAGGGAAGCTCCATGTGCTTGGTTGCTTTCAGGGTCAGGCAGGGTTTTCCAGCCTTTTCTGGTTTTGTGGATGGTTTGTGGGGGACTGGCCAAAGCCAAGGGAAGGAGGGATGCAGATTCCTTTAAAACCTCTGTTTCTTTGGTGGCCTTTTTTTTCTCTTAAATTGAAAAACTCAGTCCAGGTAACCCAAAAGCCAAAAGGATCATTTACGAGAGAGCTGCAGGGCCTGGATCTCCTTGTGCAGGCTCCAAAGCTCGGCTCTGCAGAGGATTTTTGGGCAGGGTGGGAGGCTGGGGAATCTCCCGGCGTGGTGAGCCTTGGACAGGACGTTCAGCAGTGCCTCATGCAGAATTGGGCCCCCCCAGCCCATGTTTGGCCAGCAATAGCTTCCCAATTACATTTTAATGCAGTTTTAAAAGGCAGCCAATTGAATAATTAACCGTAGGGAAGAGGTTTTCTTCTTTCCAGATCTTTGTTGATGCAAATATTTTGCATCAGGCCACCCATGTTTTGGAGCAGGCAGGGATTCCCCATTCCTGGAGAAATACTGACCTCCAGTGGGATGTGCCTTTAGCACAACTACTCCTGCTCGATCCTGAGTCTTTTATTGGGGCTCTAAAATGTAAAAATGCAGAGACGGGAAAAAAATAAATCCATATGTTGTGTTCAAAGCATGTGCCACCTCTCCTTCCCTGCGGTGAGGCTTCTGAATAACATGAGAGGGGGAATGGCTTTAAATTGAAAGTTGTTTATCCAGATTGGAAATTGGGCAGGAATTGTTCCCTGGCAGGGTGGGCAGGCCCTGGCACAGGGTGCCCAGAGAAGCTGTGGCTGCCCCTGGATCCCTGGCAGTGCCCAAGGCCAGGCTGGACAGGGCTTGGAGCACCCTGGGCTGGTGGAAAGTGTCCCTGCCCATGGCAGGGGGTGGAATGGGATGAACTTTCAGTTCCTTCCCAACCCAAACCACTCTGTGGTTCTATTACACCAACACAGTAATTGTCTTTCTCACTGTTTAGGTTGAAAAATACCTTTAAGCTCATCATTATCCCATCACTGCCAAGCCCACCACAAACCATGTCCCCAAGTGCCACATCTACAAAAAAAAAAGGGGGAATTTGCAGCAGCAAAGACTCTGACTCCTGGGAAAGCAGTGTCACTTTGGGCATCACTTTGAGCCTCCATCACTGCTGCTCCTGGTCCAACCCTGTGGCCAGGACCTCCCTCCACAGCTGGTTTCAGGGTGTGTGGAGCATTCCCAGCCTGGCAAGACTGGGAGAGCTGGAGCTGAGCTGTGCACACGCTGCAGCCCTTGTCTGAAGGCTCAGAGAGGGAGGAACCCTGAGGACAGCCAGCCCTTGCTGCTCCCCAGGCAGCCCCTGCACTTCTTGCTCCCTGGCTGTTGATAAATGAGATATTTTTTTTTTCCTTCCAGCTGTCTGGAATTTAAGGGAATAATTAGAACAGGAATTATCAGGGAGGGACTGGAACAGCTGGGACCTGAGCTTTCCCCCACCTGGAAATCCAGGCACAGAGGGAGGGGTGCTGAGTCCCCGTGGTGGAGGTGCTGGCAGTGCAAAACACCAGCTCTGAACCCGGAGCTGAGCAGGTTTCCCAGCCAGGGAGAGGCCCAGACACTGCTGGCAGCGAGGGAAAAAGGTGAAACCAGTGGATTTCTGCTGCAGGACAGTTTGGGGATGGATTTGCCAATGGAACAGGGAGCTGGCCCTGCGGTGCTGCTCCTGCACCTCTCGCTGTAGCTGCAGCTCTCCCCTGCTCCACAGCTGGGCTGGGGTTACATGAGGGGAACGAGAGGTTTTTGTTTTGCTCCTGGAGCATTCCAGCAGTGCCTGTTGTGGTTTAGGGTGTGGGTTTTACTCTGGGGGGCAGGGGGAGAGAGGGATCCTTTGTAGAAAATTGGCAGAGCGGGAATTGCCGGGGGCTGCAGAGCCTGGCCCCGTGCCTGGGGCAGCAGTGGCCCCACCTGAGCCCCTCCTGGGGGGTGCCCCCACCCTGCTCCAGACCCCCACTCCACCCTCTCCCTGTGAGAGCCTCTCCCAGCCCCCACAGCCAGGGAAGCCTCTTCCATCACCTTTCCCCTGCAGAGCAGACCTGGGGATCAGTTCACGGGCTCAGCTCCCCTCATCCCTCTCCAGGTGCCCCCGCTCTGCCCAGCCAGGATGGTGCCAGGTACCCTTGGGGCACCAAAAATACCTGGCTGATGCCTTTGAAGCAGCTGTGCCAGTGCAGGCAGCTGCCTCTGGCACTGGGACGTGGCACTGGGACGTGGCACTGGGACGTGGCACTGGGACGTGGCACTGGGACGTGGCACTGGGACGTGGCACTGGGACGTGGCACTGGGACGTGGCACTGGGATGTGGCACTGCTCCTTCCCAGGGGCTGTGCCCACCCTGGGGCACCCCCAAGGAGGGCTGGAGCCCTGGGGTGAGCAGGGGTTGCTGCTGCCCCCAGACATAAGGAGAGACCAGCTCTGCTCTGAGCTGGCTCTGGTGGCCCAGGGGGGTTCCTGGGCTCTCTGCTGTCCCCTGGGTTGGGGTGACAGCCCTGCTCTGTTTGCAGTGCGCTGTGCTGAGCTGCAGCTGCAGCTGACCGAGGCCGTGTCCACCCTGGCTGGGCAGAAGGAGCTCGTGGCCAAGCTGGAGCACGACCTCAGCACCATCCAGGCCCTGTCTGCTGTGCATCGCCCAGATGCAGAGGTACCCCCTGCACACAGCCCTGGGCTGGCTCCCAGAGCTGCCAGCCTGGGGGAGTGTGCTCACCCCCTCTTTTTTACTTTTTAATTCTTTCCCTCCTTTTCTTTCGTTCTGATAATTCACCCGGCAGAGATTTGCATGGTGCCCGTGCAATGGGGAGGTGCTGGCGTGGGAGGGGGTGGCACCAGGGGCATCCAGGAACCATCCAGCCCTTCCCTGGGCTTTCCCCCACCTGGGAATCCAGGCACAGAGGGATGGACCCTGCACCCCGTGGTGGAGGTGCTGGCAGTGGAACACACCAGCTCTGAGCCCGGCGCTGAGCAGGTTTCAGGGGAAGCAGTGTCCAGGAGGGGTTGCTTTGCCCTGGCACCTCTGGGTGGGTGGGAAATGTTTAATCCCTTCTGCTTGTGCTGCCCAGGGTGCGGCCACCCCCGGCCTGGAGAAGATCCCGGAGCCCATCAAGGAGGCCACGGCGCTGTTCTATGGTGAGAGGGGGAGCCCAGCCGGGCTGGGACACCCAGCAGGGTCACTGCTCCGGGGTGGCAGCCTGAGGATGCTCCTGGGCCATCACTGTGTCTCTCCCTGGGACAGTTTGCCATGGTTTGCCCATCTGTTGGCCCCTGCAGGCTCTGTGCTGAGCTGGTGAGCCCAGGCTGAGCCAAACTCCCTGAGCTCTGTGCTCTGCCTGCTGCTCTCCCCACACCAAACCCCTCCGGAGGCAGCGAGTGAAACATTTCCTGTACATCAGCTCCTGCGCTGAGGTCTGCAGGAGAAAATGAATAAAAAAAACACCAAAAAAACCAACTCCTTGCTCCTCTGGGGAAAAAAAAATCCTTTCCTTTTTTTTTCCCTTTTTTTGCTTGGGTTTTTTTTGTTTGTTTGTTTTGAAAGGTTCTGAAAACACAAGATAAACAATATCACAGCAACAGTCCCACCAAGCTAAACAACCTGCAGCCACCCATCCTGCTCTATGAATAACTGCTCTGTGCTGCTGGTTGAGTCATGGCCTTGGGGACACATTTCTCCTTGGCTGTGAACGCCACTGCCAGGAAGGAAGAGCAGGGAGGGATGGGCACAGCCCCCCAGGCACCCACAGAGCCCCATCTGGGGGGGCAACCCATGTGGGACCCAAAAAGTGGGCATAGCAAGCTGGTGGTGGATGAGGGGTCAGGGTGGAGGAGGAGGGTTGTGGCTCTGGGGCTTTATTTTAATGCTGCAGCTGCTGCAGAAGGCAGAGGAGAGAGTCTGGCAGGGCTGGGAAGGGTTGGAGTCAGGGAAAGGCAGCCATGGGTTGCACCAAATAATGCAATTGGTCTTCCTGTCCACTTTGAGGATGAGTCCTCAAAAATAGAAAAAAAAAAAAAAAAAAAAAAAAAAAAAAAAAAAAAAAAACATAAATAGTAGTCCATGTAACAGGGGTTGATTTGGGTGCCCCCCAGGTCCCACAGCAGGAGGACCCTGGGGTGGATGGTGGGCATCTCACAGGTCACCTCTCACACCACACCTCACCCACAGGTCACCCTCCATCCCCTGGTGCCTCATTCCCTGAGGAGCAGATGGACTCGCTCCTCTCCATCATCTCCAGCCAGAGGGAACGCTTCCGGGCCAAGAACCAGGAGCTGGAGGGGGTGAGTCTACACCCAAAATGGACCCAAAAGGGTCACAAAATGGATGGCTGGTCATGAGATCTCACATTTTTATAAGTTTTGGTCCATTTGCACATTGGGGTTTAATTGTCCAATTCCAGCTCCAGGCTGTGAGGTCCCATCCTTCTCGTTCCTCCCTTCAGCCACCCTTGTTTGTGCTGTTGGGCTGAAAGTTGTCCTTGGTCCTCAGCAGGAAAAGGATTTGTTTTGTGTCCCTGCTCTGTGCAGAGCTGAGTGACCCTGACTGAGCTCAGAGCTGCATCTCTGGGCAGCACAGAGCCTGAAATACATGAAAGATAAAACTGAAGGCATCAATCCAGTTTTGCACCTTCTGTGGGAGCCATGTCCCATCCTAAACCCCCCAGCCTTGGCTGCCCCAGCCCTTCCCTGGCCACTGAGGGATGAACTCAGGACTGGGAGCCCCCTTCTGCCACTCCTGGGACAGTTTTAATTAGGGAGCAATCTGAATTCCAAGCTGGGGGGGTTTCATTCCCTGGATCCCCCTGTCCCACGCAGGAGAACCGCCTGCTGCAGCACACGGTGCACGCCCTGCAGAGCGAGCTGGACAACCTCAGAGCCGACAACATCAAGCTCTACGAGAAGATCAAGTTCCTGCAGAGCTACCCCGGCCGGGTGAGTGCCCAGCTGTCCGTCTGTCTGTCCACCCTCGAGCTGGGCCCGCTCACAGACACAGAAATTGCACATTCCCAGTGTGCAGTGGAAGGTGGAACTGACCGGGGTGGGAAAGGGGGCAGAGACACAACCTCCCTGCCAGGACCTGTGCTGAGGGGTCTTTGACACTTTTGAAGGCAGAAGCCCAAATTCCCTCCCTACCAGAGCTGCTACAGATGCTCACTGCTGGCAGCGTGCTGCTCTGGCAGGCCAGTGTGGATGCTTCTGCCTGACCAGGCTGCCAGAGGTTAAACTGGGACCTCCTGCAAGAAACTTTTCTATTTTAAAATATATATTTAAATATATAATTATAAATATAAAATTATTAAATATAAATATTAAAATGTATTTTTATATTTTAAAATATATTTAAATATATAAATATAAATATAAATATATTAAATAGAAATATTAAAACTTAAATGTATTTTTATATTTTAAATTTTATGTTTACATATACATTTATATATTTTTATGTAGATATAATAGTTATATTTTATAACAAATATTTTCTGGTAGAGCCTGGAAAACAATTCATCCTGCCCTACTTGTGCTCATTCCTGAACTGCTTGTATCCAGCAGGGAAAGCTGCTCCCTGAGCAGCCAGCAGCCAGCCAAAAGAGCAGGAGCCAGCCCAAAATCATCCCAGCAATGCCAGGAGAAGGCTGGGAAGGGGGACCAGATTTGCTGCCACCTGCTCTGCTCGGGCTGTGTCCCTCAGGAGGGTCATCCCTGGCTTTGCAGGAGGCTCAGGAGGCTGCCTGGGAGCTTTTCCAGTGCCAGCTCTTCCCTGCTCAGAGCCAGGCTCTCCTGACCTCGGGCTTTCCTTAGAAATGCCACTGCCAGAGGGGACACCCATTCCCTGCCGTGCTTCCCCCTGCCTGCACCGAGTCTGTTTTGTTGAGGGATATTTTAACAGCATTTGGAGGTGGGAAACTCCTACAGCAGCAAGGGGCCTTATTTGGTTCTTTCCTTTCTGCCTCCCTGATGACGCCAGGTCGTCCCCTCTGACATTTTTCCCGTTTCTCCTGCGGAATATCATCTCCATGTTTATCCTCCTCCACAAGGCAACCCCTGCATGCCATTGCCATGAGCTAAAGAGCAGAGCCCTGCACGGCAGCGGCGCAGGATTGCATAATTCACCCCCTAAATGGGGCATGTGACACCTCAAAAATGCTCACCAGAGCTCCTGGCAGCAGCGGCTCCTGGCCCTAAATCGGGCTCTGCTCTCACAGCAGTGACCCCAGGGTCAGGTTGCAGTGTGTAAACCTTACTAAAGGTTTACACAGAGGTGTAAGAACCAGCCACAGGGCAACCCTCTGCACGCAGGAACGGGTCCAGAAAGGCTCGAGAGTGCCCGGCTGGGCACTGGCGGTGGCGCAGCACAGGGACGGGGAATTGGCACTGGAGCAAGGAGCCAGGGCTGGCAGCAGGCTGTGCCCAGGCTGGTGGCACCGTGTGATGTCTCCAGGCTGGATTTGGGCAGGAATGGTGTGAGGTCTGCAGCTCCTGCAGGAAGGAGGAGCAGGGAGGCTGCAGGAGCATCCTCGGGGCTGTGTCGGGGGAATTTCTGTGCCAGGAGTATAAAATCCAGCCTGTCTGGAATCTTTCCAGGGGTTGTGAATGCCCCATCACAGGAAGAGTTCAAGGCCATGCTGGATAAAGCCAGGTCTATCAGGAGGTGCCCATGGCAGCAGGGGTTAAGACTAGGTTAAGGTCCCTTCCAAGTCCTCAAGGTTCTGACTCCCTGATTATATGGCTTAGGCCAAGAAGGATTTTGGAACTTGTGGTAAAGCCCTGGTTATGCTGAGGCAAATAAAATCTTTTGAGTTGGTTTGAATGAAATTTTACCTGCAAGTGAAATACTTCTGAACACATAATTTGGTTATTTTCCTTCATTTTCCTTCATTTTCCTTGCCCTTTTCCCAGTTTATAACAGCTCTGTTTGAACAATTATTTCCTCATCCTAAAATGTGTCTCCCTCCTGCCTGGCCCAGCAGCAAAGGAATTCAGGGTGGGATTTGCAGTAGCCCAGGTGAGCTCTGTGAGGATGACACAGGACACAAATATTTCATGGAAAGGGCCAAAAACAGGGAGAAACAGGAGAAACAGGGAGTGCCCATGGCAGAATCCCCAGGGTCCTTTCCAACCCAAACCACTCCACAGTTTAAGAAGAAAGGACTTTGTTCAGCAGCTCCTGTTGTGCCTCTCCTTTCTGAAGGGGATGTCAGCCCCATGGGTCAGCTCTGGGCTGTGCTGCTCCATCCTTTGGGGGTCTTTTCCTCCAAACGGGGGAGCTGGGGGTGCTGTCCCTGTGCTGGGTGTCCCTGTGCTGGGTGTCCCTGTGCTGGGTGTCCCTGTGCTGGGTGTCCCTGTGCTGGGTGTCCCTGTGCTGGGTGTCCCTGCTGGCTCACCCTGCCTTTGCTCCCCCAGGGCAGCAGCAGGGATGACACGGAGCAGCGCTACTCCTCCCAGTACGAGGAACGCCTGGACCCCTTCTCCTCCTTCAGCAGGAAGGTAGGAAAGGCTCCCCCCTCTGCACCAGCCCCTCTGTCTGCTGGGGGATCTCCCCCAGATGAAATCCAGGGACCTCTGATGGAATGAAAAGCACTCAAATGCCCTTTGCTTTCAAAAACAAAAAACAAATCAAAGTCGCTGTGCCCAGATGATGGCGGGGGGCAAATAGGAGCAGCCTTGGGCACAGCGTTCCTTCCCTGATTTGCAGACCCCAAATTAGCCCTCGGAGCCTCAAAATTCTGTCTGATTTCCTTGCAGGAACGCCAGAGGAAGTACCTGAGCCTCAGTCCCTGGGACAAAGCCACGCTGGGCATGGTGAGTGGCTGCTCTGCCAGCACTGCTGGGAGCTGAGAGGTTTTCAGCCCAGTGCCTGCAAGGGAACAGGGCTCTGGGGATGTGGGAATGCCCCTGACCCCGGGCAGGGGTGCAGAGCACACTGGGCCACGCTGGAATTTGGGTCAGGAGCAATCCCTTTGCTCCCTTGCTGCCCAGGGCAGTGGTGGCATCACCATCCCCAGAGGTACTGAAAGAACATGGAGATGTGGCACTTGGGGACATGGTTTAGTGCTGGGCTTGGCAGTGCTGGGGGAATGGTTGGACTCGAGGATTTCTGAGGTCTTTTCCAACCTCCACAATTCTCATTCTATGGTTCCAAGCCCCTCTGGTTTGTAACATGGGGTGGGGCTCAGGTCCAGCACTCCAGGGAAGGTCTCTGCCCCACACAGCGCAGCATCCTCAAGCACACGTTGTCTTCTCATTGCATTCTCCATAAAAACCCCTTCCCAAGCCCTGATCCTTCCTGCTCTGGCTGTTCCTTCCCAAAAAAGCATCAGGGAATATCCTGGGGAAGCTGTGGTGTCTGCAGCAGCAGAGGGTCCTTGCCTGAGCCACAGAGGGCAGGAGGTGACTGCTGCCACTGCAGGTTTGGGCTGCCATCTCTCAGGGTGTAACTTTCTGAGCTAAAAATGTGGTTATTGAGGAAATCTGACTTCCAATGGAATTCGTGGCATTAGCAGCAGGCTCAGGAAGAGGTTTTGGCTGAGTTAACCCCTGGCTGTCCAGCACAGGGAAGATGAACGTGGGACTGTGGGGCTGCAGCAGCCCCAGAACACAGAGACATCCTGTCATAAAGGCAGAGCTGTCATTTGCATAAAAACCAAGCAAATGCCAACATGAATATGGATTGTGTGGCGTGCCAGCACCACGGAGAATTAATGAAAGGCATTCACAAAAAAAAAAAAAAAAAAACTGACTTAGGGGAGTTATTCCTTGGGAATATTTAAGAACATAATCTTGTTTGTTACAGCAGCCTCCGCCGTGGCCGTGAATAGCAAAGACGATTTGAGCCCGGAATGGGTTTGGTGGGAGATCTGTGGGTTTTAATGCCAGCTTTGGAAAGCCTGCCTGGCGTTTGGGGAATGTGCTTATGTCCATAATGAGTCCCTGGCTTCCAGCAGGAATAAAGAGTGGCTATGAAGGAAGGCAGGGCCCGTCCCTTGCAAGCCACTCCTCTGATTTTCGTGCTTTTGAAGGGATGGACAGGAAGGTTTCCCTGTGGGATCTTGGTGTGATGTGCCAAAAGGGCTCAGGCATCATCAGGGTCTGGCTGTGGCTCAGTGGCCTCTCCAAAATGAGGGGTGGGGGGCCATTCATCCCCACCCACAGGATTCCAGCCCCAGTGAGCTTGGACAGCCCTGTGGGGTGGAGAGCAAACCTCTCAGGACAGACCTTGCAGAGCCAGAGCAAGGGGACACCAGGAGCAGCTTCTGGGAACACCAGCACAGCCTTGGCTGCAGTGCCCTGCTCAGGAGGCTGCAAATCACGGAGTTGTTTGAGCTGATGAATTAAAGATGTGCAAAGCTTAATTACTGCCGGGGTTTCTCTGCGGAGCAGGCACCGAGGCAGGGCTGGCACAGCGAGAGCCACTGGAGAGAGCTGGGCTAAAGCAACTCAGAATAAACCCCAGAAGAGTTTTCAGTGGGGGAAGCCCACACTTGGCAGCCCTGAATCCACCTCGGTTTGGGCAAATTTGGGCTGAGAGCGTAGGCACTTGTGCAGCCCCTTTGAAGGAGCATCACCACTCAGAGGTGGGTGGCAAACACCACCTCACTGCAGGTTTGTGTCGGGTCTGGCAGGAACAGGCTCCCCGCCCTGGCCAGGACCTCTGCAGGCCTGTTTGAGGAGAGCTGGATTCCAGTGGCCCACGTTAAAATGGGATTTTCCCTTCTGCCCTTCCGCAGGGCCGGCTCATCCTGTCCAACAAGACCGCTCGGACCGTGGCCTTCTTCTACACCCTGCTCCTGCACTGCCTCGTCTTCCTGGTGAGTGTGGGGGCCACAGGGGGTGGGCACTGAGATAAAACATCTGCCCTCATCCCCTCAGGGGGACCTGGGCTGCTTGAAGCTGTTGTGCCAAGCCAGAGTGTCACACCAGCTGTGCCAGTGGCTCTGGAGGCACGGCAGGCCGGGAGGGTGGGACATGGACACCCCAAGGAATATCCAAATATCCCCCGGGGTGGGAATCCCACCCTGCATGGGCACAGGCTGGCCCAAGGGCAGGAGCTGGAAGTTCTCTGTGTGCTCACGTTGTTCCTGGGATCAGCCGTGGTGCTGCTGTGCCAGGAGCTCACACCGAGTTCAGGTGTTCCCAAGCAGCCCCTCCGCTTAGGGGGGAGGTTAATTTTGGTTAATTATTATGAATCTAGTACCATAAGTGATTTTAGGAATAAAAACGCATGCCCCTGAGCCCACACTCCCTGGTTCTAGGCCGTGTGGATCCTGGTGCTGGGTGCATCCTGAACCTCCTGCTCAGTGGAGTTCATTTGTTGCCTCTCCAGGGATGAGCTCTGGCTCTCCCCATGCTCCTGCCATGCCCTGTGGCTCTGTTTTTTCTCGAGTTTTCAAGTTTCCCCATCTCTACATTAGGGTTGAAAGCAGAGAAGCAGAGGTTTGGGAGGAATGGAGGCTTCAGCCAGCCCAAATCTCCTGGGAGTTTGTCGTGGTGCAAACTCCTCCTGTATCCTTGCACAGTTTCTGGGAGTTTGTCATTTCAGAGAGAAAAAAAAAAGCCAAACAAATCATCAATAATTAAACGAGGAAACGAGATGAAAGCCAAATCAGAACAATATTTCTGTCCTGCTCTCAAAGTTATTTTGGTGAGGAAAGGAGCAAAGGAAATAAAAAGTTAAACATCATTAAAGTTTAAAGCTCTAACCCAAAAAAAAAAAAAAAGGAAAATTCATAAATATTACATGGCTGGAATGATCTTACATCATCTAGACACAAAAGAGCCTGAAATCCAGCACCCAGCACTGCCTGGGCTGGGGATGAGCTGTGTGTGCCACACGGGACTGGAGGAAGCCCCTGCCCCTGCATCCCCTCAGTGGGAGTGACATTTCTGCCTCTGATCCTGGGAGACTGCAGTGAACCCTGGGCTGAGCCTGCTGCTGGGTGTTTGTGTGCTTAGGGTTATTCCCTGATGAAAACAGTTTACAAATCCCCAAGGTTTGAATGAATCAGTTGGGGATGGGAGGGCTTCTCCCTCTTCCCAAACCCCAGCACTGCCTCCTGCCTCCCCAGAGCTCGGCTCTGCAGTGCAAACACAGAGGCATAAAGGTAAAAAGGAGCCAAGCCAAGCACTGACCTTCCTTAAGCCTGTTCCAAAAATACATCTCCATCCATGTGCAGCCCTGAGCCTCATCCCAAACCACCACAGCCACATCAGCACTGTCCCAGTAAAAATAACCCACTGGGAAAGGTCATCCTGACCATCCTTGAGGGCAACCCCTGCAGCACCCTGGGGTTCTGATCACAGAATCACAGTGTGGGTGGGAAGGGACCTTAAAGATCCCCCAGTTCCACCCCCTGCCATGGCAGGGACACTTCCCACTGTCCCAGGCTGCTCCAAGCCCTGTCCAGCCTGGCCTTGGGCACTGCCAGGGATCCAGGGGCAGCCACAGCTGCTCTGGGCACCCTGTGCCAGGGCCTGCCCACCCTCACAGGGAAGAATTTCTCCCTGATATCAAGTCTAAACCTACTCTCTGTCAGTTTGAAGCCCACTAGTCTGATATCTAACCTACAGTCTAATCCCACTCTCTCTCAGTTTGAAGCCATTCCTTTGTCCTGTCACTCCGTGCCTTGTCACAGGTCCCTCTCCAGGAGGGGATGGCAGGGCCAGGCTGGCACAGCAGTGGCACAGCCTGCAGTGAGGAGGGGCTGGGGTGGAGGTGGGAGCAGGGCTGATCCCATTCCTTCCCTTGCAGGTGCTCTACAAAACCGCCTGGAGCGAGAGCGTGGGCCGGGACTGCGCCGCCTTCTGTGCTAAGAAGTGAGTCAGGACAGGCTGGGCCAGGCTGGTGTGCTGGGCAGGGCTTGGTGGTCTGCAGCAGATTTTTTGGGCACCCCAGTGCTGGAATTAGGGCCAGTTAATTGGGTTTTAAACCCAATGAGGGAGCGGGGAGAGAAAAATTTTGCAGAACAGGGCAACCTCTTGTGCTCGTTTGGGTTTTCCAAACCCTTTCCTGCGGGCAGCCCTTGCCCAGGAGGAATCCTGGTGAAGGCAAAGGTGATCCTGGGTCAGACCCGTGCCATGAGCTCCCTGCTCAGGAAGGGCAGGGTCAGACCCCCCCAGTTCCCTGCAGCCCGTGGCTGGAGCAGAGCACTTTACCCTCGAGGAATGACCCCTTGGGATGTGCTGGGCTGGCACCTGGGGCCTGCTGCAGGTTAACGTGGCTCTGCCCTCTCTCCCCAGGTACGCTGACCACCTGCACAGGTTCCACAAGGACGGGGACGTGCCTGACCTGTGGCAGTGACAGCCGGACATGGCCCTGAGCCCGCCCTGCTCTCCTGTAGCTTTGCTTTCTGCTTCGTAGGATGAAGACAGTGATCCCCCCTCCATTCCCACCCTTGAAATTAAAAGCCTCAGCAAAGGGAGAATCATTTTCCAGCCCTGCAAAGGCTTCAGCATTCCCATGCTTTCCTGATGTCTCAGAGAGCTCTGCCTTTACCAAAACACATGGAAAATGCAGGATCAGAGGTGCCCCTCCTCCCAGATCCACAACTCCCATCCTGTTTGAAGTCCAGTGCAACACTGGGTGGGCTAAATCCAGCCAGAAATGGGGAGGAAAAGCAACCTCCTGAACCTGCATTTTCAGATGTTGTGCTGCTTGAGAATTCCTGGTTTGCTCCTGCCCGTGCTGCTGGAGCCCTTCTCGAGCTGGAGCCCTCAGTTTGGGAATAGTCAGGAATAGTCAGGACTTACAGGGCACGAAGGGAGGTGCTGCTGGTCACGCCTGACCTTACAGGGATGCTCCACACTCTCCTTGCTGAGATATTTCTGCCTTTTAGGAAACCGCGAGTCAAATCAAGCAATTGCTGGTGATTGGTTTTGCTGGGTCATGAACAGTGGGCTGCTAATTTGGGTTGATTTGGGGAGACAGAGGTGATAGGAAATGCTCCAATTAAAAAGAGCAGGTCCCAGCAACCCCCCCTTCCTGCTGTGACCACATGATGAGGGAAGGTATTAGCTTGTTAACGTGGTCTTCAATTAAAATTCCCCTCTGTAGACAGGAGAAGAGCATTGCTCCCAATTAATATTTCATTGCAGACTCACCTCCATTCCCATTCCCGTTGCTGGGAAGCCAGGGCCTCTAACAGAGTGTGCAGGCAGGGAAAGGCCTCTCATCTGCCACGGGCAGCCAGGGTTTATTTATAGGAGCTGTGGCCGACGGCAAAATGTAAAATACTCCTAAATTGAAGGGAAGGATAAACCCCGAGGGACCAACCTGCACCTGTCCTGCTCAGCACAGGGAAAACCGAGCCCAAAAGGAAGGGAAGCACCCCGGGATGCAGTGAGGGGGTGATGCTGTCATGGCTGGGGCCCTCCTCATAAACTAATCAACTTCAGCTCTGGGGGAGATGAGCTTTGGCTGCCTGGAATCAGTAGATGGGAAACACGATCCAGGGAAGGGTGGGCTGCTTTTTGAGGCTTTGTTGGGAAGGTTAAATTTGCTTTTTTTAGCAGCTGTATGTGGTGTCTTGGAATTGCAAAACTTCTGCAGCTATTCACACTTGTACTCCTCATAAATGACTTAAAATAGATGCTGAGTTCTGTTGGACAAGCGATAAAATAAACTTAGCCATGCATTGACTGGGTGGCTTTTGTGCTCTGCTTCCTTTTCTATTTTTTTTTTTTTTGGACTTTTGATATTAAACAACTGAGAAATGTCCTGCTCAGAGTCCAAGGGCAGAGTGTGCAGCTAATTTTAGAAACCCATTACAGCAGCTACAGGCAGTGATGTCTCGCAGCGCCGGGGAGGGCAGGACCTCTGTCCCCATGAGCTGGAGCCAGCGTCCCAGCTCTCATCAACACCAGCGTCCCACGGGCCTGAGAAAGGCTCTGGGCACGGAGGGACCACGGGAATTGAGCCCAGGCAGCTCCAAATCCGGAGATATTCTGGATATCCCCACGTGTCTGTTGGCAAAGGCGCTCCAGCTGGACGGTGTAAATTTGCCTGGCTAATCTTGGCGAGCTGTTCATGATTCCCCCCTTCCTCAGCCTCCTTTTTCCTTGCTTTTACAGCCCTGGAGACCCCAGCAGCCCCAGCCTGGCTGAGCTGAGCTGCTTTGGGTTTCAGGCACAGCTTCCTTTGGCCAAGCCCAGCAGTGTGTGGGGATCTGGGGAGGGCCAGGAGCTGTTCCCCCACCACGAGGGGCCTCTGTGCCAGAGGCTTTCCAGCCCCTCGGGATACCTGGGCCTTGCCAGTCCCCTGGAGCTGCTGAATTTCATCCTCAGGCAGAGCTGTCACCTTCTTCCACCCAAAATAAAAACCACGAGCTCCCTGATTTGTCCCAAAATCCCTCCCGGGGAGGGCAGGCGGCAGATGTGGGCTGCTGTTTGCTCTTCTGATCTCCCAGTTCTGCAGCCTCCAGCAGCCCCCACTGCCGTGGCATGGCCCTGCCTGCCCAGCTCCCCTCGGCTGTCCCCGGGGATGTCCCGGTGTCCCCAGAGCCCGGCTCCGGCTGCCAAACCCCGTGTGGGGAGGCAGGGAAAGCCTGAGCTGGGGAGGGCTCTCGGGTCACTGCCCGGAGCCTCAGCCAAGTTTTCAGAGCTGTGCTGGAGGTGCTGGGCTCCGGGGGATCCCGGGGATTCCGGGCACAGCGGAGCGTGCCGGGACAGTGGGGTGCTCCTGCTTAGGACAAAGCCAAGTCTTGCAGGTTTTGGTGCCTCGGGAGATGCTCTGCATGTGAGGGGTGTCCTGGAGTGGCAGTGGCACCTTCTCCAGCCCTCAACACCCCCAGGCCAGCTTGGGAGTGCTGGCAGGGCTGTGTCCAAACCCCTTTCCTCCAGAAAAATGATGCTGTGCCTCCACTAAAGCAAGCAGGAGCCCCAGCTTCGGGCAAGAGCTCCAAAGCAGCTCCCCCTGTGCAGGATTTGGAGCAGGAGCAGCACTGTCCCTGCTGTCCTGGCAGTGTGGGATTCAGGGCACAGCCAATGCCTCATCCCCTGCCTGATCCAGCACTGGGGTGTCACTGCTGTGCTGGGTTTTGGGGACACACTGAATTCTCCTCACAGCCCCCTACAGAGCCACAGCCCTGAGCCCCAGCACCCCCCTAAACCCCATTTCCAGCCAGGCTCAGAGGGCAGCCCCAAAGCACCCCACAATCTGTCCCTCTCTTGGAGGCAGGGGGAGAAAATGGGAATGGATTTTTTTACTAATTTGATTACTAATTTTTTTACTAATTTGATTTGAAAACTACTTTTTATCCTTGAGCGATTCCAAAGAAAAGGATTTCAGCGACCCCTTGCTCTCCCTTGCTGTTATAAATTTAATTATGGGAAACAATTTTAATTAGTATCGACAGATATTCAGGAAAATAATTATGGGCAAACCTGCGCTTCTTATATCTGTTTAACCTGCGAATCTCCCAGCCCATCTCAGAGACCCAGGCTGAATTTTGGGGGTTTATCTGCTAATAAAAGGCTCCTAGGGAAGCTGGGCTGGCTAACGAGATAACAGGCTGCTCACATCTGGGTCACAAGTTCAGTTTTTGCCGTGGGCAAAGGAGACAAGACAGAAATCACTGGCAGGATGTGGCCAATCTGTTGTGATGCGGGGGCTGCAGGGCTGAGGGGGCTGATCCGTCCTGGATTCGGGATGCTGGATGCGCTGGCAGCCGCGGAAGGAGCGCTGCGTGCAGGGCGAACCGCAGCAGCAATTATTGCAGTGATAAAAAAAAATAAAAATAAATAAAAATAAAAAGCAATAATGCGATTTGCTGAAGGTTTCCGTCCGGGCGCCTGGTCCCTGCTGGCTCCGGAGCCGCTGTGGCACAGGCGGGCACCGCGTTTGCGGATGCAGGGGGAGATCGATGGATCCCAGCGCAGCTGCAGGCGGCGGAGCCAGCGCGGCTCGGGCGGGCAGAAAAGGAGCTGCAAACACCAACACGGGCAGAAAAGGAGCTGCAAACACCAACACGGGCAGAAAAGGAGCTGCAAACACCAACACGGGCAGAAAAGGAGCTGCAAACACCAACACGGGCAGAAAAGGAGCTGCAAACACCAACACGGGCAGAGCCAGCGGCGGCAGGACCGCGCCAGCCCGGGGTATCTCCAGTGCGGGGTGTACCCGGGAGTGTGGGGGATAAACAGAGCGTGGACACAGGCGGGGATAAAGGGGGGTGAGGTAGAAGCGGTTTGGGTGTCTCCATGAAAGCCTGGACACAGCCCCTGTGGGGAAAAAGGAGGCAGCACAAGTGGGGTTTGGGTATCTGGCGGCAGGAACCTGGCCACAGTAGTTATTTTTGGAAATGTGGCTCTCATTATCCACTGCAAGCAGGCAGGGAAATGGTGGTGCTGCATCTCCACCGCTGGATGCCTTTAAATCCCATCTGAGCGTCTGCCTTGAAGACATGCTCCAGTTCAGGCAGGAATTCCAGCCAGGCAGCAGGAATTGTCATCCAAGGGTGAACACCACTGCCAGCCACAGCCATCGTCCCTCGCATTTCCTCCCTAACACATGGAGCAGACAGAGCTGCTGGGCTTGGATGGGCTGCCTCAAAAAGGACAGCAGGGTTTGGGTGCTTGGCCAGGGACCACCGTGGGAGAGGGGACAGCAGCCAGCAGAGGGATGAGGAGCATGTGGGAATCACAGCGGGGTTATCCTGATGCCTTGGGAGGCTGACCTGAAAGAGAGATTGCACAGAGCTAGGGAATAAAGCAGGTATTTATTGAAAGGCCTCCAGGATCCACTGTGAGCAGGACAGGAGCCTGACCAGGGCTACACCCAAGATGGACTAATGGTCACAAAATGGCTTGCTGGTCACGAGATCTCACATTTTTATAAGTTTTAGTCCATTTGCACATTGGGGTTGAATTGTCCAATTGCAGCTCCAGGCTGTGAGGTCCCATCCTTCTTGTTCCTCCCTCCAGCCACCCTTGTTTGTGCTGTTGGGCTGAAAGCTGTTCTTAGTCCTCATCAGGAAAAGGATTTGTTTTGTGTCCCTGCTCTGTGCAGAGCTGAGTGACCCTGACTGTGAGCTCAGAGCTGCACCCCTGGGCAGCACAAAGCCTAAAAACATGAAAGTTAAAACTGAAAGCATCAATCCCAGTGATGGGCTGGCACCATCCCCTGCTGCAGCAGAGCTGGGCACCCCTCTGGACACGTGAGCCCCCTAACCCTGTTCATAGCGACCCCTAAGTGGGGTTCAGGTCAAACCCCTCTCTCCAGCAGGCAGGAGAGGCTCCCCCATGCTGTAATAAGTGTTTTATTGCTTCCTGTTGTGTGAGACATCTGACGGCAGGCCGGGGCCGAGAGCTGCTGCAGCAGATGGAGAGCCCCCCTCGCTGCCTCCCCCTGCTCCGTGTTTACGGAGTGTCCCTGGAGATGTGCAGGCTTTTCCAGCTCCCAGGGAAGGGAAGGATCTTCACCTCGCTCCCCCTGCCCCAAAAGCCTGTTCCCATGAAGGCAGGGAAAGCCCAGTGGGGCACACAAGGTGGAAATGCCATGGGAATGCTGGAGAGGCCGTGGGCAAGGAGCCTGTCCAAGGGATCCCTGTGGGGACAGCAGCCAGTGCCAGGGGTGACCACAAACCCTGCCCTTCATTTCCCAACGGGGACACGCTGGGAGGGTGTTTGGGCACCCCACTGCCCCCAAGCAGCACCACAGCCCTGGAACAACCTCCTGTGGCTTCTCTCCTTGCCCAGAATCACCATCCCCACCTGGGGCGGCCAAAAAAAAAACCCTGGAGGGAGCGGGGGTGGCAGGGAGCCCGCGGGGCTTTGGCCACCATCCCCATCTCCCCGGGGCAGGCAGGGGCAGGCTGGCAGCACCAGGGATTCTACAGGAGCTGGGCATCCCTCTGGCACCCCGACAAGGAAGGCGATGCCAGGAGGGATTTATGAGGTGCCAGGATCATGCTGCACCTCAGCAGCAATCCAGCTCTGCACACCCCGCACCCCAAATCCTTGCCCTGAACACCCAGGGGCCTTTCAGGTGCCTGTGGCTGTGGAGAGCCTTTCTCACTCTGCTGCTGCAGGCTGAGCCTGCCGGAGCTGTGCCTGCCCCAGGGGCTGTGCCCGGCTGAGGCTCAGGAAGGTGATCCTGCAGCTTCCAGCAGGACCGGGGACGGGCCCCTGAGAGGCTCTTGGGGAAAGAAAGGGCTCTGTAGGGAATAGTGGGGTATTTTTTGGTGGTTTTTTTTGGTTTGGTTTTTTGTGCTTTTTGGGGTTTTTTTTATTTCTTTGGGGTTTTTTTGGGGTTGTTTTTGTTTTTGTTTTAATAGCCTCTTGGTGGTTTTAGAGGCTTGGTGAAGATGTTTAGCACAGAGGAGGGCTCTGGGCTGGACCGGCATGAATGATCCCACTGATGTCCCCTAAAGCCTTCACTTTAGGGCAACAGGGAATATGCAACATCCTCTTAGCTCCCTGCCCAGCCAGGAAAGGGCTCCTTGCCTTAAAAAACCTGGCTTTGTTCTGCAAACCCTCCCCTCTGCAGCCTGATCCCAGGGAGCAACCCACCGGCCCAGGGATGGGGTTTGGGATTGGGGTGGGAGCAGGCAAGGCACGGCCATTCCCCTGCAGAGAAAAAGCCCCTGGGGCCCCCGCTGGTGGAGGGGACTCTGACACCTCCCCATCAGCAGATCCCGAGTACCTGGGGGTAGGGTGGCACCTGTCCTGTCCCAGCGTGGTGTCCCCTCCTCTGGGGTGGCACAATCTGCCCTCACTGCCCATCTCCCAGTGCCCAGGCACAGAAGTGGGATTTTCCAGGGCTTTTTCCCAGTTCCCCTCCACACACCAGCCCCTGCAGGTTCACAGGGTTATGGAATTTCCCTGGCTGCTGCTTTGGGCCATGTGGCTTCATTTTGGGAACTTCTTCAGGGGCACTTTGCCCACCAGCCCTGCTCCTCACACACAACAGCACAGGCTGCTGTAAAGAGGGAAGCTCTCAAAGCCAAGGGAAGGTTGGGATTTTGGAGCTGCTAACATTTTTAAGAGCTGCTCTGAGTCCAGGCAACGATGGTTTTTCCTTTAATATTTAATGTCTTTTTTTTTCTTTTCTTTTTTTTATTGCACACACGTGCAAGGGAGCATTCAGAGCTGCTGCAGGAGCTCTGGGCACTGCAGGAACACCACGGCCAGCCTGACCCAGCAGCGTGGGGCTGCTTCAAAGCCAAGGTTGCCAGAAGGGCATTTTCCAGCCTGTAGGAAAAGCAAAACCCTGGAAAATTGCAATGAAAAAGCCACTTGGACCAGCACAGCGAGAAATGCTGGGGAGAGGATCCTGCACAGCAAAGATCAGCCCTTTGCCAGCAGCACCAGCACAGTTTCCCCCAAGGTTCCCAGGTGCAAGGAGCTGCTGTTGCTGGAGTGTTCTGCAAGTGGTAAAGGTGAAAGCCCTTTCTCTGTGCCTGAAATCCCCAGGGGTTTGGCTCCTGTTGGCTGGAGGCTGCAGAAGGAGCTCTGGGACAAAGGGATCCTGGAGGAGTCCCCAGCTCTGTGACAGCCAGAGAGAGCAAGGGGGAAGGATCTAACCTTGGACAGACCCAGGGATGTGGTCCTGTGCTCCCCAGCTCCATCACCCTGTGGGTCAGGACTGGCAAGCAGGGCTCCCAGCCTGTCCCCAGGCAGAGGCACCAGACAGATGGGGTGATGCTCCTGGAAACCCCCCTGCCCTGGGACCCCCGGCAGCACAGAGGGGCTGTGGGGAGGTTTTGGAAGCCTTTTCTCTGTGGCCTCTGCACTGGCAGAACAAAGCCTCTGACACCATTTCTGCCAGCAGAGCAGATCAGCACAAAGAAAAGGGATATTTAAGAGGCAACCCACCAGCAGCTGATAACCTCTGACCTCTGCCTGCAGAAAGAGGAGGTGGTGTGGAAGAGAAGGTGCAGAAGGTGCCTGTCCCCCTGGGAGAGACACAGAGCTGCTCACCCCAGCAGGGCCAGCACAGCCACAGGGAATGGAGCCCTGGGTGAGAGGAGGCAGGAACAAACACACTGCGGTTTGGGGTTTTTTTTTGCTCAAATTTCAGTTCTGCAGCCCCAGCTGACATCCCGCAGCACAAGGACCGGTGTGTGAGTGCCCGCCCCGACACGGGGCTGTGCCCCTGCTCGCAGCACTGCACGCTCGGCGAGCTCCCCACCTGAGCCCTGCCTGCAGGTGCCGGGAGGGGGCTGGAGCACAGGGACGGCATCGCTTTGCATTTGCATCAGCAGGAGGAGGAAGAGCAGCAGCAGCAGCAGCAGCAGCAGCAGCAGCGCCAGACGCCGGTGGCTTCCCCCGCGGTGGCCCGAGGGAAGGAAGGAGGTGTCCTCAGAGGTGTCGCTGCTTGGACAATCCTCTCTCAGGTACATGGATGGGACTCCTGGGGATGGTCCTGTGCAAGGTTAGGAGCTGGACTCGATCCTTGTGGGTCCCTCCCCAACTCAGCTTTTTCTGTGACCTTGTATCAGGGGAAAAAAAAAAAAAACCATACTCAAATAATGCAGAATTACGGGACAACACGGGGTAAGCTGTGAAAGGAGGGATGCACCCGGTCTGCCTTCAAACACACTCCCAGGAGACACAGAGAGAGCACAAACAGATCCTGCAGGAGCAGATCCGTGGCATTCCAAGGGGCCCAGTGAGCTCCGTCCCAGCAGCAAGCAGCAGGACAGGCTTGTCCTTCTTGGAGGCATCAAGATCAGGCAGAACAAACCACTGTAAGATGGGAAATGTTGAACTGTGTCTGCTGACACAGAGCTGAACTCCCCCTTTTTGCTCCTAGTTCTTCTCCCAGCAGCATCAGGGATGCAGAAGGATCAAGCCCTGAACCCTTTTTCCACCTGGCAGTGAGATTGCACTCCCCGCTCATCAACCCCAAATAATTCTCCCTCCCATCTGAGTCAGACACTGAGAGGCCGCTGAGCACAACCCTGAGCAGATGTTTGAAGCACAGAAGAGCTGTCATGTGGAGAGGGACAGGCTGTGTGCACACTAAAAGGATGTGGGGTGAAGTGTTGATGCTGAGAGCTGGCTGACCACTCCCCAGCACGGCTCCTGTGCTGAGCTGGTGCTCTCCATCTCCACCCAAACCCCACTGGTTATCCCACAGAAAGATGAGGATGGGTTTTGGTCCTCTTTTCATATCCCTTTCTGTCTGTACCCCCTCCCCCAGGAATTTCAGCTGGTCTGGCTTTGTTCTGGTCTGTGGCTGGGCTTGTCCACCTCTGAGGTCATCCTGGGAGAGCATCACTCAACCAGGGCTGCTCAACACTCTGAGGAAGAAAAAGCTCAGGTCACAGAGGAAACATTCAACACAGTTTTTGTGCTGAAAGGAAAGGGCTTTGCTCCCTCTCGAAGGTAAATCCTGAGTTGCAGGGTGAGGAGGAGAAGGGAATTTGCACATCAAGGCCTTCCCATCAGTGAAGGCTCCTCCAGCCCCATGGCTGGGCTGTCACTGCCTGTTTGCCTTCTCCAGCACACCAAAGGACATTTTAAAACAATTTCTCCTCCACAAAGAAACACAAACCCAAACCGCTCTTTCTCCAGGTTTCCTCTCTTTTCCCCTTTCATCCCTGTGACATCTTCCTCCAATAAATCCTCCCCTTCCATCCCATTAGGGACCACTCCTGGACAATCTGCAGCTGTGACAGCCCGGGAGGTGCCTGGGGCCTGTCTGCCTGGCTGACAGCTCGCACACGCACCCGGCTCTGCCGTGCCTGCCCGCGGAACGGCCACGGCGGGCTCCCAACTCCCTGTCCAGGTTATTCCAGGGATGCTCCCCTTCACCTCCCTTCTCACAGCACGAGGGTTTTGTTAGACAACCAGTCCCGGGTCAGCCCCCGGGGGTGGCACTGTCGCTGCCCGGCTGCGGCAGGAGGCGCGGGCGGAGGTGCTGCCGGAGCTGGCACCGCTCGCCTGCCGGATGCCTCCGGGCACAGGATTTCAAGGGCACGTCACGCTCCAGCCGGGATGCTGCCAGCAGCCCTGGCTGAGCCACAAGCTTGATTCCTTCCAGCGATTTTTTTTTTTTTTTTTTAAGGCGGCTAATCGCTCCGAGGGAGTCCCGGAGTAATGAGAATTGGCAGGAGCGGGCTGATATTAGGTTTATTCACCACCAGTTTTAAATCATTTAGTGTAGCAGAAAGGCCGCGGCTCCACAAGCGATGTGTTCTGCTTTGGGTCCTGTTAAAAGGTTTAGTGGTGAGTGGGAACAGGGGTGTCCATGAGGGCTCTGCGCTGTGTCTGCAGGGTTGGCACAGGGATGAGCAGAGCCAAAAAATGGGGACAAGGATTTGAGCCAAAGCTCATCCCCATCCACAGGAGCTTCCACTAGCTGCAGACTGGGAATCATGAAGGATTTTTGTCCCGTTGGAGGCAGCCTGTGGCTTTATTTTAAAAATAAAGCCTTAAAAAGGCAATTTGGGGAGCTGCCCCGGGGATGCTCTTTGCACAGCAGAAGGCAGTTCCTTGGGGATTGCTGAGAAAAGTCGCGGGAGATGTTAAACTTTCACCCTGGCAATTATTGTAAATCTCTCTGGTCAAGGCCCAGACCTAAAATTAGCCCATGAGCCCTTTTAGAGGTTGGGATTTTTCACTTGATTTTCCAAGTGACCGACCAGCAGTGGAGCAAACCGTGCCCTTCCACACTCACAGCCCTGGGGTGTTTTTTACTTGCAGCCCCCGTGTTTGATGGAAGCAAGACCAGGCATTCCAGCCTGGTTTTACACATCCTGAAACAAGCAGCATCCCGTGGAGGGAAGGCAGGAGAGAGCCTGTACCCTACCAAAGCCTTTGCAAGCACAAAGCATTTGTCCTGGTTCATGAAAGGAATCCCAGCCCTTCCCTGGGCTCCTGGATTTGCTCCTAGTGATGGTTGGTAAAATCTAGGAGTTTAAAATCCAGTAAAAGCTGGGATGCTGGGCTTTCTGCTGCCTGCATGGGGGCAGCCACATCCTCTGTGTGGCCCTTTTCCTTTGGGGTGGTCTGGGTGGTCCCGTGGCACAGGCAGGGCACGGCAGCAGCTCCGTGCAGCTCCCGGCCCTGCTGCCAATCGATGGCGAGTGCAATGAAAACCTTAATGAAATTCCAGCCTGAGACACTATTGATTGTGTGTTTTCTTTAAAAATGGATATGAATGGGAGAGAGGCTTTTTGCTGGAGAGGCAGAGGAAGCGAGGGGAGTGGAAACACGTTGTCAGCTGCTGTGGAGGTGGGTGAAGGTGGGTGGCCCAGGGTCACCTGCACGGAGCAGTGGGATCTCTGTGAGCATCCATTCACCCCCAGAATGCCCCTGAGAAGGGAATCATAGAAACATTTAATGGTTTGGATTGGGAGGAACCTTCAAGCTCATCTCATTCCACCCTCTGCCATGGGCACGGACACTTTCTGCCAGACCAGGCTGCTCCAAGCCCTGCCCAATCTGGCCTTGAAAATGTGACCAGCCAGAAGCAGGAGGGAGAGAATCCACCCAAAATTGTCACAAACCCAGCCATAATGGAGAAAATCAAGAGCCCCTGTCCCAGCTGTGCCCCCTCAGCAGTGCTTTTGCACTGTCCACCTTGGCCCATGTTTCGTGCTGCTGCCAAAAAAGAGAAATGTTTAGAAAGATGTTGCTTTGGGGAAGAAAAAGCAAATGGTGCGTCACTCTGCACCAGCCCTACAACAAATCTTTTTTTCTCCCAAACCAGCCTCTCCCCAAATCTCCGCAGAATATACCCCTCAGGGCAATGGGATGGTGGGGAAGCACAATAAATAAATAATAATAACAATAATGATAAACCCCACCCTTCTCCACCTCTTACATAACCAGCATTGTCTTAATCCTACAGGTGCTTCTCAGAAGTAAAAAGGATTTGTTCCTCCTGCAAATCCTTTTTTTTTTTCCCTTTTTTTTTTTTTTTTTAATGGTGACTCATCCACCCGTGGACAGCCATGGGGAGGCTGGGGGGGCTGTGCAGGGTCCCAGAGGCAGTGTGACCCCCCAACTCCATCCCTTAAACCTCTCTGGGCTTCAGTTCCCCTGGCCTGGGGCTTGGTCCATCCTGACCCACCCTGTCCTGGGGTTCAGCCTGTCCTGACTCCCCTGGCAGGGAAAGTGCTGTCAGATGGGCCCCGAAATGCATCAGCAGGATGACAGAGGCAGGGACTGTGTGCAGACCCCAGAACTGCCCCCGGAGCCACTCCAGTCACACCGCCCTGCCTTGTGCCCCTGGGAATGTGGGGAGTCACCCCAATCCCCCCCAAGGACAAATGTTGGGTGATGGATGGGGTGAGGAAAGGCTGCAGCCCCTCTCCAGAGCACAGGGGTGCCCTGCCAGGATGTGTGGATCCTGGGGGCCCCAAGAATTGGCACCTTGAAAATTCAGGGTGCTGCCCGAGGATTTGCAGTGCCCCCGGCAGCCCGAGGGTTACGGGCTCTCCCTGAGGGTCGATTTGGGGTACCCCCCCGTTATTTGGGGCGCTCCGGCAGACACGCTCCCCCGGCAGCCCGCGGTGTGCGGGGATGGGCCGGGGGTCCCCGGGGGTCCCCGTGGCGGAGCGCCGGGGCGGGGGCGGCGGGAGCGGGCGGGGCCCTTTAAGGCGGCGGGGGCGGTGCGGGGGGCGGCGCTGCCGGGGGGCGGCGGGGCCGAGCCGAGCCGAGCCGAGCCGAGCCGAGCCGAGCCGAGCCGAACGGAGCCGAGCCGAGCCGAGCCGAGCCGAGCCGCGCCGCCAACGGGGCCGGGTGAGCGCATCCTCCGGTACCGGCACCGGTACCGGCACCGCACCGGCGGGCGGGGAGGGCCCTTTATTCGCGGTTGTTCGCGGTTATTTCCCCCCCGTTCAGAGCCGGGGAGGGTCCCGCCCCCCGCCGCTGCGGCGCGGTGCGTTCGGGAGGGTCCCCGAGCCGCCCCCTCCCCTCGCACGGCGGGGCCGGGGCTGCCGCTGGGTCACCCCCCCGTTCCCGGTGAGCATCGCCGCCGCTCGGGGCGGCCCCGCGGGGGCGGAGATGGGGCAGACCCGGCTCGGCCCCGGCGGCGGGGGCTGTGCCCCGGGGGAATGGGGCTGCGGAGGTGGGCAGGGCTCCCCCGGCCCTGGGGGCTGCCCCGGGGGAGGGGGGCTCTCCCTCGGGGCTGGGGGGTTGCAGCCATGGGTTGGTTTCCCCGGGGCTGGGGGCACAGGCAGCACGCAGACCCCGCATGGATGCCGCGTTATTTGCAGTCCGTATTGTCTGCCTGGGCTCGCAGGGGGCTGCGGGCTGCTCCGGAGGGGTCGCGGGGGCCCCCCGAGGGCACAGCCGGACCCCGGGACCCCCGTGGGGCTCCCGAGCTTCCTCCAGGGCAGCACCGCGGGAAAGGCCCTTGGGAGGCTCGGGGGACTTTCAGCCCGGCCCTTCTGCTTGTTTCTGGTTTTGGTGAAGTCAGGCTGGAGCGCAGCAGGACTGGGCTTGGGGGAGGCGAGGTGTGCCTGGGGAGATCGCTCTGGCTCCGGGCTTTGACAGCCTAAACCTTTGCCTTGCAGGTCCCTCCCTCGCAGCCGCTCCGGTACTTCCTTCCAGTGGGGAAATTGATCGGTTCTAGTTATGCGTTTGACCCGCCAGAGCCACGCTGCCGGTGCTCCGGGGATCTTGTGAGCTGCAACGGGAAAGGAGGTGAAATCTCTCTGTCCCCCTGCACCCTGCCCAAAATCCCCCCTGGCCCTGCTCCTGTGGCTTTGTGTGGGTGAGGAGCAGCCGGGGGGGCTCAGTCTGGAGGAAGGGAGGCTCAGGGGGGACCTTCTCGCTTTCTACCGCTGCCTGAAAGGAAGTTGTAGCCAGGTACAGCTGACTAGACAGGAGGAAATGGCCTCAAGTTATGCCAGGAGAGGTTTAGCTGGATATTAGGAAAAATCTCTTTGCTGGAAGGTTTGTCAGGGTGCCCAGAGCAGTGGTTGGAGTCACCGTCCCTGGAGGATTTAACAGATGTGGCACCTGGGGACATGGGTTAGAGGTGGCCTGGGCAGTGCTGGGGAAATAGTTGGAATGGATGAGCTTGGATGTCTTTTCCAAATTAAACGATTCTAAGATTACTCAGAACCCCCCTCCATGAGGATTTTTGGTTTGGTTTGTTGGGAGAGTGGAGAAGGCCCACGGACATCTGGGGATGCCTTTCCAAACAGGAATCATCCTCCTGAACCACACAGGCTCTCCCGAAATGCTCAGCCCCCCTTCCCTGGGGGAGGGCACGTTTGTACAGACAGGTGGGTGTGTGCTGCCAGGAGATCTGCTCAGATGGGATGGCAAGTGCCCTTGGACCTTCCCTCTGTGCCCTTCAGTGGTATTTCCCAGTGTCTCACCATCACTGTAAGCAGCAGAGGAGCCCAGGGCTACCACTGAGTGATTCCTAAGAAAGCTGCATAATCCTCTGTGCTCCAGCTTGGGGAGCACACAGGTTTGCCTGTCCTGTCTGGTGTCTCACCCAGCTCAGTGGCCAGACCCCTGTGCCATCGAGGAGAGTGAGTCAGCCCTGGTCCCCATCCCTGTCTGGTCAAGGCTTCGAGGTTAAAATCACCTCCCTCCTCCAGTGTGAGTTCCTCATTTGGTTCAGGGCTGCAGTGGCTGCCTGACTGCAGGGCTGCCTCTTCTGGCTGATCCCCTGGGCCATCAGGCCTGTCCCCTCTTCTCCTGGACTGTGAGCACCCCCATGGCAGCGTGCCCTTGCCCAGCCTCCTCTTGTCCTTCCTCCTTGGAGGTAGAACACCCATCTCCTCAAGATGAGGATGTTGCTGGCTAATGCCTTTCCTCTTCCTCCTGCTCTTCTTCCCAGCACAAGCAGAGAAACCAGATGATGGTTGCAGATCTGCTGTCCCTGCTGACTCAGGCTGGCTGGGATGTCCCAGGGCAGTGCTTCCAGCCTTGGGGTTCCTGCATCATTCCCCTCCTGCCTCTGGGTGCCCTCACTTGACCTCAGCTGCTTTCCCTGCCCATGGATCCAGTGGGGTGGTGGGATACAGGTTGGAGACTTGTCCCTGGCTCGGTGATCCTTGTGCAGGCAGAGGGAACCTGGGAGCTGCCCCAAAGTGTGCTCCCAAAAATTCAATCCCAGCTGGCTCCCTCACGGTGGGGAGGAGGAGAGAGCATTCCTGAAGGGAAAACTGCATCCCACACCTGATTTTTGCTGCAGGGAAAACCAGAAGGGCTTGGAGAATCTGCTCTCGTGCAGGGTCTGGGTTTGGGATGAGACTTGACTGGAGCCCCACATCCATCCACACCCACGGGTGAGGGGACAGGAGAGGGACACAGTGTGCCTCCACCCCATGGGAAGATGTTTGTGCCCTGCTCCACTGGGTCCTGGCAGCATTTGGCACCTGGGGCAGGAGAGGGGCTGCAGTGGCACCCCAGAACCCTGGCAAGAAGGATGGCCAAGTTGGACACAGCCTGTGAATCCCTCTGGCGTGGTCATGGCCGTGCTGCGAAGCTCTGCCTGCCCAGGAGCATCCCTGCACAGGGAAGAGAAAAAGGATATTTGAGGTTGGATCTCCAGCCAGGGTTGGCAGCTGTAACAGGGTGTTTTGGCATCATCTGGTTGAGGCAGGGGGGGTTTCAAAGCCCACTGGAATTTTTATTTTGCTTAATACACCACTTAAGCAATTAGCAGTGATTGTAGCAGTCCTGGGTGAGGCGCTGGGTAGAATTGAATTTCCCCAGCTCAGATACCATTAGGCAGCAGTTTAAGGCTGTTTGCAGGCGGGTATGAGACAGTGATGCGTGTGGGGAATTAGATCTGCAACGTAAAAAAAAACATAATAAGAAAATTTCCTACAGAAGTGTGTAACTTTATCTCATGTTTATTATGTGCTGTAATTGCAAAACAATCTTAGGGGTTTCTCTGACCTAATGATGGGGGATCCCCAGTGATAACTGTGCTATATCCATCAGGATTTTCTCTGTTGAGCATCCACTCAGCTCTCTCCCCAAAAAGACCCAAAGAGCTCCTCCATGGCACAGCAATCCCCAGGGCAAGAGTAATCTCTTTTAAAGAGTTTGCTCTTGCTTTGGGAAGTGCAGTAGGGTTGATGTTGCAGGGCTTTTTCTTTAAATCCCCTTTAATTTAAAAGATTTAAAGAAATTTAAATCTTTAATTTAAAATATTTAAATTTCTTTAAATCTTTTAAATTTAAACTTTTTCTTTAAATAAATTTCTTTAAAAGAAAATTTAAATTTTCTTTTTCTTTTAAAAAAGAGTTTCAGCATCCAGGGGAGGGGGCTGAGCAGATGAGTCTGCAGTTGTTTGGCATTTCTGAGTGCAGGAAGGGTCTGCCCACGGTACAGGTCAGTGGTTAATGTGTAACAGGTGTCCAGGACACTGCACCCACGGCACACCGGCCTGGAGGGGGATGGATGGATGTGCAAAGAGTTTTCTGAGGATGGGAAGGCCAGAGGAGGAGGAGGAGGGTTTTGTTGTGGGCTGAGGGGCGGAAGGAAATCGAGGCTTAGCGAGGGAAATGTGAGATTGCTTGGTTGGGGACAGGGCTTCTGCTGCTCCTCGGGGGAGGCTCTGCTATTGTGGTGGTTAAAAATAGACTTTGGACTGGGTAGATTGCTGTGGGAAGCTCTCTGGCCGGAGACAGGCACGTGAGGTGGCATCCAAGTGAGGGGGAATGGACAACAGCCTCTGACCTCCTTCACCTAAAGCTCTGGGGTTTTAATTTATTGTTTTTTCCAATAGCTTTTCCTCTGGGGCATTGAGGGGGTGTCTCTGCCTTGTTCCCAGACACAGCACACAGCCTCCAAGCCCCAAGCTGCATTCATGATGGCCATATGCACCAAAGCTTTGCTGATCGTTGTCACTGCACCCTGGGGACCGTGTCCCCATGGCTGAGGTGACCCCCAGGTCCCACAGCACCAGCAGGTGCCCAGTGGGTTGAGTGGCTTGGGTGATGCATGGGCTGGCAGAGTGGCTCCTTGAAAGCTGGATGGAATTACTCAGGGAAAAGATTATCTAAGATCCAGTGGATCTTATCTATCAACTTGTCTTTATTTTCCAGCAGCTGTCAGCACAGGAGGGACAACATCCTCTGCAGGGGATTTTGGAGGGGAGGGAGAGGAACAGCCCTGTGGCATGGTCAGATGAGTGGGAAATGATTTTTACCTCATCAGGTTTTACTGGGGGGCTCTCATGGGCCCATCTGCCCATTTTCAGAAGCATTGGTTCCTGTGGGGCTGTAATCAGGATATCACCCAGAGCTGTGAGGACACCCTTATGTGCAAGGGGAGGAAAGGTTCATTTCTTGCTCATTTTCTCTATAGAAAATGTGTCCTGTCAGCACCTGCACCCCAAAACCTTGTCCTGGCCACCCAGCACTACTGAGTGCTTTGGGGCATCCTTTTTTGAGAGCTTGGGCTGGCCAGTGGGACCCCTCACTGGGCAGCAGAAAAAGGCACAAGGAGCCTTTTCACTCCAGAAATATTTTCTAAGCTGCAGGTGGACCCTGAAGTGCATCTGGGCAGGGAGTTAAAGCATGCTCCTGCTGAGGGATTGGTTCAGGGCAGGTGGTTTGACTATAAAATTTGAGGCCAAATTGCTGTTCAATTAATATTTTAGTGGGATGGCCAATAAATGAGAGGAACAAAGACTGTTTCCATTTCTATCTGCTTCAGACAGGCAGTCTGATTTCAGATCACAATAGTATAAATAGTACATGGAGTACTGAGGAGCATGGAAAGCAATCAGCTTCTGCTACCCCAGGGCTGTGGTCAGGGATCCAGGGGGGTGTGAAAGGCACAAGGCAGGTGACTTCTGCTTTTGTTCCCTGTGGTTTTCTCTTCCTCAGCTCAGCCTCTGCGTGCAGTTAAAGCTCTGCTGGGTCTCAAGGGCTAGGAAGGGTCCTCAGGGTGACAAAGGGCGGTCACTTGGTGACATGCTTCATGTCTCAGCTTGGGATGGGAGGGAGATCAGCTCCTAGGCATCCCTCATCCCGCTGTGCTTGCACAGTAAGAGCAGGGATGATGCCCCTGCTTCTCTCCTGCCACCAGGCTGAGCCTGCTCGCTCTGCCCTGCTGCCCCTGCAGCCACTCAGCCAAAACCCTTCCCGGTTTGAGCAGCTTTCCCTGGGCAGGCTCCCTCGGGAGCTGCTGTGTGTCAGGAGCGTGGCCTCGGGGGGGCCGGGGGGTATCGCCTTGCCCTGCGCCCTGCTCGTGACTCGGGGATCTCCTCTGGCACGGCACGCTGAGGTCAGGCGCTTTTCTGGGGGGAGCAGGTGCCTGGGTTTCCTCATGTCATCTCTCATGGGACGGGGAGGGCCAGCTGGGCCTTTGAGTGGCATCGATCTTGCTGGAAATGAGCAGCCTTGCAGGACTGGGGCAGCCAGGGTTGGGCTGGCATCTCCTCCCCGGGAGCCAGGGCTTTGCTTTTCCAGGGCTTTGCGCTGGCTCTTCCTTTCCCCTTGCTCCCTGGCCTGGTTTTCCCATGCAGGTGGAGGTGCAGGGATGCAGGGATTCAGGATGCAGAGGCAGGGATGGAGGGATCCAGCTTGCCCCTCACAAGCTCCAGCAGACAGCGCTTTTCCTCACTGAGTTTGGGATGGCTTTGTCCCAGCCTGGCTGTGCTGCGCTGGGCGGAAGGGAAACATCTCTTTATTAGGGTTGTTTCCTTAAATAAAGCCATGGGAGGCTGTGCTGGGCAGGCTGTGCTGGGCAGGCTGTGCTGGCCATCCCATGACCGCTGTTGCGCATTCGGGTTATTTACACCTCATTAGGTGCTGGTTCCTCCCCACGCTTCTGGTTCAGCAAATCCCAGTGGCTTTGTTGTTGCTCCCTGACTCCTGCTTCACCGGGGAGTTGTTTTTTTATGGTCTCCTGCGCTTCTGCTGACAGTTTAAATTTCATTTCTTCTTGAGGTCAGTAGCTTTGCTTTGACTTTCAGGTTATGCTAATATTCTATGTGGTCCCCCCACCCCCGGAGCAGGGGATGCCTCTGCACACCTTGCTGGGAGAGGTGTCCCAAATCACTGCCAGCAGCTGGCACTCACCTGCTGTCCCAGCCTGGGTTTCCACTTGGCAAACCCCAGAAGTTCTTTATTTTTATCCTCTCTTCTTAAATCTTGACTCAGTTTCCCAAATGACAGAGGCAGCAGGCACAGCTCTGCCCTGGGAGGAGTTTGGGGACTTGTGCAGGTGGGTTAGGAGCCTGTCCCCAGCCTGATGCCAAGGCTGCCACTCCATGGCTCCTTCATGCCAACAAACCACCCCATTTTATATATTTATTTTTCTGTTCTCTTGTGTCACTCAAGGCTATGGCCCCTGAGCCAGTTCTGGAGTGGGCTGATGGCACTTCCAAAGGGATCTGGCTCCTTAGAAAGGTGCCTGAATGTGCTGCAGCCCTCTGGAAGCCAGGCTGGCAGGGGATGGCCCTTTCCAGACAGCAGTTGCAGATTTGCTGCTTATTTTCATCGTGAGCTTATTTTCGTCTCCGCTTGCACCGCTCTGCCCGGGGATGCTGTCGGTGGCATGATAAGTTATTTCAAGAAGTGGGGCAGAGCTGTTGGTATGGAGGGGAGTGCAGGCATCCAGATTAAAGGTAAATCTACACAGATAATTGGGAGCCTGCTTCCTGCAGAAATCAGGTGAATCAGGGCCGGGGAGGGCTCTGCAGTCCCAAGGGCTGCCCTTAAACCACCCCAGTGACTCCCAGGCTGTGCTGTTGGGTCCTGGCCGGGGGCTGCTGGCTGTGCTCCGGGCTGGGGGGGTTGGATATGTGGCACAGGGTTAGTAATCCCTGCCGCCGCCTCCTCAGACCTGCCAGATGTCTCTCCTCTAGGCTTCATTTTTATAAATTGGCCTTTTAAAGTCTGTCATCCCCATGCAGATGAAAGGAAGATGCTGTGATGCCTCTGCGTGCATGTCTCCGAGCCTGAGCCTGGCTGCCATGCCTGGATCTCCTTGAGGCTTTTTGTTTGGGGCTTTATCTTTTTTTTTTCCCTTCTTCTTATTATTTTTTCCCCCTAACTTCTCAGAGTCTGTTAGCTTGTCATCCCTTGGTTTCAAGCAGGCAGGCCCTTAGCACCAGTCCCACCTGGAGAGAGGGATGAGGAGCTATTCCCAAATTCATGGGAGGGAAACCAGAAGTTTTCTCTTCCCCCCACAAGCCCCTTCCCGCTCTTTTCCCTTTGCACCCTTTCCCTCTCCCTTGCTTGGATTGGCAGCAGGAGATTCCTTTTCATCTCCCTTTTCTCCCCGAGCCCAAATACTCCTGGGCCGTGGCTTGGTGCCAGGGCAGCTCCTGGGCCATGGCAGAGCTGGGGTTGTGAATTTTCAATTCAAAGGGCAGAGTCTTTAAATCCTCTGCTTGGTGATGGATGGATAATTAGGAATTTCATTTGCTGGGCGGGTAACAAACAGCTTTGCATTTTCTGCTGCTTTGCTGATGTCTCTTGGGGAAATTCAGACGTTGCTCCTAAACTGCAGGGATGGGTTTTTTCCCAGCTGGCATGGCTCCCTGCTCAGGTCTCTGGGAAAGCCCTGTGATGCTGGGGAGAGCTTTGCCAGGGATTTCTGCAGGGGCTGGAGCTCTGCTGGTGGTGTGGGATGTGAGGAGCCAGTGCAGGTCCATGTGTAGCCTGTCCTCAGTGCCTCCTCGGCACAGCCGGGGCATTGAGCAGCATCTCTGCCTTGAAGGTGGGGAAATGCCACGTGTGTCGTGTTTCTGTTGGGATTTTGTTGCCTCTGTGGGTTTCTCCCTGTTTTGGAGGATGTTGAGAGCCAATTCGTGGCCTGGGGGTGCTTCCAGAGAACTCATCTCCATAGGGATGTGCTGGGGATATGGCAGCCAGCTGCTGGCCACGGCTGCTGCTCTGAATCACAGCCTGCAGGGCTCGGTGCTGCCTGGGCTCTGGGCACTGGCATGGTCGGGGTCTGCAGGATGAGGAGCAGGCTGTGCCAGTCCCCAGTGCCCGCCCCGCTGCCGTGGCTGGTGCCGCTCATCCCAGCAGTAATTAATTACCGGCCGTGTAAGCTGCCGGCGGGGCACGGCGCGTGATTTATTAGCAGGAGTAATCCCTCGCCAGCAAAAGAGCTGCTCTGTGAATGGAGAGCAGCAAAATCCAGGGAAAGAGCTGCTCTGTGAATGGAGAGCAGCAAAACCCGGGGGAACTGTCCTGCCCTTCCAGAACTGGATCCCACAGGCACAATCCCTGTCTGGAGCAGGGCAGCCACGGCCTCGGTGTTTGAGCTACCTGAGGTGGATTTGCCAAATTGCTGTCCTTGGAGTGGAGGAAGGAGGGGTATCTGGGCACAGGGACCAGGTGTTTGGGGTCGTGGGCTCAGCAGTGCCCAGCCAAGGCCCACCAGCACCAGCAGCCGTGAGCAGTTTTGGCATTGGGAGGTGATTTTTGAGATGCAGTCGCTGCTGGGGTCTCGCAGGGGAGGCTGTTGATGCTGCCCAGAGCCAGGCAGAGATTTGGGAAGTGCAGCATGAGCACCAAGCTGGACTGTACACATGCCCTGCCAGTCCCACAGGCACTGGGAGAAGGACCAGTGTGGAGGTTTGGCAAAGTGGTGCTTCTCCCAAGGGCTCACAGGTCTGGTCTGCAGCTCCCATCAACTTCTGGTGTGCTCCTGGGTCTGGCTTCTGTCCCTTTTCCCCCTCCACCCCACCTACTCATTGGCCCCTGCTGAGGACCTGTCCTGGGTTATCTGTCAGCTGATGCTCCGTGGGGAGGGCAAAATCCCAAAATTGATGTGGCAAAGGATGAGGGCAGAAATAGAGAGTGGAGAAAGTTGCTGGGTGCAGAGGGGAGGGTGCAGCCCTGGGTGGATACTTCCAGGACTGCCAGTGCTCCCTCTCCCTTTGGAGAGCTGTGCCATGCCCAGGCAGACACAGAGTGAGAGGAATCCTGCAGGCAAATCCCCCCGGGCTGCTCCGTTCGGGGACTCCTTAGCGGTTTCATGAGAAATCAATAATGCTTTTGCATGGTCATAATCGTAAAATAAGTGCAATTTATGGCTGCTGCCAGGGCCAAGATTCTTTTCCTAGTAGATGAGATGGAGAGAGAGCGACACACAGACACTTTCCCACAGCATTTTCCTTTGCACTGAAACTGCAGATCACCTCTGGCATCATGGCAAGGGGTGACTCCCCTTTTGGGGGCCAGGATCTGTTGTCCATATCCCCATTTGGGGAGAGACAGGATGGGTTGTCCGTGTCTCCATCTGGGGAGAGACAGGATGGGCTGTCCGTGTCCCTGTTTTTGGGGTCAGGGTGGGTTTTCCGTGTCCCTGTTTTTGGGGGACAGGGTGGGTTGTCCGTGTCCCTCTTTTTGAGGGACAGGGTGAGCTGTCCCTGTCCCTCTTTTTGGGGGACAGGGTGGGCTGTCCCTGTCCCTGTTTTTGGGGGACAGGGTGGGTTGTCCATGTCCCTGTTTTTGAGGGACAGGGTGGGCTGTCCCTGTCCCTGTTTTTGGGGGACAGGGTGGGTTGTCCATGCCCATGCCCCACTCAGGAGTGTCCTTGTCCCACAGCCCGCCGGCAGGTGGAATGGGGCAGCCATGAACGGCGATGCCCTGTGCCAGGAGCCCTCCTCCCCGCTCCCCGACTGGAGGGAGTTCTGCAAGCTGCACGCCCAGGCAGCCGCCGTGGACTTCGCCCAGAAGTTCTGCCAGTTCCTGAAGGAGAACCCCCACTACGACACCCCTGGGGCAGAGACCTCCTTCTCCCACCATTTCACCGCCAACTTCCTGGACATCTTCAGCCTGGAGGTCAGCCGGGTGTTCGTGTCCGACTCTCCCACCAAGTACAACATCGTGCCCTTCGTGGGGCTGCAGAACTGCCACGTGCCCTACGGGCGGGAGGTCACCCCCAGGAAGGAGGAGACGTCCACGGAGTCCCTGGACAGCATGGACGCCCCGCTGGGCGCCAGCCGGTACCTGACCCCGGCCCAGCAGGTGCAGGCTCACAAGGTCTCCTCCTACGGGCAGTCCCGCAGCTCGGAGGACGTCTCCATCCACGCCGCTGCCAAGCCCAAGTTCAAGAAAGGCTTCTCCCTGAGGAACATGAGCCTGTGCGTGGTGGACGGCATGAAGGAGATGTGGCACCGCAAATCCTCCCCGGAGCCGGGCGCCGAGGCCGCGCTGGGCGGCCGCAGGGCCGAGAGGGAGCCGTGGCCGGCGGGGGGCAAGGAGCCCGGGGACCCTCGGGAGAAATGGACACACAAGCTGCGCCTGTCCAAGGTGCCCTCGTCCAAGGTGGAGCTGGTGGACATCCAGAGGGAGGGGACGCTGCGCTACATGGTGGCCGATGACACGAACTGTGTGGGGAGCTCGCAGTGGCAGAAGTGCCGCCTCCTGCTGCGGAAAGCGGTGAAGGTGGAAGGAGAGAGGTTCCTCCTGGAGTTTTATGTCCCTCCAAAGGTAAGTCCTGGCTTTCGTCCACCGTTGTTTTAATGAGAAATTCAAGCAGCAGTTGGGCTCTGCTTGGGGCTTTTTTTGTTTCCACTGCTGAGCTGGGCTGAAATCCAGCTCTGGTCCAGAGGGAGATGTGGTGCTGTGTGGCTGAGGTGCAAGTGGATGGGAAAATGTGCTTGAAACCCATCCAGCCTGCAGGCCAAAATGAACCTTGCACTGTTGGTGTTGGTCTGTGCCTCTCACCTTTTGAGAAAATACAAAACGTGAGTTTAAACTCAAGTGCATCTCTCTGCAGAGCAGCTCAGCATGGGCACGGATGGTGGGCATTGCTCTGGGCTGGACTGGGGCCTTCCCCAACCCAGGAATGGGGCCTGGCTGGAAGGAAACAGCCCCATGTCCATGGTGCCCACTAGGGAGCCTAGAGGGGAGCTGGAGAGGGGCATCTAACAAAGGCATAGTGACAGGACAGGGGGGAAGGGGTCTACATTTAAAGAGAGTAGGGATAGGTGGGACTTGGGAAGAAATTCTTCCCTGTGAGGGTGCTGAGGCCCTGGCACAGGGTGCCCAGAGAAGCTGCCCCATCCCTGGATGTGTGCAAGGCCAGGTTGGGTGAGGCTTGGAGCAACCTGAGAGAGTGGAAGGTGTCCTTGCCCATGGCAGGGGGTAGAACAGCATTCCTTCCAACCCAACCCATTCCATGATTCTGTGGACAGAGGATCTGATGAAGCCTGGTGTGTCAGCTGCACCAAAGAGAAAATAAACCTGGGTTAAAATGAAACAACTGCTGCTCTTAAAACATTTAAGAGAGAGCTCGTAGAGGGATTCCTTTTTTAGTGTATCTTGATTTGCCTCTAAAAATCAATTTTGAAATTATTTTATGGCAACTTTTATGAACATTGTCTGCTCTCCTGTTATAATCACACCCCGCTTTGGTTTACAGCTTTCTCCTCTCATCCCATCTTGCTTTTCCATCTGGCAAATGTAAAAGTGGCACCCGTCTGGCACAGCTGGAAGAAAACTGCTTTTTGCTTCAGCTTTGTTTTTGCATAGACCCTACAAAAACTATGGCAGTGTCTTCAAACCTTTAAAGGGAAGAACCCTCCCAGAGAGGAGGGGGTTGGAATGAGATGATCTTTAAGGTCCCTTCCAACCCAAACCATTCTGTGATTCTAAGACCCTTCTCTGGCTCAGGGGTGAATTATCACCTTGTTTCCTTTCCTTTCAAAGCAGCTGCTGCTTCCTCTCTGACCTTCTCCTGTGCAAACACCAAGATGGAAAAATTCCCCGGGGGTGGGCAGAGCCTTGCAGGGCTGAGACGTGTCTGCAGGCAGCACTGGGGCTCTGGGGCTGGCATAAACGAAACATCCTGCAAGGGAAAAAGCAGTTTCTGTTCTGTCTTGGATTTATTTATTTTTATTTCCCAATAAAAATGGGAACTGAGCCCATTATTGGTAACTTGCAGCCAGGAGCTCCTTGCTGGCCTCATCCCACCCACTGCACCCAAGGCACCAGGCACAGGTTTTGGTGACTGAATCTCATCTCTGCTTCCTGCAGCTGCAGTGCTCCAAATCCCAGAGCCCTGGAGGGGACCAGCCCTGGAGAGCAGCTCCACGAGCTCCTTTGTGGGGATTTGTTATAATTAAAACAAATATCTGGGGAATTTGTTGCTCAGCAAACACTTGGAGTGGGAGGCACCGGGTCTTGCCTCCCCACCGAGGCTCCGGCGGGTGCCAGGGGCCCTGGGGGAAATTCATTTTTCTTTATTTTAATGTAATTAAAATTCCCTGCATGGCTGAGGCTGCTGTGTCGTAGCTGCTTGGTTGAAATTCTGCTCCTGTGCTGGAGAAATGGGGCTGCTTTCTGCATGGGAAGCATCTCCCATCAGATAGCACAGCTCTCTCCATCGGGAGAGGGTTGAAAATGGAGAGAAATTAAGTGGTGTTGGCAGAGCTGGCACATCAGCCTGTACTGGAGCAAGGAGGGTGGTTTGGCAGTTAAAAGCACCTCCCTATCTTCCACTGGGCCTCCTCTTGGTTTAATTCACAGAGCTCAGAGTTATCAGGCACGGGAGGGAAATCAATGCTGTTTATTCCCCCCCCTGTAATAACCACACAGGCTGAGCTGATCTTGCCTCTGAGAGCCCTGCTGCATTGTCCCCAGGGACAGTTTGATTCAATTGAGTGACTTTTTTTTTTTTTTAATTCATTGATTTCTTTTCATTTCTTTTCTTTGTTTTTTTTTCCTTTTCTCAGGCTTCCAAACCCAAGGTGAGCATCCCGCTGTCGGCCATCATCGAGGTGCGCACCACCATGCCCCTGGAGATGCCTGACAAAGACAACACCTTCGTCCTAAAGGTGAGAGCAGGGTGTGGATCCCTGCAGGAACCCCCTCTGCACCTGCACCCTGCAGGGCAGCAGGCTCAGGCCCCAAAGGGATCGTTGCCTTGGCTTTCAGAGCTGAGCTGCCAACAGCACAAATGGTCCCCACAGGATCCCTGCCTCTTCCAGCTGGCACTGGGGTGTTTTGGGATCAAGCTGTTTGGCTTTCACCATGGGGTTTGGCTTCTCTGTATCATCAGGAGATGGGTTAAATCAGTGACCCGAGACAACCTGCAAGGGGAAATGCTGCTTGGTGCAGCTGCCTGTGGTTTTGTGGCTGTCCTGGGTTGTGACGTGTGGCGGCTGTTTCATTGACACAATGTGATGGTCCTTAGGTCTGGTTGATGAGGTGGCATCTGGTCAAAGGTTGGACTTGGTGATCTTGGAGATCTTTTCCAACCTTAGTGATTCTGTGGGAACAGCTTGTGGGGCCAATGAGACCCTGGGGATCAACCACACAAGTCTGGGGGCATGAGCAGAGAGTGAAAGTCTCTTCAGAATTTTCCATATCATGCAATTAATTAGCTCAGTGCTGCCTCCTGCTCTGCTGGAAGACAACAGCCCGTCCTGGCAGATCAGGGCTGAATTTTGCAGGGTCTTGGTCATCATGATGGTGATGGCCATTGGATTTTGAGCATTTCCGTGTTCTACCATTTCTAAACAAACACCTCTCTCCCTGATGCTTCTCCCCAAGAGTGCATGGCAAAGCAGAGCAGAGAGGCCAGGCCTCCCAGCTGAATGAACCTGCTTGAAAGCTTAGAAAACTATGAAAGGAAAAGAAGGGGAAAATTGAGCCTGGCTTTGTGAAAGCTCCCAAGCCTTGAAATCCACCTGGCCCCAGCACACATTCCCAGGGATTTCTTTCCAACAAATCCAGCTCCTTGTCAAGAAGGAACAAGGCTGTGTGAACAGCTTCTCCTGGTACCTTCCCTTCCCCAAGGGCTTCTTGCTCTTCAGCCTCAGCAGTGGTCAGTGTCCACCACGAGCACAGAGGCTCATTCAGCTGTTGTTTTCTGTGCCTCAGAGGCAAACCTCAAGTGCCTTCTGTTTTCCAGACTGACCAGCCCAAGGTCCTCCTTGCTTTCCTTGCAGGCTCTGGAGATGGAACACCCCAAAGTGGGCATGGGGCTGTGGCCCAGAGCAGATGGGAAGGATAGCTTCTCCTTTCTTCTTCCTCTCTGTCCAGCCCAAGCTGATGCAGTTGCTTTCCTCATGCCATGATGATGATGATGTTGACTCACGCTCAGCCTGGAGGCTGGTGTAACTCCAGGATGATTTTTGCAGAACTGCTCCCAAGTCGTGGTTCCCCAGCCCAGACTCTCACAGTGCTCTCTGTGAGCCCAGAGCTCACCCTGTCTTTGAGTTGGAGGCTGGTTTCAGTTTTTTCTTCCACTTCAGCTTTGACGAGTTCATTTGAATTGTTGCCTGATCCTCCAGCACATTTGCAGTGTGATGTCACCCATGAGTTGGTCAGGTATCCTCACATTCTTTTGTCCCCATCACTGAGGAGCGTGCACAGAGAGCCTTTGATGGGATGGAGCTGCTGAGCCATCCCTCAGCTTTGACCACTGGCCATTAATAACCCATCAGCCATTGATCTCTGCTCTTGCAATATGGCTCATCAACTGCCTCTTGTCAGGTTTTCTAGAGCCCCTTACAGCCCCACCTCAAGTGTGTCACATCAGTGTCCAAAGCGTGTCAACACCCAGGATGTGCCACTGCTTCTCCCTGTCCCTGGGGCTGTCACAAGCATGAGCAGATGGGCTTGGTCATGACAGATCCCTGCTGGGGGTTTCAGGTCTGGAATGCCTCCTGGGTGCCTGTCAGGGTTGGTTTCTCTGACTGCTGGACGAAAATTCTGCACTTGCCCTCTTCACATCTTCTGAAGCCAGACATGCTCTCTCCACTCCCACTGCTAACAGCTTTGGTGACTGCTCCAGCCATTCCTTTAATGCCCCTCTGGAATGCTCCAAACTCTGCCAGCTGGAAAATACCTGCTTTACCTGGTACCTGCTGCTCCTGCCCTGTCCTGGCTCTCACCCTGCCACAGGGGAATTGATCACAATTGATCCTTTGAGTGAGCTGAGGCAGCAAGCATGGCATGGAGCCCCTCCAGATTACACACAGGTTACGATGAGTGGCAAAGCCCCTGCCTCGTTTGGGGAGCTTATGAGGGGTGGAAAACCCCCTGCCTTGTTTGGGGAGGCCACACTGAAATAGTTTCTGCCAGACTGCCTAAAAATGAGCAGCCAGCATGTCCCCAGAGCCCATCAGACACCAAGCACATGCAGTTTTTTCCATTGCACAAGCAGGTGCTTGCAAAATACCCAAGCCCTGCACGTGCTTTGCTTGCTGTCATGCTCTGCATGAGTGAGCAGCCCCATCTCCCACGTCAGCTTCATGCCTTGCCCTCAAAAAGCCAGAGAGGATCTTTTCTTAAGTCAAACAAACTGGGGAGGGGGATCTTTGCTACTCCCCTCCACCTCTGCTCGGGACAGGGTCCAGGTCACTGCTCAGCCCCAGCCAGGGCTCTGTTCCCTGCCCTCCCTGCTTATTTTCAGGACGGTGATTCAGTTGTTTGTGATTAATTGAATTTGCTTGGAGGTTGTCTCAGCTGGCAATGCGACACCCTCCCGGAGTCAGGGCTGCTCAGGAACACGATGTTTGAGGCTCCACGAGGGATGCAGGGAAACCTGCCAGAGGCACACACCATCCCGTGGCATCTGAGTCCACTCATGTGGAGCTTCTGGGTTCTGCCCAGCCCCAGAAATGGAGAAGAGGTTTAAAACTCCTGGGGTCTGGTAGGGTTTTGGGGCACAGAGCAGCGTGGCTTCTGCTGTACCCATGCAGAGTTAGTTTTGGGGGGACACAGAGGTGCCCCAGGAGCAAGGGATGCTGTCTGTGCTTGGGCATAGTGCCCTGTACCCCAGTGCTGCCAGCCAGCTGTGTTTTTTTCCATGGAGGCTGTAAAAACCTTGTAAAAAAACCTTATCATGTATTTGCTGATAACGGTGGGGTGGGGTTTTCCTCTGAGCTGTGGATCTGGTCAGGGGTCATCTTGGATGCAATGTGCATCCCAGCACAGGAGAGCCAGGGAGTGACTCTCCAAAGGAGTCACCCCTTGGCACCCCTCTGCAGGGATGGGGTGGGACACTGATCCTTGGAGCTCCTGTGCTGGGATGGGGTGGGACACAGATCCTTGGAGCTCCTGTGCAGGGATGGGGTGGGACACTGATCCTTGGAGCTCCTGTGCAGGGATGGGGTGGGACACTGATCCTTGGAGCTCCTGTGCTGGGATGGGGTGGGACACTGATCCTTGGAGCTCCTGTGCTGGGATGGGGTGGGACACTGATCCTTGGAGCTCCTGTGCTGGGATGGGGTGGGACACTGATCCTTGGAGCTCCTGTGCTGGGATGGGGTGGGACACTGATCCTTGGAGCTCCTGTGCTGGGATGGGGTGGGACACTGACCCTCTCCTGCTCAGCTGAGGTGCTGTTCAGGGGGTCTGGCTGGGTTGGAGGGTGTGTTTTGCCTCGGGGTGGGGGCAGCACCCTGGCACAGCTGACTGCATCCCCCATGGCCTGCAGGTGGAGAATGGGGCCGAGTACATCCTGGAGACCATTGACTCCCTGCAGAAACACTCGTGGGTGGCTGACATCCAGGACTGCATCGACCCTGGGTAAGGATTGCTGGGGATGGGGCTCTGTGGGGTTGAGCTGTGCTGCATGAGCACAGGCTGTTATCCAGATGCAATTTTTGCTGCTTGGGTTGTTACAGGAAGTGCCCAACTCACACCAGCAGAGGTCTGGAGGCAGAACTAGCAGCATGTGTCTGCCAGGGGTGCAGAGCACTGGGCTTCTTTTCACCCTGCCCCACATCCCCTCAGCCTGCCAGAGCCAGGTGACCTGGGAACACAGCCTCAAAGCAGGAAGCTCCTAACATCCACCTTCTGAAGCTTTTATACCATATTTGAGCTATCTTCCATGATTTTTTTCCAGCTTAGCATCAATGATATACTTAAGATTGTGCTGGTTTAATTGATTTATTTGTATTTCTATCACAGTGGCATCAGTGTTGTCATTGGAGTCATAACTCAGCCAAAACTTCTCATCTGCTGTTTCATCAGCACATGCAGCAAGTTGTATTAGGGAGGTTTGTGTGCCTGGTGCTGCTGTTCTTCACCTGGCTCAGACAGGCCCAGCCTCCAGGGAAACCCTGGCACTGCCTTTCTTGGCACAGTTTTGGAAAAGCTGGGTGCCCATGCTTGTAGCAGTGAAAACATCAAGCAAACCTGGAACAGAGGCTTGGAGAGGCTCCTGCTCCCTCCAGGCTGCCTTTGCCCCATCCTGTTAGAGAGAGGCATTTGATCACCACAGAGGCTGCACCTCACAGAGAGGATGCACTGGTGCACTCCAGATCTTTGCTCCTTTTGCTCTTTTCTGAAATCTGTAATTCACTGGCATGGATTGCCCAGAGAAGCTGTGGCTGCCCCATCCCTGGAAGTGTCTAGCGCCAGGATGGACAGGGCTTGGAGCAACCAGGGCTAAGTGGAAGATGTCCCTGCCCATGGTATGGGGATGGAACGAGAAGAGCTTTAAATTCCCTTTCAACCCACACAATCCTGTGATTCTGTAACTCAAGAAGCACTGCTGAGGCCGGGCAGCTGCTGCAAGGCTGGGAAAAGGCCTTTTTTTCCTCACTCCATGTTTCAGTGCTGGTTTAGCAGCTGGAGCTGAGCACCAGGGCCGTGCTCCCCCGGAGCCAGCGCCGGAGCCGCCGGCGTCCCCGCGCCAGCCCCTCGCTCTGGCCCTGGCAGCCTCCCAGCCCTTGCTGTTTGCTTAGCACCCAGCGCCGGCCCGCTCTGGCCTCCGGACGTGACTGTAAAGCAAATAATAATGAACTCCAGAGCAAATAATAATGAGCTGTTTAATACACCGGCACACACGCTCGGTGCCAAGAGCGAATTCTCAATCAGCTCCCGACGCTTCTTTTGCCAAGGGCTGCGTGCTGGAGCGCCCAGCGACGGCTTTTCTGCAGAGCGCTGTTGGTTTTGGTTTCCTTCCTCCCTTCTTGTTTTTAACTGGCTGCAGCTGAATGACTCCCAGTGGCTGATTCACTTGCTGGCCACTAAATAACTCGGCGGCTCACAGGGAGCTGTTGTCACCGACGCAGCCGCTTCCCCGCTGCCTGTGCCCACGTGGCCCGTGTGAAGCAAGAGCAGCCGAGTGCTGTGGGCAGCTCCGGACTCCTGCTGGTGGCTGGGATAAAAATAGGATGTGGAGCAAGTCAGATGATTGTGCAAGAAGGGTGCTGAAGTGCACGGGGAGAGCCGGCAACAGGGATGCTCTGAGTGGCTCCCTGGCTCTATTCCCACTTGGTGTCCTGCTCCAGGCCTCCTGACTTAGTGCTTTGTCTTTTAGGGATGTAATTCTCGTGGGTGGGTGATTCCTTTTGCAGAGGGTGAAAGTGAAAGCGCCCTCGGGTGGAAGTTGGGGGTGGGAGGGTGTGTGGGTGCAAAGCAAAGCACTGAGAGTCAAGGTAAAAATTTTCCTTCCAAACCCACAAGGCTGCAGCAAAATCCTGCAGCTGGAACTGACCGGCATGATTCGTGCAGTGTGGGCTTTCATGGGTTTAATCCCTCCCACGCTGGTTTCCCACCCTCAAAAAGTCATATTTGGTGGCTGCTCTGCCTCTCAATGCTCTTGGTGCAGTGGCAATGCCTTGGGAGGAATTCAGGGGCAATAAGATGTGCTCTTGGATCACACAGGAATTTTGTTTGGCCGAGTCCCCATTCCATGCCAGTGAGTGGAGGTGCCACATGTGTGTGTCTCTGTCTGTGCTCTCCTCCAGGGACAGTGGGGATGACATTGAGCTGGTGTCCTGTGCACAGGGAGCCTGTCTGCCAGGCAGGACAACCTCGTCCAGCTGCGAGTTCCTGAATGATGGTAAGGAACTACATCTGGGAAAGTCTGGGAATCCCTCAGAGCCATAACCTAGCCCTCAGGTGTCTCTGAGATCCAGGAGTAGCCAACACAGTTGCCTGCAGAACAGGACAGCTCCCAGCTTTGCCCAGTGGTGGTGGGTGATGCTGAGCCACAAACTCATCCCTCTGCAATTTCCCTTCCAGAGGTACCCAGGCCACCAGACAGATGTGCCCTGCCCAGCACTCACAACACTGCCATGGCCACCGCTGTCCCTGTGCCCCACGGCCGGGGCAGGGACTCCCTGGGGGAGCTCCTCACCCACGTCCCACTGGAAAGCTTCCTGCAGACGCTGGAATCCTCCCCAGCTGCTGGTGGGCATCTCACAGGTACCGGGATGCAGGATGCAGCCCCAGCATCTCACTGGAGGGTGCACAGAGGGATAGGGGGCAGGAGGAGGGGGGGATGTTTGGGTGCTCCCTAAAAACCTGCTGTCCCTGCGGGCAGGGGAGGACAGCGAGGCCGAGGCTGAGATCAACCTGTCTGATTTCCCCTGGTTCCACGGGACTCTGTCACGGATCAAGGCAGCCCAGCTGGTGCTCTTTGGGGGCGCCCGCAGTCACGGCTTGTTCGTCATCCGGCAGAGCGAGACGCGGCCGGGCGAGTACGTGCTGACCTTCAACTTCCAGGGGAAAGCCAAGGTGGGTTCTCCATGCCCTCTGCTTCTCTGTGAATGTTAGTGCCAGCCCTGCCCAGCACCTCATGTTCCCTCTTGCTCTGTGGGTGACCCCAAAGGCAGCAGCTCTGCAGGGAGCTGCACTCCAGCAGGGCATCCCTTAGGACCACCTGCCCTTGTGCCTCTAGACCCCTCTGCATCCTGCCCAGCCCCATCTACACTTTCCTGAATGGATCAGTGCCTGTCATGTGAGCATATGGATAAATACCCCATGGGGGCTCAGTGTAGACTGGCACACCTTCCCCTGCCCTCTCCTTGTCTGTTCTGTGTCCTGAAGTACGCAGATGCACTATGAACAACCAACCACAAGCAGTTTTTCGCTGGATCCATTTCCTAGTAGAGTTTGCCTGTTCTTGTCACCTTGCAAGAAGCAGTTCAGGTGGGCTAGAGGCTTCCCCAGGCTGTCGGTGACCCTGAGATAGAGCTTCAGCCACCCCTGGTTGTACCCAGATGCCCTTCTCTGTGTGTTTCCTTATGGTGTTCATGCCCAGGAGGGGTCAGACTTCTCCTGGGGCTGCAGCAAGTGGGGTTTTACAGGAAACACCCTGCAGCAGGGTAAACACCACAATCCTATGTTAGGAGCAAACCTCCCTTGGCTGATGGAGGTGGCTCCTGCAGGTTGCAAGGGTGGGTCTCACCCTGACTTCCCCCAGCTCACCCCTTGCCCCTTGCACTTGCAGCACCTGCGCCTGTCGCTGAACGAGAGCGGGCAGTGCCACGTGCAGCACCTCTGGTTCCAGACCATCTTTGACATGCTGCGCCACTTCCACACGCACCCCATCCCGCTGGAGTCGGGCGGCGCAGCCGACATCACCCTCCGCAGCTACGTGGTGGCCCAGAGCCCGCAGCCCGGTGGGTGCCAGGGCAGGGGCAGGGCTGGCTGGGGGCTGGGGTCTTGCATGCACCTAAAAGGGACAGATCCACGGGGTTCCCTCCATAAAGCAGTGCCCTGCTGATGCGTGTGGCTCTGGAGATGTGCCAGGGTGGGTGTCACCCACTGGAGGGGGGCATTGAGGACAGCACAGCAGCAGGGCTGTGTTGGTGCAACCCCCTGTCCCTGGCTGTGGGTGTCAGTCCCCTGGCTTGGGCAGGAGAGGAGCAGAGAGGTCTGCAAGGCTGGGAGTGTCCTGCTGCTCTGGGAGAGAGCGGGGAGGAGGGTTGGAGAAGGACAGGGTCAGGGATGGAGAGGGGGTGTGGGAAGGTACCGGAGAGGGAGAGGGCCAAGCCCGCAGGCAGCATAGGAGGGGTCAAGCTCCTGTTTCCCTTGCAGACACCGGCCCCCCGCCACCCCTCGTGTCGCAGCCGCCGGGCTGCCGGGCCGACCTGCCACCTCCACACTACTTCTGCAGCACAGCACCCACGGGCCCGCCGGTGCCACCACCCACTGAGGGGGTGGCCGTGGCCCCCACTGTCCCGGTCCCCGCACCCTACCACCGCCTGGAGGGTGCCCTGGGCCCCCGGAGCCGCAGCGACAGCGCCGAGCGCCGGCCGGAGCCCGCTGCCGCCAGTGCCGAGGACTACCACGAGGCTGACAGTGCCCGGAGCCGCACCCGGGCGGTGGAAAACCAGTACTCCTTCTACTGAGCCCCCGTGCTGGGGCTGCATGGTGGGGGCAGCAGGGCAGCTGTGCCCCTCACCGCTGCACCGGCCTCGCCACCTCCTGCTGCCACCGCCAGGATGTCCTCCTCGCTCCCTGCTGCTTGTGGGAGCTGTGTCAGCGGTGGGCAATGTCCCAGCTGGACCTGGCGCCAACCCCAGGGTTGGGGCAGTGCTGGGGGTGTGGGAGGCTGAAAGAGTCAGTGCCATTTCAGAGCTTGCAGCCTCTTCTCCTTCCCTCCGGACCAAGAGCTCTCCCAGGGCTGAGCTGGGCTCCCTGCATCTCCTCCTGGGTGTGACCATCGTGGGATGGCACCCGAAGCTGTGACAGGCTCCATCCTCCAGCCAAAGCACCTTGGCATGTCCCCTCTGGGGCAAGACCCCAGCATGGCCAACATCCTTCTGGCACCATTGCCTGCAAATCAGCTGCCGAGGGACTCTGGCATTTTGGGACGAGCGTGGGAATGTCAGATCTCCATGCAGAGATTCTTCTGGCACACATGGATCACTGAGAGGGTGCTGCTGCAGAGGCCTGAGGGTTTATCTGAGCTGGCTTTTGGGCTCCCTCTGGGCACGTGTTTCCTACCCTCTGACAGAAGAAGGTTTTTTCCAAAGCTTGATGAATTGCATTCAATGAAGGGTTTTCCTGCTGTCCTGCCCTTTCTGTTCCTTCGTTTCCTTTCTCTCTTTGTTGTACCAACAGCAAATCCCTGGATAACTCTTTCTTCCTCCCTCTCTTCCTTGATTTTTCAAAACCTAAGTTCTCCACAAGGGCATCAGCCTTCTGCCTGCTCTCTGCCACAGCTGGACAATAGTTTCCATTGCTCAAGGCAAACCTTGGAAAGTATAACAACACCTCCTCTTTACATCAGTTTTTGGTCATTTGGGATGTGTCAGGGGGTCAGGCAGAGGCCAGGGGTTGTGTCCAGAGGTGAGGGGCAGCTTTGCCTTGCAGGTAGAAGCAGGTATTCCTGCTTGCCTGGGCTCCTAGGAATAAAAACACTACATTGATTCTTTTCCAACAGGTCATGGAAGCCCTGAGGATGGTTTTACAGCCCAGGGTTTGTGCCTCATGGGGGCTGGGAGGCCCTCCAGAAGGGCAGCTTTGCTTGCAGACAAAGTGTTTGCATGTCCCCCTTGGTTTGGCTGACACAGCTTGTCTTACCCAGCACCAGGACTCCTGGTGTGGCAGTGACAGGGGTGACAGTGCTCACAGGACCTGAGCCAGGTGGCTTTGGAGTGTCTGGTCAGGTCTCCAGGTAGAGCAGACCCCACCATACCCAGCTAGAAGTTACCACTTAGTTCACAGAGGTACAAGCCAAGCCACAACCTCAAACCCCTTGAATTTGCCTGGAATTGGGTTGGGCCAAATTTCTATTTATTAGGTGCCTTCTTTCCTGAGCTAGCAAAGCATGTCCCCAGCGCTTGACTCATATGTGCCTCCTGCTCCAAGAGGACAGAGGAGGTGTCTCCAAGGCTCCTTGCCTCCTCCTGTGATGTGAGAGCTGCCTTTCTTTCCCATGGATGTGTGAGATGAGCCTGGTGGATCCCATTCCTGCAGCAAATGCCACCTTCTCCCCTAACACACGGCCCTTCAGAGGGCAGCAGGAGCAGTTGGCTCTGTTGGGGGTATTTCTCCTTCCTCAGCCCAGCTAAAACACAGCTCAGAGGAGAGGCTAGATGTTCTTGGTTGATGAGTTTAACATACACGGTGGATGAGGGGAGATCTCCAGATCTGACAGACATTGTCACTCTGGTTCTTCCCTGAGGCCCCAAGGAGGGTGGGATCCAGAAGGCTGGATGGGAGCACTGCCTTACAGACCTTCAGATACTGGCTTTGTTTCTCACTTTCTGTGTCACAGGATAGGAAAAGGAGGGGGAAGCAATGATCTGCAAGCAAAAGATGTTAATTTGTAAATAGGGAAGAGTCTGGAAGAGTTTACTGTTGTGTAGAATAAATTAATTTTATTTAAAAAAAGAAAGGGGAGGGGGGTACTTGTTAAACGAATTGAGAACTCGAGTTCTGGTTTTAAAATAAAATCACTTGCAAAAACAACAGCATGTGAGCAAGAGCTTGGGGCTTTGCTGGATATGCTACATAAAGAAAAAAAAAAGGAAAAGAGAAGGAGGATGCTGTCATGTCTCATGTGTGCAGACCTCGTTGCTGTCTCCTGGCAGTTGGGGCCAGGCTGGGTCTGTCTCTGCCTGCTGGAGTGCACTGAGAGGAGGAAGGGAGCAGAGAGTTCTCTCCTCTGCTGAGCAGAGGGAGGAGGAGGGTGGGTCCAGGCTGTACAGGACAGAGTTTCCTCCCCTCCCAGTGTGTTATTTACTTTGTCTGGTTAGTTAGTAGTGCAAGTCAGAATGGTCCATCCCCCAAGCAGCAGGGTAATGGGGAATGAGCAGCCCTGGGCTGTGAAGGTGCCCCTCCCTCGCTAAAGGCCTGTGCTAGCAGCTCCCAGCAGCTCCCCGCAGCTCCCCAGGGCCTGTCATTCCCCCTCCTCTGCCTTCATCTCTCCTGGGAGACTGTGCCTCATGCTCTGACGTTGGATGTCTTTCTAGTGTGCTCTTTTCTGCTGAGAATCCCCTGGGAAAACTGGAGCATTGTCCCAGACTGTACTGTGACAGCTAAGCAGTGACAGACGCAGCTAACACATGGCTTTTGGGGGGGTGGAGAGAGCTGCTCAGCTCGGTAATCAGGCCATGGTTGTGTCATGATCCATTCACAAAAACATTCCCTCCCCAGAAGTCACCAGAGCCTTTTCACCGCTCCTGGAGAGCTCATCCATCAGGAGCTGGGCAGCTGGGGAGGTGACACTGAGGGCTGTGCCTTGGGGACAGCTGCTCCTCCTGCCTCACAGAAAGCCGTTCACACCTCAGCTTATTAGCAAATTGACTAATTACAGCATCAGCCTTGCTGGAAAACATCTCTTTCCTTTCACAGGGTGTCTGGAAGGGCAGGGGCAGGACAAAACAGGATCAAATCTAAGAGATTTGATGGTGAAGCAAGGGGACAGCAGCCTCAGCGTGTGGGCTGGATTCCATGCCAGCAGTGCCCTCTGCCCGGGGCTGGAGAAGGACTGGGCTGCAGGGATGCTGGACTGGGCTGCAGGGATGCTGGACTGGGCTGTGGGAATGCTGGACTGGGCTGCAGGATGCTGGACTGGGCTGCAGGAATGCTGGACTGGGCTGCAGGGATGCTGGACTGGGCTGCTGTAGGGATGCTGGTGCTGAGCTGTGCCCTGGCACATACCATGAACAGGACAAAAATGCAGAGATTTCAGCAGCGCAGCTGCCCACGTTTCACGTGGGTGTTGGAGCTCCACGGCTGCTCCTGCCTGACGTGCAGGGTCTGTCTCAGCAAAGGATTGCAGTGCTTCCAGAAGGATCCCTTTGGTAGGAGAACTCCTCAGAAACACAAATGAGCTTCTTTGACAAAGATCAGGGAGTCTTGTGGTTTGGTTCACACTGACCTATGAAAACACTACCCCTGTTCTAATGCAAATCCGCTGACCCCAGTCAGCCCAATCCTGCCCAGATCCCAGCCCAGCACTCTGATTTTGCGGGCTTTGCATTTTGCATTCTATTTTTTGTATGACCTAAGTAACTGTCTTGCCCCCCTCCCCAGATTTTTTTAAAGTAGATGGTGCAGAATACATCAAGAGGCTGCACCAACTCCCTCGATGCATAGTTTGAGAGTGAGATGTTCCCAGATCTCTTTCCCCACAGTTTGTGAGGGCTCTGCTGCATGACAGGCAGCTGCCCGTTTGTTTCCTGGGGCTGTGTGCTGTGGCTGGAACAAGCCACGTTCTGGGCAAGTGAGTCCAGCTGCTCCCTGCAGCCCTCAGGCTGCCATTCTGCCTTCCTCCCAAGGGGACTGGCACGGGAGGGCCAAGTCCTGGCAGCTCATCATTCACAGCCCTGCTGTGGGGAGCTGTGTGTTTGGAGAGGTGGCTGTGAGGAAGAAACAGGGTGAAACGTTAGGGATTAGTTGTGCTTGGGAGTCAGCAGAGGAAACTCAATCGGTTTGCAGCAATTCTGCTTTGTAAAACAGTCTGCGGTGATTGAAAGGGGACAGGGGACCTGCCGTGGCCTCTGCAACAGAGCTGGTGTCTCCCTGGCAGGGCTGAGTCCAGCCTGGCACTGGATGGTTTCTGTCCTGGTGGGCTGAAGACGACCCAAGACTGGGAGAGCTGCAGGCACAGGAGCCAGGGAGCTGGCAGACAGCGTGGAGGAAGCTGTTTGCATTGCTCCAGCCAGGGCTGAGACTGCAAGGATGCCTTCCAGGACCAGCGGCCAGCTGGGAACTCAGCCAGCACTAAATTCACACCATTCTTTTACAAATCAGGTTGGTAAGACAAACACGAGACACAAACTAGTGTGATTTCCATAGCAACCTCAGCGGAGGTTGAAAAGTCTTTTGTAAACATAGGGCTGAACCTGAGGATCAGCTCTGATTTTCTCCACAGAAGGGGGAAGAGAATGGAGGCTTAATAAATTCAGGCCATACAAATGAACTATAAATCTCAGAAGGAGCTATTCCCAACCTCTCTGTTCCCCTTTCTGTCACCCTCTCCACATGCACAGCACGAAGCTGTCTGAAATCCAGAGCCCAACTTCCCGGCTCTGGCTTATCTCCATAAACTGCACAAAGGCTTATGCCCCTCTTCCATTGCAGCTGACCTTTACTGGCTAATTCTGTGACGCACACACGGCCCCAGCACATGCCATGCCATTTCTGTAGGGCCACAGCAACTTGAAACGAAATTTGGCTTGCAGTGGCAGCCTGTACTGCAGCCAGCTCTGGCTCCTCTTCTCCGCTATGGCTTCCTCCAGCTCCGTCAGGCAAGCGTGGATTTGGGTGTAGCAGCCCTCAGCTCATCCAAGCTCTGTTCCTGCAAATCCCAGTGTGAATATGGATGCAAACAGCACAGCATCCCTCCCCCTGCTACCTGCCCACATCTCCCGGCGCCCGGCAGGGCCGTGCTGTGGGGAGCGGTGCTGCCGTTCATCACTGTCAGCACACAAAGCCCGCGGGCCGCGCTGGTTAATGACCAAAGTGACACGAACAGATGGCGCAGGCAGCCTGCCACGGGGGCACCAGGAAGTGCTGTATCGCTTACACCCTCACGGGGAAGGGATTTGGCAGGGCTGAGGGTGCCGGTGAAAAGCACACTGAATTTTCATCCTGCTCAAGCTCGGCCTGGACAGAGCGCAGCAGATGCCGGAGCTGCCTCGCTAATGCAGCCTGCTGGGGACAGAGTGCAGCCCTGAGGACGTGCATGAGGGGACAGGGACAGCAGGGCTCAGCAAACGCAGCTTGGGCAGAGCAGGATGCACGCCTACAGCTGGGACATGGGAGGAGTGATGCAGGGAACAAGCTGTATCCGAGTTTTTGGGTGTCTCAGGGAGGTGTCAGAGGCTGGAGCCAGGCCCTCCTCAGCGGTGCTGAGCCATGGGATAAGAGGCTGGAGCACAGGCAGTCCCACCCAAAAACGAGACAGGGGCCTGTTGGGGTGAGCCCAGAGAAGACAAACCAGATGATGGGAGGGGTGAAGCACCTCTCTTAGAAGGAAAGGCTGAGAGAATTTGGGATTGTTCAGCCTGGAAGAGAGGCGGCGTCGGGGTGACCTAATTGTGGCTTTTCAGTATCCAAATGGACAGAAAGATGCAGGAGGACTTTGAACACAAATTTGTAGTGAGAAATGGGGGAACTGCTTCATACTGAAAGAATGGGTTTAGATGAGATATTACGATTAAATTCTTTGCTGTGGAGGTGGTGTCACTGTGGCACAGACAGCACGGAAAATCTTTAACTGCTGCATCCCTGGAAATGTTCAAGGCAAGACGGAGCTCTGGGCAGCCTGGTCTAGTGGGTAGCATCCCTGCCCATGGTAGAGGGTTGGAATAGGAAGGTTTTTTGGGTTCCTTCCAACCCAAACCATCCTGTGATTCTATGAGGAAGAATTTCTTCATTGTGTGGGTGATCAAGCACTGGCACAGGTTGCACAGAGGGTGTGGGGTGTCCCCCAACAGCCCTATGGACACAGCCAGGGGACCACGCTGGACCAGAGGGGTGGACTGGGTGACCCCAATGGTTCTTTCCAACCTGAACCATCATTCTGTGACTCTGTGCCTTCAAAGAATCCCACTGAGGGTGGCAGAGCACTGGGACAAGCTGCCCAGGAAGACCATGGAGTCTCCATCTGGAGACATTCCAAACCCACCTGGGCACGTCACTGTGTCACCTGCTCTGGGTGACCCTGCCTTGCCAGCGGGTTGAGCTGGGTGATCTACAGAGAGCCCTTCCAACCATGCAGTTTGGTCACTCTGCTTCAGCCTCTGTCCAGGTTGCAGGGTACGGACATTAGGAGGAGGAATTTCTTCACAGGAAGGGTGATTAGATATTGGCAAAGGCTGCCCAGTGAGGTGGTGGAGTCACCGCCCGTCAAAGTGTTCAACAAACGACTCGTAGCACACTGTGCTCTGGTTGAGAGGGTGGTGATGGGGCAGAGGTTGGGTTCGATGATGCTAGAGGTGTTTCCTCGGTGTCCCTCTCCCCTCAAGGACCCGATTCCGTGGCGCTGAGGGCCCCGCACGGGGGTCCCTCACACAACTCCCGCCTCTGCCCGGCCCTCACCGCACCCGCCATGACGGGGCCGCCCGCGTCGCGGGCCGTGACGTCACGGGGGGCGGGGCGCGGCCAGGGCCGGAACATGGCGGCGCCCTCGGCCCCGCGGCCGCCCCGGCCCCGCAAGGAGCCGCAGCCGCTCGTCATCCCCCGGAGCGCGGCCGAGGAGCAGCGCCTCCGCCTCGAGCGCCTCATGAGGAACCCGGTGAGGGCACCCGCCGGGGCACGGCCCAGGGCGGCGGGAGAGGAGAGGGACGCTGAGACCCTCCCCCGGGGTCCGTGAGGGGAGAGGGACACCGAGAGCCCCACTCCCTGGGTCTGTGAGGGCAGAGGGACACCGAGCCCCCCACCCTCGGTGTCTGTGAGGTGAGAGGGACACTGAGACCCTCCCGGTGTCTGTGAGAGGGAAAAGACGCCGAGACCCCCACCTCTGGCTCTGTAAGAGAAGAGGGACTGACAGCCTCTTTTCCCTCTAACGGGGTCCGTGAGGAGAGAGGGACCGACCCGCCCTTTCTCCTCCCTGTGTCGGTGAGGGAAGAGGAACCGACACCCCCTCCCCGGGGTCTGCGAGGAGACAGGGACCAGCCGCCCCTTGGTCCTTCCCTGTTCCGTACGGGATCGAAACGCGCCCCCTTCGTCCTTGCCGGGTCCTCACGGGGAGCGGGTCCGACCCCCCCCACTGTATTGCTGTGAGGGGAGAAGGACCCGTCTTTTCTGGGATGCTGTGAGGGGAGAGCCGCTTCTCTGGGAACCCAGGGGCCCCGCAGTGTTCTGCCCGCTGGTCCTTCCTCTGTCCACTGCTTTTAATGTGCGGGAGCATGACCCTGGTCCTCTAACCGGGTGTTTTGATCCTTTCCTGAGGAGGTTTTTGCCAGGAGGAGACTTTCACGCCCCACTCTGTGTGTGCTGGAGCAGGCTGAGACTTCCCTGCACCACGTTCTTCGTCTGACCTTGCACCATGTGTTCTCCCTCCCCTGCTCTTCCCTGTCCTCTAGCTCTGGCATGGAAGGTGCACAAATACCTTTCATCGTTTCCCAGACTACTGGTAGTGGAATTATACTCAATTCCTGCAAGTGCTTGGAGGTGCTGGCATGCTTCCTTCCAGTTCCCCTGCTGAAAAGAGGCACAGACACTCCTAATCCTCTGGGGTTTGTTGAGCTGCAGGCCTGAATGTGAGGGACAGAGAGGATCCCTCCTGATTCTCCTCTTCTGCCTGGTTCCTGTGCATGAAGAAACTGCTGCAGCTGTGCTCCTTCTGAGATCTGTCAGTTGGTGGAAGAGGCTGTTGTCAGACGTATCCTGCCTTTCAACAGGGTGTTAAAATTGCAGACTTTGCTCCTGGAAGATACTGATGTCTGGTTGGTTTGTTCTTGCAGGAAAAGACTGTACCAATTCCTGAAAAACTGAATGAATGGGCACCACGACCTCCCCCGGAGTTCGTTAGAGATGTCATGGGTAAAGATTCTGTTCTTCACATAACTCTGGGGCCAGCCACAGTTAACTTAGAAAAGTGTTTAGCAGGGAAGGACAGAGGTGGTTTTCTGCTGCTCATTTTGCTGCAGAAGAGAGGTGTGAAATGTGCTTTGAGGGTTGATTTTTCAAGTTTTATTTGGTTCTTCTCTGGTTCCACTTTTCTGCTGGCTGTCAGAATGCGGAGAGAACAAAGCCCGTGGCACTGCAGCACGTGGGCTGCCTGCAGTGCAATAAGCTGCTGCTCTGGTGATGACAAGTAAATGATGAGTAAATCTGTCCTCTCCATGGATCTGAGAGTGCTCTGGAAGATTTGGCAGTATGAAGACCTTCTTTTGACTGCTTTGAGTCTGAATCTCAGGCTGTGAGAAGCAGGCGTGTGCAGCAGGTGTGATTGTGTGTGCTCAGGTAGGGAGCTGGCAGCTGTGCCAGGACCCTGACCCAAGTACTCTGTACCCTTTACTTCTACCTTCAGGGATTAAATGTAGTAGCTGTGGTATAAACTGGCTGCATGTAGTAGTTCTGTCTTTCTTTGCAACCTCCATCCTTTCTAGAGGTTGACTTGTTCTTATTTCAGAATAATTGATCTTGGACTCAAGTTTTTATATGCTTCTGAATACAATCTGCTTGTTGGAATTCTATTGTGGCTTTTTCAAATAGCTTTGCTGTGTGCTTGAGTTGAATTGTTTTATTTTTCTGGGAGTACCTGACATGCTGGGACTTTGTTGGTTTCAAGAGCACCCCTGTTGCAATCCCAGCTGCTGGGTTTTAATTAGGTGTCTTCTTTGAGGCTTGTATTCCTGTGCTTCCCCTTGAGAAAGGGCTCGGGAGACAGGGGAAGAGTGGAGCACAATGCTTAAAGCTCCTGCAGGGCTTCAGCATGCAGGCTGATGCCAGGAAGAGAGAGCTGTGGGGATTTAATTTATGATGAAACAGTTAGAATCTGTCAGTGGATCTGTCTTGCATGGGAAAGTACAATATCACCTTTTTACTGCCTTTTTGTTGACCTTTATTTTGTGTTTTAGAAATGCTGAAAATTAGTTGGAAGCAGCATCAGTGGAGTGTTGTAGTTCAGCTCTGCCTGTAAGGGGAGTGCATTTCATCTCCAGTTCTTTGCCTGCCTTGGTGTGCAGCTAAGATTGGGCTCTCCAGGGGTGTAATTGTGGTGCCTGCAGTGACCCCCAGGTGTGTGGGTTTGCAGCTCCCTCTGGCCTTTGGTTGGGAGCTGAGTTTAAAATGGTGGCACACTCCATGTGCTGGTGGTAGATTTCCATCTGACACTGCCCCTTGCTGTGTCCCATCCCTCAGCGTGCAGCTGTAGTGATTTGTGAGCAGTATTTGCCTCCTTTCCCAGCAGACTGAACTCTTCTCGTTGCAGGTTCCAGCGCCGGAGCGGGGAGCGGGGAGTTCCACGTGTACCGGCACCTCCGTCGGCGAGAGTACCAGAGGCAAGATTTCATGGATGCCATGGCTGAGAAGGTCAGCACAGCTCTTTATAACTCCCCCCACCCCCAACTGTTTGTTGTTTGTTGCAAATCTGTGTTTTCTTTGAAAGTCATGTACAAATAATTCCGTTGCGAGCCACCCCTTGTCAGAGGAGTCTGTAGGAGTGTGTGATCCGTGGTGTCTGTGTCAGTACTGAAACATTTGGTGCTTTGTGTCAGACATGCTCCATCTCCTGTGTTCCCTGGGGTCCTAGCACGCAGTAAGGCCTCATGGGAATGTGTGTGTTCTCAGGCTGACTTGAAAATGCTTTAAAAGCCAGAAATCCCTGATAACGCTGCCTTGCACAGACAGGAACAAAGAGAGTGCCTGTGCACAGAGTCCAGATGTTTCTTTTAAGCCTTGATCGAGTAGAATGCCCCCTCTTTTAGAAAATGATATTGATATACTCTCTCCTGGCCGAGATGAGTCCATATGTTAATGTTTGTGTCCCCAATTATTCATTTGTTTTTACTGAAACATTCATTAGGGCAGAAGCCCAACCTCCCTCATCTGCTCTGCTGAGGATTCCTCCCTCAGAAGGTTTCAATGTTTGGCTCACGTTGCAGGTTAAAAATGCTGTCTGTACAGGAGTCATCCCTGGGAACGTGGCTTTGTATAAAGAAGCCAGACAAAATCTGGCAGAGCTCCCTTCTGTATTTTGCTAAAAGACTTCTCCCTAAAAGGACATGACTTTTAAAAGAAGTATTTTAATTTAGATTGTGACCAAAGTATGACATGTGATCAATTACAGCAAAGACTAGATGAGGAATTCCAGAAGAAACTGGAGAGGAATAAGATGATTGCAGAAGAGCAAACAGCAAAACGCAGAAGGAAGCGGTAAGGGCAGATTTTTCCCAGGAGGCTTGACATGGAAACCCTCACTCCCTGTGCCTCATCTGTAGCTGCATGCTCTGGATAAACACTGTCATTCTGTGTCTGCATCCATCAGCTGGGAAGTCTGGCTGTGGAAATTAAATTTGTCAATGTCAATGTTTGGTTTCCAAAGGTAGCTGTAAACCTGACAGGCTTTGCTGGGGTGGTTTCTTTTCCGTGCCATTGCTTGCAGGATAACTTTGGACTGCTTGAGCTGCTTTTGCTGACACTGTGGTCTTGACTGCAACATGCCTTGCTGCATATTTGTTTTAACAGTGTCAGGAAAGGTTTGTGTCTATATCTGGCTTAAGTTTATGTCTGAATCATTTAATACCAAGCAGTTTCAGTGCAAAACTGGGTGCTGCTTCATGGATAGGCTGCTTCTGCCTACCCCATTGAAATGTCTGGCAGGCCAAGTTTAATAAGTTAGGTGGAATACTAAAAAAATATTAAATCCATCTTTCTCTTAAATTTTAGACAAAATGAAACAGTTGCAAGATTGATGCTCTGGAGAAATAGCCTGAGTGTTGTAGTGCAGTGGCACAAGAATTTAAATCCCACTCTGTGTGTCCAGGATAGGTTTCAGAAACAGCAGGGAATCGTGGCTCTGCTCTTTCTCAGGGTCTGACCCTGGGCAGCCTCTCCTTTGCTGCTTTGCATGCTGTGGCTGAGAGTTGCTGTGGAAAGGCCTGTGCAAAGTGACTCACTGCCACGTTAACACAAAAGTGCACAACACAAACACTGTTGCCATCTTAGTTTAATTTAATGTGGTCCAACAGATGGCCAGCAAGTCAGATCTGGCCTGCTGCCTCTTCCCTGGCTGAGATGCAGAACAACTGTTCCAACAGCAGATGCTGCCTAAACACCAACACCTCCTTGTCACCCTGCTATGCTCTAATGGTGTGGCTTTGCCCTGCAGGAGCCCCTCTCATTTCCCTCACCACCCTTCTCTGTCCTGCCACAGCAGATACAGTTCCTGGCTCTCTGTTTCAAGAGAATTCAGTTATGCTGTTGAGAGAGAGAGGCTGCTCTGCCTGTATCTGCCATTAACTTGCCTTTGCTGGGCAAAGAGAGCTGGGCTGTATGAATTGAAATTCCCTCTTACCCCAGTGCTACTCCTAGGGTGTGACATCTTGGGAAAGTACAGCCAAAGAGGAAAAGTCAGAGCATACTGCACTATTTTTATTTTCTTCAGTTGAAGTATATATTACTGGTGATTTTTTTCCCCCCAGTTTTTTCCCCAATTTCATCTTCTGCAGTCTGGGTTTTAACACCATTTTCTCTTTGTGCTTATTAGCCTAGGTAGCTAAAATGTGGGGGCAGTTTCATTTTTGTTCCATCTGTGTTCTTGGAGATTCTTATGTATCACAGTTCTGGTTGCAGTGGAGTCATGAAAGACTTTTTAAAAAGCCATTAATCCAAAAACAACACAGAAAAGTTTCTCTTGATCGTGCGTTAAGTTTGCTCTTGCTGAATTTTCATTTGAGGCCAAATTTAAATTGAACTTCTGTTCTGAAATCAGCTTTTCCAAGATGTGTGTAATATGTCCTTTATCAGTGTATGAATGTGCAGAAGCTTTGGATTGGATTTGCCAGAGAGTCTTTTTTCTTTGCTTTATAGCCAGAAGTTAAAAGAGAAGAAACTGCAAGCTAAGAAAAATAAACTTGAACAAAAGAAGCAGGAAAAAGGTCAGTGAAATTTAGTTTACTTTTCTGAGGACTTGGTTCTGTTCCCTTATTGAAGCTTAGAAGGTTTTGTTCCACCCCCCATCCCAAGCATTCTCAATACGTGGATTAAAGCCTGAGCTTAAGCTTGTTATTTTAGCTAATGTTTCAAAATCCTCTTTGAAAGCCATCTATGTTGAGATTTAATCTTACAAATAACTTGGCTGTTTGTGAATATTTTCCATTTATTAGGGGGAATTTTGGACAGCAAACTCTGGAATCTGAGTTTGTGGATATTTTGCCCCAGCTATTCTGATGAACTGCAGGTTCAGAACCTCAGCTGCTCAGAAGGGCAGGATTGTTCAAGGCTGTGCTGTTTTAAGTGTATTTTGAGTGTGTATGGGAAAAAATGCACGGCTTGGGCAGTAAGAAACTGAATTATAATTTTATATGTAAGAAATTGAGCTACTTTGGTACCATCTGTTCCACAGGGCTATTTTATTTCATAGAAATAAAGGTGAAAAACCTGATTTCCTCTGTTCTCCTGCAGTCTTGAAAATTAATGTTCAGCAATGTCAGTGTAAATGTTTGCTCAAACTTTTGCACATTCATTCCTTCTTTTCAGTGAGTATATTTTGGCTTACTTTTTCAAATAGTTGTCCCTTCTGAATTAGCATACAAATGGTTAATCTTAAAGTTACAGCAGTCTCTGGTAATTCTGCTGGAACAGTGACTTGCCTGACAGTTCTACCTTATTTGTGCTTTGCTTTTCAGAATTGGATCTGTTTCAGCTGAACCACTGCCAGCCTCCCATGTAAACACGGGAGGACAAATTGTTAGGTTAATTTTACTTGTGACAGCAAGTGAATGTAGCAGAGTGAATTTTTTGGGTGTTTTGTTTTGGTCTTGTTATATTTCTTTTTAAGCTACTCATTTATGAATTGTAACTGGGAGGAGAATTTAAGTATGAGTCAACATACTTTTGTTCATTTTGAGTGAGCAAACAGAATACTCATCCCTCAGGGAGTGGCTGGGAGAGAGGAGAGCTGGATCAGGGACTGGCACTGTAGTATGGGATTGCCCTGCACCAGTTGTGGGGCTGGGGTGGTTTTGTTTGGCACAAGTTCCTGAAAGACAGAATCCAAACTCCCTGGTCTTTGTAACAGTTCTTAACTCTTTACAGTCTGTGGTTCTCTATGTAAAAGAATAAAATCGGGGCATAGAGAAGCCTCTCTTAGGCATTTTTAGTCCACTGAGAACAGCCTCTTCTTTTTTAAGTTTTGCGTGCCTTGGGTTGTGATCTGAGAGTTTTTTCAAATTAATTAAAGTGTATTCGTTGGATATGGCAGGCAAACACTTGTCTTCCTTTTTGAATTAATAACTTAAACCTCTGAATTACCATGTTTCATCTTTGTTGTGGTAAAACCATTAAGAATAAGCGTTGGCACTGAATGGGGTCAGCAGCTGAGGTTGCATTAATGAACAAACTCCCAATAAACGCTCAAAGTTCAGCACTTCACCACGCGGTGGCATCAGACCGCTGAGCCTAAATCTGCATGAGCTGGTCGGGACACGGAGAGCGTGACAGGGCCTGAGGAACAGGAGAGAGAGAAAAAATGGCTCGTGGATTCAGGTCCCGCTGTATGCCGTACCTCATTTTTATTATCAGTTACTTAATTCTTAGTAGTTGTTTCCTGTTTTTTTAGCATACTTCACAAGTTTTCTGTGAAATCTGAGTTAATGAGTTAACTCGGAAATTAATGAGTTTTCTGTGCTTGCAGCATAGCAGTCTGTAAAAGTTTATGGCACCTCGTGGAGTTTCTGTGAACTTGGAATAGGTTTAGGAATATACTGAGTCTTGCCTGTGGCTTCCCAGTGCTCTGTGTGATCCTTCAAAATACATCCCAGCCTGCAGAGATGAGATTGGGAATGAGATAATCTATCACCTCATCTATCTCTGTTTGAAGGAAATAATGTTCCAGAGGAGGTGGAGTTATTCAGTGATGGACTTGGTAGTGTTGGAGATAAGGGAATTCCCCAAGGCAGAATTTGATATTCTGAGCTCCTCATCACTTGGTAGAATTAATAGAACCTGATTTGTGTTCCCTGAGTATCTGGGACTGCTTAGTTGTGAGATGCTTAACAAGGAAGACACAGGGGAATTCGTTACCCATCCGTGCTAATTAGCCTGACCTAATCCACATTTGCTCAGCACCTGAGAGTGTTTTGTTGAGAAATGCTTGACAAGGAAGTATTCTCACCTAGACAAGGTGGGAACACCTCCCCCATTCATCCTGTTTGTGTTTGTAGAACCTGGGCAATCCCAAGAGCAAGGCAGCAGCGAGGATGATGAAGAGGACAGCAAGGAGGAGGAAGAGAAGGAAGATGATGCAGAAGAGCCAAGTTTTGTGATGGGAAGAGGATGAGGCCTTCCAGGGACAGCTGGAAACACTGTTCATTGCTTTATATTCAGGAGCATGAAAGTCTTTCATCTCAGCCAAGCAGAACCCATTGGCGTACGTTACATCTGCTTAACGGGGCATGGCCTTCACGTCACAGGCCCGAGAGAAAATGATAGAGAAATGCCAAATAAGAGATTTTTTTCTTAATTGCTTGTATAACTGCTGTGCAGTCTGCTCTAAGTTTGCTCTAAAGAGTCAGCCATAAGTCTCTATGACCCTAGAGTTCTTTCTAAAATGGCCCAGAGTGTTTTTCTGTCTGAAAGCTAAAACATAACTATTACCATTTAAGGGAAATATTACTGTGAAGGCTACGTATTCTACTTATCTTGAAGCTGGTAGCAGTGGGATACATGAATCTAGGGGAAGAGTTTAACCTGAAGTAGAAAAGTGGTCTGTAGCCAGACTCTCCTGCACTGTGAGTGTTCTGCATTTGGGGTTTTGTATGGGGTCATCTCTAACCCAAAGAAATCAGTTTATGTTGCTAGACAAGTTCTATAGATTTTTAATCAGGATCCCTTTTTTAATGCTAAAACTTTCCCTATTGCTTTTCTTCCATGTTTTCTAAATTAATAAAAGGGATGTGTTGGATTGTTCTGTCTTCTATTTTTTTTTGGAAGAGGATTTCAGTAAAATAAAGAGATGCTGCAGTGTTGCAGGAAGGGACAAAGAGATCAAGTGATATAGCACACATGAAAATGTGGAAAAAGGTCTTAGCTGCATGTCACTTACTTTTTGCTTTTGAATTGGAACAATACCTTTTCCCAAAGATTGTGTGTAAAGCGTCCAAATCCTGTGGCAGAAAGGCTTGGAATGGAATCATCTTGCTTGTGCTCAGCTTCCTGTAATGACACCTGCCTTTCCCTCTGCTTGAGCGCTCTGCTTTGCACTTTGGATTCCCCGGTAGGAATCAGAACATCTCTCTATATCTTTACTTATTGGTGCTTAAAGCATATGCAGTGGTGGTTTTACTTGTAACTCTGGTTTTGTCTCTTCGGTGTATCTTTAATTAGAAGTGCCTGCTGGCTTTCAGACGTGCTCGTTCCAGAGCCTTGCATCCAGAATGCGGTGCTACTTCTTCTCAAGCCTTGGTTAATGCCGAATTATTTCAAGCAGAAACAGTAAAAAGGGAGAATCTCTTTTTAGATTTTGCCTTTGTTGAATAGTGCTGCCAGAGATCCTGCATTTTGTCTGAGCTGGCTTTATGTAATGGCTTCTCCATGGTATTACCGTGGTAGCCAGGAAGCAATGTGACCAAGTGATGTTTGTGTTTAGTTCCCCTGTACATATCCAAAGGCTTCAGAGCTGGATAACTTGTGACCTGCCAGGTCCATATCCCCACTGCCCCCAGGTTAGAGATCTGCATGGAACTGTTTTCTGCTCAGTCTCCACGGGGGCAGGTGCTGCACGTTGTGGCAGTGTTTCATTCAGATGCATTTTCCTTTGGAGAGATTAGTTATGAGCATTGCTTCACATGAATCCCCCTTAGGGCAGGCAAACCCTGTGGATACTGTGTTGTAGGATTAGCCACAAAAACGTGAGGGTTTTTTATGGGCAGAGAAGGACTGAGTCTCACCAATAAAGATGTTCTGCCTCTGAGCTTGTCAGGCCTTTGAGCTGAGTAAGTGCTGTTCTGCATTAAGCAGAGCAGATGCTGCTGAGTGAGGACATGCTTCCCTCAGCCATGAGGAAGGTGAACTCGAGTTTGTCTTGGTGATTGAACAAATTCAGGTTGTGTGGCCTCATCCTGCCTCCCTAAGACACCCACGCTGAATTATTCATGCCGTGTTTTCTGGGAATGCTGAGTTTGTAGGTGAAATCCATAAACAGTAAAGAGAGCAAGTTGGTGAAGGTGGCATCTGCCTCACGCTCTGTCTCGCCGGGGTGGCTGAGTGTAGCAGTGGGAGCTGCATTTGGTAGGTGTAGCTGTGAATTCCCATAAACACTCTGCCGTGTTGTGGTTGTTTGTGGCAGTACGAGCTCCTTGAGAATACAAAGCACTTCAAAGGGAGGTTTCACGGGAGGTTTCTTCATTTAGAATAAAACGCAAATACTATGTGACCTCAAAACGGGGAGAACATCATCCATGGAGTAGAAAAGGGGAAGTGCTCCCGTGCATAGTTAAAATCAGGAATAACTTTACAACTGCTTCCAATTCCAAATGCGGCACTAGTGAAGCAGTAATAACTTACAGGCTTGAAACTGCCAAGGAGTTTGACCTGCTTACACTAAATTCGTGCTCTGTGTTCTTTTCTAGAGGAGTCCCTCTTCTTTCTCTGATGGAGATTAACCCTCAAGGGCTAAAGTTTGCTCTGTTCCATTTCTACATGTATTTGGACAAATGTGGGATCCTGAGAGGCAGCAGTGTTTGTGCTGAAACCAAGCAGGGATATTCCTGTTCTCAAAGGTGAAAAGCACTCTCAGGATAACATGTATCTGTCTCTTTATTAGGTTTTTAAGAATTGTTTTCCTTTGTTCCCTCCCCCAGGCAGAATGGAATTCAGGAAAATGGGATAACCCTGTGATAAAGCTGACCCATTGTGCTGCCTTTCAGCATTTTCTTTATCTCATTTCCAGGGAAGGAACTCCCTCTCTTTCCCATAAGGCTGTCCCTATCCCTTTGATGGGTTTATACAGGATTTCCTGCTGAGTCAATAGCGGAGGAGTGCAGGGAGATAGCAGTCGGGATTCACAGGGAGCCTGTGCTCAGCCGGAGGAGGTTCAGCCCGGCGGAGGCAGAGCAGCGCTGCCTTTTGACTTATGTAAGTGGCGACTTTTTGCTGTATAATTAATAATTGTAATAAAAGCACGTTTGCATCCCATTGCACCAATACCTTCTCTGTGGCAAGATTTAGAGATAACGCAAGGTCCAGACCCACTGACATCTTTACCAGTGGGTGGGTTTCAGCCCGACTGCGACTTTAGGGATCCGCAGACATTTTTTTCCCCTACAGATGCATGCTGACAGCGGGACCCCCGAGCGCTGCAGGAACGGCTTCCGTGCCGGGGGGATGCCTTTTCCCTGTAACCGCTGTGTCCATCCCCGTTCCGTGAGGTCCCCCCGGACCCCCAGGCGGCTCCCCTGTGGGCGCAGGGGGGAGCGCGGCCCCGGTTCCCCGGGAGGGGCGGGGGGCGCCCGCTGCTGCAGGGCGGGGGTCGCGTCCCCAGGCCCCGCCCCCGCCGCCGAGGGGGCGTGGTCAGCCCGGCCACGGGCCAATGAGCGGGCGGTCACGTGCGGGGGCGTGGTAGTGCGGGGCCCCCCCGCTTCCTGCGGGTCACGTGGCCGGTGCCCGGCGTTGCCGTGGCAGCGGCGGAGGCGGCTCCGGATCCCGCTCCCGTTCCCGATCCCGCTCCGCTCCCGGTGCCTCACCCGGCTCTCCCGGCACGGCCTCCGGACAGCAGCGCGGTGAGACACGGCCCGCCCCCGCCGCGCCCGGGGCCTCATCCCGCCCGCAGGGGGCTCATCCCCGGCGGGGCCCGCGCTCTGGGGCAGCGGGCGGCATCCCCTCAGGAGTGTTTGGGGGGTGACGGGCTCGTCCTGCAGAGGTGGGCGCATCTCTTGCCCGCGGGGCTCCGGGAGGAGTGGGTCTCGTCCTGCCCGGGGTGCTGAGGAGAGTTGGTTTGATCCTGTCTGAACTGGGATTCCCCTGCGCGGGGCGGTGTGAGGGGAACGCGCCTCGTCGTGCCCGGCCAGGAGGATCCCGTGCCGGCATGGTGGTGGCGGGATGTGCGCCTCATGCTGCCTAGCTGGGGCAATCCCCTGCACCTGCAGGGAGCGGGGAACGGGAAGGGTCCGCTGTGGGCAGAGAAGGGGGTCCCGTCCTGCCCGGCGGTGCTTGGGAGGTGCCATGGGACGCAGAAGGCAGGGCAGCTCCCGCGGGATATATCCGGACGGGAGTGCTCTCGCTGGAGTGCTGTAGGGGAGACACTTCCAGCATTCGGTGCAGGGAACGCCCTGGACCAAGGTGTTTTTGGAAGACGGCATCGAGGGGTTGGGTCCCATCCCGCCTGAGGAGTTGCGGAGGATCTTTGGGATGCTGGATCAGGGCAGTGGTAGGAGGCTGCCTAGGAAAGATCCTCTGTTCCAGGTTGCCTTTGGAGGGAAAAGTCCTCGCTGGGAGTGGGTCTCATCCTGGCTTGAGGGATGCCCCGTCTGGGGCTGCTGTTGGAGGGGAGATCCTCGCTGTGTGGGATCTCCTCCTGCCCAGGGTGTGCTGAGGGGGAGTAGAAGGAGGTGCCCTGTGGGGAGCATCCCGGCTGTGGTGAGGGAGGATCAGGGAATCAGACTCCCTGCCTGGGGGGTGATCCCCTGCTGTCACAAGGGTGGTCACAGCTGTGGGGTGTTCACACCCCGCCTGGGTATCTGACATCTCAGGAGTGCTGCTTGGAGGAGTCCCAAGCCAGAAGAGAACATAAGAAGGGATTTCCCATGGCAAAGACGGCTTGAGCTCATCGGGGTGGAGTTACAGGGCTTGGGATTTGGCTTAGCCATGGCCTGCAGGGGCTTGAACAGTGTTAGACTGGGAAGGAAGGGACTGGCACAAACCCACAGATCAATCAATCTGGGGGTGTGGGGCAGAAACCTGGGTCTGAGGAGGGGGCTGGCACCGCAAAACCAGGCAGAGGAGCTGGGAGTGCTGCAGAGACAGCGCTCTGTGGGTGGCTGAGCACGGCAGTGGTGGGAGGGGGATCCACTCAGCTCGGCCCTGGTGGTGCTGGCTTCATTCCCAGCTGTGGAGAAATCCCCACACGTGCACTGAGATGTGAGGAGGCAAAGGCTTTCCCTTTTCCAAAGGACAGCACTTGGCAGGTTAGGAAAATCAACATAAGGGAGCAATCACAGAGAGCTTTCTGTCCTCCCAGTGTGAGATGAAGTGGGGTCAGATGCGTCGGTGGTGCAGTGGAAGTGAGTGAAGACACAGCTGGGATGGACTTTGCCAGGGCTGCCTGAGGAAAAGGTTTCCTGGAGAATTCCTCATTCCCCATCCAGAGCTCAACAGCCCTGTAGGATAGTTATTTCTGTAAGAACCAGTATCTTAAACCTTTAACTTAGCAAGGCAGGAGGGTGAAATCTCCAGAATAAGCCTCCCATGATGCAGATGACAGGCTGAAAAGTATTTCCAGGGTAAAACTGCTCCAGCTACAGTGCATGTAAAATGCTTCTTTGGTCTTGTGTTTCAGCCCTTGGAGCCCTCCACCTCAACCCTCCATGTCCATAGCCAGCAAGGTGAGTTTGACTTCTGGGCACTGCTTGTTTGGGTTACATTTGTGTTTATGGATTTCATTCCGAAGCTGTTTACTCATTTGAGAACATCTCTTGGGCTGCTCCAGAGCGAAAATTCAGCCTTGTGGTATTTTTAGCTTATTTTTCTAAGGGAAGAAGCAGATGTGATTGGATTCTCTTGCCCTCTCTCTGTAACCCCTGTATTCATTTGTCTTTTTAATGGAATTTGTCCCAGGGGTCAAAGTTTCCTACATAGAAAGTTCCTAAGTATTTTATAAAATTAAGTGGCTGAGCAGAGGCCATCCCTGTCCCAGCTGGGGACAAAGGGAGTGCACTCACTCCACGCTATACATTGCAGGATCCACACAGGATGTTGTCACAGGAAACAGCTACATAATTTTGCTGCTCACAGATTGTTTCTTCCTCCAGTCCTCCCAGGAGGCTTTTTTATTCTGTAAAATAGGTGATTCTTGCTCTTTCTGGAAACACATATCAAGCAGCAAAGTTTGTCCCTGTTATTGTTTCTCTTATTGTTTTTATTATGGCATGAATGTTCTGTATACTTTTCTTTTTGTTTGTTTGTTTGGGTTGTGGGTTTTTTGTTGTTATTTCTAAATATTTTGAAAATTCCTGAGCAGGTCAGGAGCCTTCCTGGAGTGTTCCAGGGGCTGTAATAATGGCCTTGTCAAAACCTGCCCAGGAATCATCCTGTGCTGCCATCCTTGTTATGTCTGAGGGGGCTGGAACCTGAAAGCCCCCCCGTGTTCAGGAGGGGAAATCTTGAGCCTGCAGTGCTTTATTTGCTATTCTTTGTTATTGTGCCTGAAACAGCTTCCTTCCCTTTTAGTAACAGTGTTCAGAGTTATGGGCAGTTGATGTCCTTTTGATCTTTGCCACTTCTCCAAGCCTCCCAGCAGTCGTGGCTTTATTAGCTGTCCCCATGTGGCCCCTGTAGTGGGGAGCAGGGCTGAAAGGTGCCTGTGACCTTGGGAGGTGGTGCTGGGACTAATTAGTGCCACACCAGGTGTGATTCTGGGCAGCATCTCCTCCTCCTGGGAGCTGGTGAGTGTTTTCCAGTCAGAAGCTGCAGCTCTGGTGTCTCTGTCTGCCACCACCACAGCGCTCAGTGGCAGAGTAGTGAGTGAGGGGATTATCAAGGAATTGTGGTTTCCGTTCTTTCGAAGGCTGAGCTAGTTTCAGATGTCTGTCAGAGTTGAGAAATTTTTGCACAAAATATTCCGTGGATGTTGTTCTGTGTCTGGGGATCACCAGAGCCATTTGGCAGCAGCCTGGGGCCATGATCTGTAAGGCTTCCACCACCTGAAATACTCTTGCTGCTTTCATACCTCTCTCAGTGTAATCCCTTGAATCTGAAGATGATGGAATTTCCTGGAAGCAGCTTGCTTTCCCCCTTGCAATTGCCTTTTCCCTCTGCTCAGAGCCACCAGTGGAAGTAAGGGAACAGGATTCTTGGTCAAATTTGGCTGATAAATGGAGTGTGAGCAGCTCAGGAAATTTAACTTCCCACTGCAAAAGCCTGGGAAGTTCATTTGTTAACCCTACACAACGCTCAGCTCTGTGATTACTGGGGGGAGAACTGTGCTCATCTAAACTGAGCTTTGATGAGCACAGGTTTAACTGAGAAAAACTGGTGTGCTGGTTTGAAAGTAAACCAGGGGGAGAGATCAACCCTTACCAAATACCTTGAGACAGACTTCAGGTCGGAGTTACAATTTAATAGAAAGATTACAGTAGATGCAAGGATACAGAAAAAGTCACACAAAGTCAGAGTACAGCCTGGCCCGTGTTGCTCAGGGTGGTTGCAGTGTGGTTAAGCAGTGGTTGCAGTGCTGTTGAAGTGATGGTTGCAGTGGTCCCCTGGATGTCCAGTGGTGGTGATTTCATGTCCCCAAAGTGCCCAGATAACACAGTCAGATTCAGGCAGGAAGGTTCGCTACCTCCCCCAGAGCAGGGAATTTCACAATGGAGTGATGTGATGAGTCACAGGATATTCTGGGGGTCCTTTATGGCCCGGGTCGTTACAGCTGCCCACTGGTGCCACTGAGCCATTCTGGCCCATTGGCAGGGATGATCCCCGCGGGCTGGGTGTATTTATCTCGGCTGAGTTAATTTGTGAAGACAAAGAAACACCACCCTGCCCTGCAGGGTTTTCCTCCTTCCCTTATCTAACACCCAGCTTGCAGCCCGGGGGGTCGGGCGTGCATTGTGCAGCTCCTGCAAGAGGCCATTCACAGTTCATCAGGAATAATGCGAACAGGAGTAGAACACACACGGTGGTTACACCCCGCATTGTAACCCAGGAGAAGTGGCTTCCAAAGGAGCAAAAAGTGACTTCCCAAACTGGTGTTGGTACTCTAAAGAGATGCATTTAGAGCCAGCCCGTGATGCACTGGGAAACGAACTGTCAGCTCAAAACCAAGATAAGATGGGGGCCAAGTGTATTTATGTAAAACAATGTTTTATGAGCGAGAAGGAATTAAAGGGCAAAGTTGAGCCTGCTCTGAAATGAGAATCCAGATGCTGTGCAGCCTTCCTGAATTCCTGCTGCAAGAGTTCCCGGGTGTACCTTTATAATATTTCCTAGTTCTCATGATCATTTTTGGCAATTATGGATGGTCCTTTCTCAGTTCTCTCTTCCAAGTGTGATGTTATTTGACAAGGTCACTGACCAAGAGGCGACTTTGTTCAACTGCAGCTTTTCCAGTAGTTGATGCTCGTCCTGTCCACCACCCCCTCTTGAACATGACTGTTTTGTTCCCTCAGCATTTCTCTCATCATGAGCTCTGAATTAAACGTTCCAGTGGATCCTTCCACTCCTGCTTGCTGCTCTGAGCCTGGCACAAAGGGCATGGATTATCGGGACTGGGTCCGGCGCAGCTACCTGGAATTGGTCACGTCCAACCACCACTCCGTTCAAGCCCTCTCCTGGAGAAAACTGTACCTGAGCCGAGCCAAACTGAAAGCCTCCAGCAGAACCTCTGCTCTGCTCTCTGGATTTGCAATGGTAATGTGTGCTTTATAGCTTTTTAAACGGTGAAGGTTTTTGGGTCACCTCAAATCAACTATTAATCAGTGTTTTCCTCCTGGGAAGAAGCAGGGAGTTGTTTCCTGAAGAGACAGGAGGCATCTAGCTAGGGGCTTCTGTTTGGCTGCTGCTGCAAATTTTGAGGCTGGTTCTCTCTCACTACAGCAAGGATACAGGAGCTGTCTAACAGCCAACCCACACATTCCCCAGTCAGCCCTTTAAAAATACTAATCCTCTACCTGCAAGTGATCCTAAGTGCTCCAGCAGCATTGCTAAACAATCCAGGACCTCCTTTGGCCCCGAGGCTGTCCAGTGCTGGCTGCCCTCATGCAGGCTGCTCTTGGGTGTGGAGCATTTTCAGGCCCCTGTGGTTACTGTGGTCCTGAATGTTATTTTAATTTCTCTGTGTTTTCTCAGGTCACGGTGTCTAAAATAAGGTGGAGGTTGGGTCACAGTCTGCCAAAGTGAAGTTTGCATAGCGTGATCAGGGAGATCGTGTTCTACCACTGAGGTGTGAGAAGAGGCTCTGAGCCTCAGCCCTGGTGTCAGAGGGCTCTGCAGCCTGCAGGGAGCCAAACCTGGTATATTTTTGTCAGTGCTGCATATTGGAAGTGATCCCTGGTGCTTGCTCTCCGCTGTGCAGCACTTGGGTGCTATTTGGAAGTGATTTGCATAGGTCAGAACCATGTCAGAAGTGAGCAAATAAACAAGGCTGAGACAGTCAGTGGTCCAGTGCTCAGGCCTGTCTGAGCTGTGTGTTAAAACACCACCATGCCGTGTCAGTGTGAGCCCCTTTATCTCCCATCAGCTTTTGCTTACTGGGAGTGAGAATTGAACCAGTTTGGGGGAGGTTTCCTGTCCAGGAAGTGGGCAGGTCTGCTTGTTCCCGAGGTCTGTCAGCAGAGGGGCAGAGGGCAGCGCCTGGACGGCGTGGGACATGATGGAAGAGGTTTCATCCCGCAGCTCAGAAACTGGGAGGGAAAGACAGATCTCAGGAACTTTCCAGATTGCTTTTCTTGTTTTATTTTAGCTTCTTCCGCTGCTTTTTCCTCCCCCAGCCCCCCAGATCATGAATCATCCATAACATTACAACAGCCTGGGATGATGAAGTTGGTCACCCAAAGTGAAGCTGGGAAGCTGCAGGCGGGGGCTTTAGTGGCAGCAGGCTGCAGTGGAGGCAGGGTGCTCATTGCTCTCCACTCACTGGCTGTGTGCTAAAGATGCTCTTAAAAGCTTTTCTCAAAGTCTGTGTTGGTTTGTAACCGAGTTTGTGTGCTGCAGGGGCAGAAGGTCTCTCCTCTTTTTAAAAAAGCTGGGTGCTTTCCTGTAGACTTCTCTCACACAGGCATTTTCTTACTCTAAAAAGCCTCTTACATACATGCTCTGTTTACCTCTGATTACTGGAGTTGTGACTGTTGTCCTTAACGTGATTATTAAATTAGCATTTTGTTTTGTTGGGGACTGATCTACCAGCGTGGTCACACAAGGTGTCCCTGCTGGGGTGTGCTGTCACTGGCACCACTGAGACTCGGGGGCTTGCAGCCCACCCACACTGCAGGGCTGAACCACATCTCTGCAAACAAAGCACGCTTTCTCAGCTCTCACAGCAGAAAGTTGCTGAAAGTCCTTGGCAAACACACAGAATTAACCACTGGTTTTACATCATCTGTGAACTGTTTAAAGTGCAGTTGAATATACATAGGTGTAAGTAGTGTTAATTATGCTCACCAGCCTAATGTAAGAAACAGACCTGAAATCAGTAACTAAGAAATAAAATCTCTTGCCATAAGGAATTCTTTTTATTAGCAAGCTTTTTCCCCAGCTGATTGGGAAGCTGAAGTGTTTGTTCCTCCTGGGTTATTTCTCCACTGGTAGGCAGGAATTTAGTGCAAGGATGTTTACTCTCTAATAAGAGCACCTTTTTGGCTATTGATGAAAGAAGTCAAGTTATTTAGAGATAAATATGTGTAGACGTGGCACTTAGGGCCACAGTTTAGTGGTGGACTTGGCAGTGCTGGTGTAGTGGTTGGATTCTGTGATCCTAAAGGTGTTTTCCAGTCTGAAGGATTCCGTGATTCTATCAAAGTTTCCCCAAAGCCTCAAATGCATTTAACTATGTAAATAAATGTCATCCAGGGCTTGGTTCTTGCTTTATTTACTTCCCTGTCGGTGTGTTTGATTCAAGCTAGCTCCATACTGGCTGAAATTATTGCAAGCTGATGGATATTTAATCAACAGGCCGTGGCTGTGATCCAGCTCCTTCTGGACAGGCTGCAGAATAATGCAAACCTTCCTCGTTACCATCCCTGGTATTTCTGGCAGAGCACTGAGGCAGGTCAGGAGGATGTGGGTCATTCCAGTGCCAGGTCTGCTTGGAGGTGGGCTGTAGGGCATCTGCATCTGCCCCGAGGAGCCTGCCAGTAAAGGAAATTTAGAGGGAGCTTAGGAAACCTCCTTAATAATTTTCCTGATGGAAATAAGAGCTATTACTGCTAATCCATCTTCTCAATACTTATCCAATTGCTACAGGATATGTGTTTGATTAAAAAAACCAAACCAAAACAAAACCCCTGACAGATCTACTGGAGTTATTGTTTTCACAGTCTGCCAAACCATCTGTGAGAATGTGTCATGGTTTATGTTAAGCCATTTGTCATCCTTTTGCCTGATATTATCTGTCCTGGTCTAAATTTCTCAAGATGAATAACATCTTTGATGTGGACAGTCTGAGCTATACTGGTCTAAACCCCACCATCATTGCATATAATTTAATTGCAGTTTAATTCTAAAATGTTTTGAGCTCTTGATCCTGTAATTCTGCAGTTCAGCTGGGTTATTCTCAAGCTTAAAATTAAGCCTGTGCTGAAATATTCCATGGCTTGGCAGAGAGCTCAGCTTTGCAAAGTTGCTTCTGGGAAGAGGTTAAAATAAAGGGGGCTATTACATGGAAGAGTATAATTGTATCAAACATGACATATTAATAGTTTTACAGGCTAGGCAGCATATTTAATGATTTTTAAATGGGTTATGTCAGCATGTCCTCTTTCTCTTATCCCGGTCAGGGAATGACATGACAGCCTGTGCTGGGTAAAGCAGTAAGAGCTCACTCACCTTTTCAGTACTTGTTTGGGTTAAATGAACTGTTTTTCTGCCTTGCTGCCCTATCTGGATTGTTGGTGTTTTCCACTGAAATACCTCTCACTGAGCCATCAGTCAGTGTTAAAAATTCATCACATTGCACAGCTGAAGCTCGCCCTGGGGAATAGGTTAGTCTGGGAGGAAACATCCAATTAGCTGAAAAATGCTACTCATGTGAAGGATAACAAGCAGAAATTGATATGTTGACATCAGTCAGGCTTTCAGCTTTAATATAAAGCTATAAATTGGACATGCAGGTACAATTCCCATCCAGCTGTGTCTCTGGGTGTTACAGCACCCCATAATGAACAATGTACCTGCAGGTTTTCCTGGCTGATGGGGCGTGACTGGCAACCACAGTGCTGTACAAATTCATTGTACAGTGAAGCAGGGAATAAATCTGATCTCCTCCCTCAAATCAATATAAGTGGAACTGCAAAGGGAGCGTACACAAGGCAACGTGAAATCTGTTCTAATTAAATTGACCTTGCAATTGATAGTGAAGCCAGTCCTGTGTTAGGATTTCCCTGCTATACAACAAGAACTACTGTAAACTGCAACCAGGAGCTGATAAAAACAAACAAAGGTAAAACCCTGACATGTTCATGATCAGAAAAGAAGGCTGGGAATGCCCAAGAACTATCACAGTATTTATGGTGTCTCTAATGTCTTAAATAGTTGATGTAGCTATAAAATCCAGGCTTGTAGAAGTTGACCATTTTCCACACATGTTGTGTCTTGTTTGCTGGTAAATGTGTTCAGGCTTGACTGTGATCTGATGGGTTTCAGAGCAAATGTCGGTAGGGCAGCAGTCATGCCAGCTGGTTTCCATTCCCTTTCATTCTTTTTGGGGCTTCCAACAGGGACAACATGAGCATACCCCTAATCTTCCAGTGCCTAAATATTATGAACAAGTAATACCAGAACAAGTGGTGCAGGTGATTATACAGAGCCTGAAATGGCTGCTCAGGGGAGTCTCATGTGGAGTCTGGATAACTTAATCATGAGTCAGTCCTGCAAAATCCTTCTGTGTCCCAGAATCGAGTGCAGATTTGAAACTTTGCTTTCTCATGATGTTCTTTAGAGGAACTTCTTTCCAGCAAGCTGTGCTGTGCTGGAGCAGCAGGTCAGCTGGGATCACCAGAGGTTCTCCTTGCTGCCAAGAGAGTTAACTTCTCTGCAAGTCATGAAGTGCAACTACAGATCCAAGCTAGCTGCTGGAGAGGAATGTTTGATAGTCACTGCTTTTGTGTCTTTTATTAGCAGGAGTTTTGTGCAGTCCTTCCAGGGATGCCACCACACAGAAGTACTGGTTTGCTTCACAGGCAGCTTAAGTAATAGTGAAAATTCTTATGCTAAACCAGTTAACAGGACTCCAGTTCTGATCTCAAAAGAGCCTCCTGCTCTCTTGCACACATTCTGCTGCTTAAGCTTTATTTGATTTAAGTAAAAATAGCTTTAGAGACCTGCTGTGTGATAGCCCTTGTTTTGGGAAGGAGACTCCTGAGTTACTGAGCACACCCATAAACCAGTAGCTGTCCACTTCTGCTGGGTGTATCACTAAGTTATTACCTCTCAAGGGAAAATTTTGAGTATATAAATAACTTAAAAGTTATTTATCTGGGCATACTTGTAATAAGAACAAACGTAAACTGTTCTGAGAATAGAAGGCAGATATTTTAACTATGGGCTAACTTAGAGCTATAAAGTAGCTTGTGTGCTTCCCATGGTGGGTAGTGAAACCTGGCTGGCCACTGGCCAGAGGAGCTGCTTGGTTTGGCTTTTCTTTGCACGCCTGAAGTTGAAACTTCCTGCACTGCAGCCGCAAGGGAGGAGTGGCAGTGGAGGGTGTGATGGTGGGTTATAGCAGGCTCTTAGCTGCCTCCCAGCCCCACGTGGCACCTAATGAGCTCCTTCTGCTGTGTGCTGGCTTTGGGGCAGTTCCTGTGGCTCGTGCTGGCAAGGAGAGACACGTTCTGTGAGGAAACCACAGTCTCAGAAGGGCTGCAGCACGGGCGGCGCGTGCGTCCTGCGGGGTGACAGCAGTGATCCATCTGGGCTGCCATTCCAAAAATCTCTGGAGTGTGTACTTGACCTTAGGTGTTCTTCCTGAATCAAGATGCTTTCCTGGCCGAAAGCCTTGAGAAGAGGAAAGCCAACAGGTGTTGACAAACTCTTTGTTCTTCTGCAGGTGGCCATGGTGGAGGTGCAGCTGGAGGTGCAGTACAAGTACCCCCAGATGCTGCTGATCGCCTTCAGCGCCTGCACCACGGTGCTGGTGGCCGTTCACCTCTTCGCCCTGCTCATCAGCACCTGCATCCTGCCCAACGTGGAGGCCGTCAGCAACATCCACAACCTCAACTCCATCAGCGAGTCCCCGCACGAGCGCATGCACCCCTACATCGAGCTGGCCTGGGGCTTCTCCACCGTCCTGGGCATCCTCCTTTTCCTTGCCGAAGTCGTGCTCCTGTGCTGGATAAAATTCCTGCCTGTGGGCTCCATCCTGAAAAACGAGACCACCAACGTGGAGAAGCCCAGCAGCCACGCGGGGTGGCAGTCAGCACTGGTGTCCACCATCATCATGGTCCCCGTGGGGCTGATTTTTGTCGTCTTCACCATCCACTTCTACCGCTCCTTGGTGCGGCACAAAACAGAGCGGCACAACCGGGAGATCGAGGAGCTCCACAAACTGAAAGTGCAGCTGGATGGGCATGACAGAGGCATGCAGGTGGTGTGACAGAGCCTGCACACAGCTCAGCCAGGGCTGAGAGCAGAATACCTGCTCTGCTGCTTGGTGAGACGCACCAGGGATGGATTTTCTTGAGGCTTAAATCTGTAAATGCTACTTGCCTGCCATTTCTAGCTGTGCTGTTCCACGTGCTGGGGGCTCTGCCCTGGTTCTGGTCCCACACACTTGGTACTTAAGTTGACACTGCCGTGGTGTTCAAGGTCAAAACTTTATCTACCTTAACACTGGTAGCCAAAAATCTGTATTTTTTACAAATGCAATATTCCATTGCCAAAAGTGAAACTGCATCAGCTGTCCCAAAAGCCTGTGTGTGTGTGTAGGACCTGTGTTACATGTCAGAACTCCCTGGCTGTCAGTGCAGCCACAATTAACTGGCAGCTCATTCCTAGAGCAGAGCTGATTAGTGTGGGTACCTGCAGCTGACTCAAGGACATCCAGGAAAGCACAACAGAAACTGAGAATGTTGATCACCATTGTTCCAAAGCAAGTATTCCATAAATACAGAAACAGAAAGAAAACAGCCTTAGCTTTTATGTTCTTTTCTTGCTATTCTTTACTGTATTTTTACAGCTTGGGATGTAGAATTTTGAGTTGCAGGAGGCTGGGAGGTTCTCTCGTACTTTCTTCAGCAGCATCTGTCACGTTAGGTTCAGTAAGTGCCAAGATCATGTGTTTTTTCCCAATAAGAGGCAAGAGTGCCCAGGGAAGGCTTACAGGTGTTTTAGTTTTAACAAGGACATTCTTAAAACAGAACAGTGGCAGGGAATTTAATGAGACAAGGCTCTGAAGGACTAACAAAGCAAGTTTCAAGGAGGTAAAGTAGTGACAGCAAGTATTGTAGAAATCTGCCACTGTGTCTTCTTCATTTGTGCATTGCTGTGGCACCCTTTGCCTGGTTTGCTGGAGAGAACAAGCCCAGTCCTGTGTTATTTCATCATTTAGAGTTTTAGGTTTTTTTCTTTTTTTAATTGACTGTAGCATTTTTCTGTCAGAAATGAATGCTTCCTTCTCCCTCTACCAAAGCAAACAACTCCTGTGGTGGAACCTGGAGCTGTCCTGGCGAGCCCAATGGAGCTGGATCTGGCAGGAATGCTGTGTGCCATTAAAGAGCTATCCCTTTCCTTTGAGCTCATTTCTTTTTTCAGCAGCTGAGACAATGACACTTGCATGTCTGTGTTGCTTAGCAAGGGAAGCTTGTAAATTCCATGGCATCCTTGTGGGTGAAAACTCTGTAAAAAAAAAAAACAATTCTATGATTTTTGGTAACTTTGTGGAGAACAAAAATGTTTTGCAATCATCAGCTCTTTTAAGGGAAAGTCAGGCTTTCTGACACACAGGCCTACAAGAAGCATAAGCACATTTTTCTTGGCCCTGATCCTGTGCTGGTTTCCTCCTCTGCACTCCAAAACTGCAGTTTCAGAGTCTCCGAGGCCTTATAGGTTTCTGAAATCATTAAGGATGTTTATAACGTTCTGTTTAACCCCGGGCCCTTATCCCTCTGGGATTTGAGGGCTCTAATGGCAGTGTATTACATGTCAGCTTCCCAGAAGGGAGAGTACACGCAAACCCCAGGGCAGCAGGGTGAGACTGTCCCAGTATTCCTCTCTGGCAAGGGCCTTGGGAAGCCAACTCTCATCTCTCTTGTTTACATGTGAATGTGAGCATTGCTGAACAAGTTGCTTAGCGCTGTATCTGTGGCTTTCATCTGCTGTTCTTGCTGCAGTTGGCATGTACCATATTGGCTGATGTGCAGCAAAGAAAATTGTCTTTGTGTGCTAAATGACTAATCTGTACTCATGTGCATATGCAAAAAACAAGGAGTGTCCTCCAGGAAGTGGGGTGATCATGAAATTTATATGAACTCCCCAGGACTCTGCCCTCTCTCCCTCCTCTTTTTACCATAATAAAAATTAAAAGGTTTATACAACAGAATCAGAGTTGAGTTTTCTGCCAAGAGCTACACGTGTCGGCTCCTCTACCAACAGAATTTCTGTTGAGAGGCTAGGGCCAGACCAGATGGGATGAGTCTCTCATCTGTAGGACCTTGTGTGCTGAGAGGCTCAGAAGGCTGTCAAGGAAAGTATTGCACATTTTTGCAATATCTTTTTAAAAAGCTTCCCCCTTGTGCATACAGTGCTGCAAAAGCAATGCAGCTTGCATCATTCATTTAAATTTTTGTGAATGTAATAAACTTCAGCAAATTGAGAAAAGCAGCAGAAACTGCTTTGATTTTGTAGAATAACTCATTCAGGCTTGGGTGAGATTGCATTCAAGATCAGTCTCAAGGCAGCACGTCTGTGACTGGAGTGGGATCACCTTACTCCAGGGACAAGTCTGAGGTACAGCTTGGGATTGTGTCCCAAGGGCAAATGCTCCTAAACCAGAATAATAACGTGCTTTCCTGTCTTTGCTTGCAGCTCTGTTCCTTGTGTCTCTCTGGGCACTGAGTTCTCCCTTCCATGAGAAGCTCACGGGGGTATTTTTGCTCCTTGATTCTCAAGGTTACCCATCCACCTTCATGCTGTAACTCCTCTCCCTTCCCAACAACAGCGCCTGCTTTTCTTGCTCCTGCCTCTCTTCCTGCAATTTATTTACATTTTCCCCACTGTTGGGTCCAGATTTGTGTTGCAGAAATGTTACCTGTGATACCAGCCACGGGAGTTCATCCTTAAAGGAAGGAGTAGGGATGTTGTAGTTGTCCAGCTGGCTGTTTCTGTGCTGCAGCACCAGAAAATCCTCCTTGCTCCTGCTGCTGCCCCCATGGCTGTCAGCAGGATTCCCATCAGTCAAGCCAGCCTTTCCACACTGTCCTAGCAGGGCTGGCAGCTCTCTGTGTCACGCCTGGGTTTGTCTGCCCGTGCCTGGCCACGTCTGTCCTGTGCTGTCACCTCTGTCATTCCTGTGGTGTCTGTCGTTCTTGGAGTGTCCCAGGTTTTGTGTGGCTGCAATCCTGCAATGCCCACGTGGAGATGCTTCTCCCAAGGGTTCCACTCTCAGCTGGAGATGTGTGTTGAGGATCTCCCCTGGTGTTGAGGATCTCCCCTGGTGTGTGTTGGCTTTCTGTGCCAGCTTTGGGCTCTGGGCTGCTGCAGTCCAGGGTGGCTGCTGCCCTCATTCTCAGCCCCCTAGGGCTATGCCTCTCTGGACCAGCTATTGCCTTCTTTGAGCTATTTCTCCAATTTTTTGCATTGCAGCTTAGCACAGGGACAGCCATGATCTTGCTTCAGAGACCTGAGTCTTCCTCCAGATTTTTTTTGGCCAGTTTTTGCCCAGCAGGAAAATGCTCCAGCACTGCAGGAACCCTGCCTGCCCACCCTAAAGCAGGGAAGGAACTCTCAAGGACAGGGGAACAACATTTTTTTGGATCAGTCCCATGCACCCGCCTTGGTTAGGAGGCAATTCCTCTCTCCTTTTCTGTCTTAGCAGGAGTAAAGAAGGGGCACGACCGCGAGCTGGAGGGAGCAGGATCGGGTTCTCCCTTTGCCGTGTTCACTGGCAGCTCTCACTCTGTGATCTCTCTATTTTTAACATCCCCCCGGGGCAGGGCTGGCTCCCCGTTTCAGTGGAGAGGAGGCTCTCAGGGAGACTTTGTGACCGTGAGAGATGGAGTGATGTTGGGTTTGAGCCTGTGATGGATGGAAACGGTAGCAGGCAAAGGGAGGGCGGCTGTAAGCGCTCAGATAGGTGGAAGTGTCCTCCACATCCTTCCACATCCTTCCACATCCTTCCACATCCTTCCACATCCCTCCACATCCTTCCATCCTTCCTTCCAATCCTCCCATTCCCTGGCTCTGGGATGTGGGGATGGGCAATCCCAGGTTGCCTCGAGGTTACCTGTGCTGGGCTGGGGGTTGGAGGTGCTCCTCCTACCTTTCACAATGTGCTCCTTTTCTTTTCCTGACTTCAAACAAACAAACAAAAGGCCTTGGAGTTTCCCTGCTGCTGTAGATTCCTTATCTTTTAAATCTCATTGCATCAACTTCTGAGACAGCTTCCTCAACACCCCCTCAAGCTGCAATCAAATTCAGCAGGGCCAGGGGGGATGTTTTCTGATTGACTCACAGGTTCTCTACAGCCATCTCAAGGCAGTTTCAGTAATTAAAATTGGCTGGCTGCATTTGGAGATTATTTCCCTGAATCCCTGTGTGTCCAGCTGGGAGCTTGCTTTCTGCCCAGAGGTGTGACAGCCATGAGTGCTAAGGGAAAAAAAAAATCTGTATTTTAACTTTGCCTATTCTTGTTTGACCTCTGCATGAACAATATTTAATGTAGAACAACGAATGTATCTCAGTTATTGTCCAGCTGTGTGAGAGAAACTGGATAAACTTGCTCAGTTTTATGCTTCTTGGTGATTTCAGACTGATTTCTTGAGAGGCAGCTCAAGACCTTCAGCATCCTCTACGGGTTAACTTGGGTTCTGCCTTTTTGAAAAAAAAAAGCTTGGTCAGATATTATCATTCTCCTTTTGCAACGCACAAGGAGATAACAATTAGATGCACTTCCTTTTAATGAGGATCTGGGTCTTGGCATGTGTTTTACAAGAAGGTTAAGGAGACAAGGAACTCCAGTCACAGGAAGACTATTGAAGTTTGTCTTCGCTTAATAATACCAGCTCAGTGGACAAAATTACTTTTAAGAGCTCGTTAAGATTAAAACATCTTCATACTTTTCTCAGATTTCTATGGTAGTTGACAGTAAATTGTTAAGGTTTTGTAACACTGCAAAACAGGATTTTCTGGCTTTTTTTCTGGTTTTCTGGCTTTTTAGGAGAGAATGTACATAAAGTTTTAAGGAGTAATACTGAACAAATTGGTTGCAAATTGCATTTTGATCTAAGGATGATACTTAAGATGCTGTTTAATAAGTGAAAAATGTTAAAAGACTGGCACAGCAATGCCTGTATAGTGACTAGATTAAGTTTTGGACTTCAAAAACAGCAAGAAAAAGCCCCCATTTTTTGGCTCAGTATTTAATTATTTGCATTTTTTCACATTTAAGATACAGCTAGGAAGAGCTGGAATCTTCTGGCAAGAACAGCAGCTTCCTGTATAGTTCAATCAAGGCAGAAAAATTCAGCCAGCAAATGCAGAGCAGAAGATGAACTAACACTGTGTAAGTTATTGTGGCAGTCTGATTCATCAGAATCCATCATCTGCTTTCACTGTGGCGAGAATGGAGCAGCAGGGACGCACACAGAAAGTGTTTTAGCAGCCTGAGAGCACAAAATAAATGTAAAAGGGAGTGTTGGAAAGGAGAGCCAAACATTAATGGCAGCATTGATGTGTTGTGTGGTGAGCAGAGAGCAGATCCGTGGAGAGGCTGGGAACTGAAGGGTGAGGAGGATCCAGGCGCAGTGTTTGCTCTCTCTGTGCCAGCCTGTGCTGGGTTTGCTCCCTGTGTGTCTGTGCCAGGCTGGCAGGCGCCTCCTCCTGCCTGGACAAGGCCCCTCTGCTCCAGCAGCAGCTCCAGGTGCTGTCCTGGGGGTATCCCACTCCCAGCGCTGCTGAGCCCTGTGGACAGCAGGCTGCAGGGAAGTGAGGAACTGCTGCTCTCAGTGCACTGCCGGCTTTTGGGAGTGGGCTGGACACTCACAGAATGGGTTGGGTTGGAAGGGACTTTATGATCATCCAGTTCCTACCCTCTGCCATGGGCAGGGACAGCTTCCACTAGACCAGGTTGCTCCAGCCTGGCCTTGGACACTCCCAGGGATCCAGGGGCAGCCACAGCTTCTCTGGGCAGCCTGTACCAGGGCCTGCCCTCTCACAGGGAAGAATTTCTTCCAAATACCTAACCTAGATCTACCCTCTTCCAGTTGCAGCCTGTGAGGAATTTCCTGGGACAGAGCTGGCTGTGAGCAGGCGTGGCCTGCCTGTTGTGTGTCTGTGTTTGCAGTGAAGAGGTTCCATCAGAGGGGATGTGCTGTGACTGCTGGAACTGCTGCTGGAGCTCCTTGAGGACACTCACCAGCCCACCTGGATGGAGGTTTGGAGTTTGGGACTGCCCACGGGAGCCCTGCTGGAATCAGCACTAAACTGAACCTGGCTCGTTGCAGCCCACAAAGGGCTCTGGTTGTATCTGTTGGCTTAAACTGATGAAAAATATCCTGACTGACCCCTGTGATTGCTGGTCCTGGGTGAAGAGCTCCCTCCCCTGCAGAAAAGCAGAGGGCAGCGCCTGTGGCAGGAGTGCTTTACCGTGCAGTGCCGAGGAAGCGCTTCTGGGGCAGAACACAGCAGTGCAGTGAGGGCTGTCCCCTTTCCTTTCCTACCAAAGCCAGGCAACACTGCCTGCTGCTGGTGGCAAGGTGGCGTGTTCCTGCTGCAGGTGGGACTGTGCTGAAGGGTTGTCATGGCACCACCGTGCTTGTGAAAGGATCGCGCTTCTTCCTCAGCACAACTTCATTTTCAAGAGCACACAAGTTTGTTCAGAGCGGACAGATGGCCTCAGATCAGCTTCTGCTGCAAATGACTACTTGAATTCTTAGGTACGAGGCATGATTCAAACCTGACTGCTGGAGGTGCCAGGAAAATAAATGATAGCTGCCAGGGTTGCAGTCTGTTGCCCAGCTAATTCCCAAAATCAGCCTCTTGCTACTGAGAGCTGACAGCAGGGTTCAGAGATGACAAATGATCAGAAAATAACACAGTCTGTGCAGGCCTTTGGTCTGATCTCTGTCCAAGCCCAAAGAGTCAGCACCAGCCCTCTGCAAATGCTGCTCCTTGGTCCCAGAAGATACAGGTCACACATGGAATTTATGATTAATCCTCATTGTTAGTGCATGAATCTTTAGCAAAGGATAATTACTTTAATTAGTTCTCAGTGTTTTGTACTGTCAGTGGGGAGATACCTGCTTACCTTCCTCTGAGACCTGGTCTCTACAGGACCTAGCTGAGGTGGGTGAGGGGATAGTTGTAACCCCAGGGCTCAGTGCAACATTCAAACCAGTCTGACAGTATCAAGTATGGGCCAGGAAAACGTAAAATATGTGTCAGGGCTAGGGCTGTGTCAGAGCTGTGTGGCTGTTTGATACTCTGTTTAATGTTTCTAACTTTCTTTTCTTTTAAGTGTTTAGGAACTGGTTTTTTTGTTGTTGTTGCAATACAGATAATGGATGTAACCTCTCATTTCTGACTTTGGCATAAAAGCTCCCATTGCCCAGGAGGTTTTGAAGCTCACCCCTTTAACTTTTTATTAAATTTTCATTTTATTGAGCTTATCTCTGCACAATAAGATAATTGTGCTTCCTTACACCCACCTCAGAAATAAACCGAGCCATACAAATTCCACACCTCACTTTACTCCCCTCCCAACAAAATGCAACCTCTAGGTCACACGGGTCTCCCTTGAAAGGAAAGAGCAATTTGCAGCAGTTCCTTGCCCAGTTCCTCGTGCCTGCCCCCGGCGCTGAACTCGGCAGAGAGCTCCCTGAAGGTGATGCAGACGCGGCGGTGCTCGATGTGCCTGCGGTGGATGCCGTGCTTCCACTTGTACCGGGCATCCCCCTGCAGCACCAGCAGCGACCTCTGCGGCAGCAGGATGGACACACTCACTTCCCTCCTCGGAACCAGCCTCGGGGACAAACAGCACCTGGTCCCCTCTTCTCCTGAACTTCTGCACATAAAGGATGCAGGGTGACTTAATTCCTCGTTACTGGAAACGGGGAATAATTGGATGGTGTCCTCTGAATCGCAGGACATGGAGAGCACAGTTTTTGAGAGCAGGTTCAGGCTGACCAGGCGCTCCCCCCAGAGCCACCAGTCATCAAAGTGGGGGTCGATGGCAGAGCCTCTCTCTGGTCTGTAGTCCAGGTTACACTGCTCCACAGGTAAGAAACCACTGAGCACAGCACAGGCCTTCATCTGGGCCACGATCTTCCTGCTGAAACTTGGCAAACCAGTAAAGCTGCCAGCTTTCAGCCTTTGTTTCTTGAAGTTCACTTTAGGCCCATAGTCCTGTTGGAAAAGAAGAGGGAGGAAAAAGCTAGTGTAAAGGGAAAATCTAGGACAAGGCTTTTTGGAGAGGCTGTTCCTGCAGAGTGCTGTTCTCATCTCTTCCAGTGACCTGGTTGCCAGGTTGCAAAAGGACTCAGTGAATCTACATTAATCTCTCTGGATTTATGAAGTAAAACCAAATCTGAACACCCACTTCTTTCCCTTGGAGATTGTGTGAACTTTAATGCTTGAACACACACCATCAAATACTGCTTGTTGTAACTATCATGTACTTTTGCAAGAAGTTGATTTTAATTACAGGTAGTTCTTGTCACTGATTTCAAGAAAAGCTTTCAAAGGAAACACTTAATGGAATGTATCAATATTTTGGGTTTTAACTGAAAACAGCTTTGCTTTTCCATAGGGATCTAAGATCAGATGTGCTTCTAAAGTCCAACCTGTTTCTTTCGGCCAGACTGTGATGGTTTCCAGTCATCTTGATCCATCAGTTCCACTATCTCACACTCTTCATCTTCACTAATGAACTCCTCCACCAGGAACACCCCTGGAAAGGGAAATGCCCAGCCAGCAAATTCCGAGTGCTCATTTCCTTTAGCTAGGCCTGTTGCTGGACAGTAAGTGAAATTATCTTCTCCCTGTGGAAATATCAACGGAAAAGAAAAAAAAGACAATAACATATTTCCTTTATTTCCATTTCCCCTGCAACCTTGGTAGTGCAGCATGAAAACTGCATAGTATTCTTGCAGACAAGAGAAATGTTACAGCTGCTTTTGGGGAACAACTATTGCCTGCTCTTTGTTTCCAGCTGCAGTATCACTGTGCTGCTTGCTTGAAGCCACTTTTCTTTCCTATTGATGTCTTTATCCTGGAAAAGCAGGGAAGAATTGATGATCCCCAGGGCCACGGGTATAAGGAGATTAATGGTGGATATTGCTGCAGAGATACGGTTTGTCACAGCAATAAATGCCGAACGAGGAAAGTTGTTGAAAATCGCGCAGGCCACAAGGCTAAGCTGTAACAAATGAATGCGAATGTAACACGTGAGGCTCAGGTGAGCTCCGATCGCCTTCGGAGCGTTCCCGAGGTGAACAATTCACAATTCGCAATGCGCGGGCTCTGCCTTGTCCCCGCTGAGCGGCCCCGGGCTCCGGCCCCGCTCCGGCCGCGGGGGTCCCGCAGCCGCCCCGCCCCGAGGGGCCCCGGCCGGCGCCCCCCGCCGCCCCCCGGCTCCTCCCGCAGCCCCGCCCCGCCGCCCGCCCCCTCCCCGGTACCTGCGGGGGCGGAGCGGCCGGCGCGGGCCCCTCGCAGAGCAGGCAGGAGCGGATCCCCTTGCAGCCGCAGCCCGGTCCTCCGCCGCCGCCCGCCGCCTGCATCCCGCGGGCTGCGCCGAGGACACAGCCCCCCCCTCCCGCTCCTCCTCCCGCCCTTCCTTCCTCCCCGGCTCCTCTTCCTCCTCCCCGGCCGCTTCCAGGTGAGGGCAGCGGGGCTGGGCGCAGGCCGCGCGGCCGGGCAGCGGGGGCGGAGGGGTGGGGGTGCGGGCGGACTCGCGCTCCCAGCAGCCTCCGCGGCGCGCCCGGGCCCCGCGCCGCTGTTCGGCGCCGCGGGGGACGCTGGGAGTTGTAGGCGCGGCGCACGCCCCGCGGGGGCGCCTCAGGCCGCGGCACACGCCGGCCCCCGCGGTGCTCGGTGTCCGGAGGCGGCGGTGACGGGCGAGGCCTCGGGCCGGGGCCGCACCTGCCCCGCCCGGCCCGGTCCGGCCCTGCCCACGGGCGGAGCCGCGGCCTGCGCCCGCAGCCGGTAATAGCCCGCGGCCCGGAGGCCTCCCCGGCGTGTGCGGACAGCCCGGCATCCGTGGCCAGGTCACCCCCGGGGCATCGCGCACCGCGGCCCGGGGCAGCGCCGCTGGGCCGGGCGGTGCAGGGCAGCTCCGAGCAAACGCGTTCAGGTCAGGCGGATGGCCGGCTGTGGGGCTCCATCCCCAGAAATGCGGTGGGGCAGGAGGGGTCGGTTCCCAGTGAAAGATCCGCGGGGTTCAGCAGCCCCCGGGTAAGCGAGGGTACCCTCTGCAGCATCACCCGCGGTGCTGCGGGGATGGGACATGCCGTGGCTGGCCCTCCCTGCAGCTCCCGCAGTGCCACAGCTGTGGCGGGGGTGCCAGTGTGCCAAAGAGAGGTCAGTGGGAACATCCACAGTCACTGGTGTCACATTTTTATTACAGGCACAGCATCTAAGGCAGGTTTGTTTGGATCAGCCTGACCCTGGTGGTTTGGCTCGCAGTGAGAGCTCTGTCGCTTGAAGCATCAAATCCCCAACAGCTGCTGTTCAAACCGGTTTTCAGTTCAGCTCTTTGTGCCTGTATACAATATTTCAGTGTATACAATATCGTAGAGCCCCGTTGCTCATCACACAATGCTGGAGGTGTATGGGGCTGCTGAAACCAAACCCAAGCACAGCTCAGTGCCCTGTGTGCTCCTCACGATGTGCTGGAGTGGCATTGAGGCAGCCTTGATCTAACACAGAGAGACAGGAGCGAGCCTGGCCTTTTAGCTCTGTTCTCTTTTATTTCCCTCTCTTGGAATCTATGTCAGGGAGAGAGGGAAGCCCAGAACCAGTCATTTCATGGAGCTCTTTTGGCCCTGTCAGCATTGTTATTCCAAATATCAGCATATCCCTGTGTGTGTGTGTACTGAAGCATCAGTTGATCACCAATAAGACAGAGAACGCTGTTGATTTTTTTTCTTTCATGAGGAAGTGATGTCCTTGATTGGTGTATGTTTAAATTTCTGCTGATTAATTCAGTTTTCCAAAATTTGGGGGAATTTAGAAGTCATCAGCCAAGAGCCTGTCCAGCTAGTCAGGCCAGTGAATGCAGTGTCACTTTCTTGGGAGAAAAACATCCACAGCAGGTGTATTGACTCTTACTGCTGCTTTTTGTTTGAAAGAGTGTTGGAATTCCTGGAGCAGAGCCCAGGAGAGGCACAAGCAGGTACCTGTGATGCTGTCCTGGTCCTGAGTGCCATCGCTCATGGACAGCTTTCACCTGCAGCAAGTCTGGCACTCCAGCAGCCACGGGATGTATCCCTGTTGTTTTGGAGATGGATTGGATCAGCGTGCTGGGAGCCTGTGCCCAATCTAATAATAGTTTCTGCCATGTTCATTTCAACCAAGTAAAAAAGGTGACTTCCAACGCAGCAGCAAAATCAGTAGATACCCTCATAGAATTTTTTCCCTCCCTTGGAGCTGTTGAAAGCATTTCCTCTTATTCCCATTTGTTCTTTCAGGAGGGTAACCAGAAGACATCCTACAGCTGACTGATTGGTGATTCCAGCAGTGAGGTGGAGATTAAAAATGTCAAAAATTACTACAGAACTTCTTTTGGAAAGAGCAGTTCCAAGATCTACGAGGCTCCGAAAGATTGAGACACTGAAGTAAGTGCAGACAGGCCCCTGCGAAATTCCAGATGAATTCAACCTGGCAATGACTTTCTGTCTATCTTTCGTTCCCCTAAACATTTTTTACTTTAAAAAAGAGAGTTTCAAAGCACAGAGCTGAGAGGGCATTCTCAGTGCAAAACCAGTGCATTCACTAAAGAGGTTATTGGCAGATGTCACCTTTTTTTGCCATTTCTATTGTATATTTGCTGCCATTCTTTTTGTGAAACTGCTGAAGGCTGGATCCTGATTTCCTAACCCAAGGTATCATCCCTACCCCTGAAGCCCTTGCATCTTTGCTAGCAATTGCTTAATGTGAATAAGAGAATCATCCAGCATGGATTTCAGAGGGTTTTTTAAGTATTTTTGGCATTATTTCCCTTCCATTTTCCTCTCAGTTATCCTACAACCTCAGCCATTGCAGAGGGAGAGAATAAACTCTGAATCACTTAAAAACAACTAAAACAGTTTTGTCATTCAGGTCCTTAACAGAAGTTATTGCAAATATGTGTCTTTACAAATGTTTAACACCGTGGAATTTTGCTGTTCCAGAGCTGGCCAATCCAAGTGGCTCAGCTGGCCAATTTCTGCCTTTGTTGTTTTTGTTGCTGATGTCAGGGGGTTTGGGTTTCACATGTACTCTTTAAAGTTATTTCTTTCAGTTTGCCTTGTGCTAAAGTAATTATTTTTAGTGAGAAACTCACATGTTTCTCTGAGGAGTATCAGCAGCAGTAATCTGGGTAACAGAGTGGTGGGGAGATGTTTGAAGCTGTGGATTTTTGGAGCGTGGCAGCTTCATACTGTGATGTTGATGGGTTGTATTTCAGAAAGTCTGTTTGGGGAACACCACTTTGAGTTTTTCCCCAAAAGGACACCACAGTCACAGCTCTGCAGCCAGCTGGATTGTCCTCAGCCTTTCTTACCAGCTCTGACTGGCTGCTTACACTTCTGAGATGGCAAATGAAGGAGAAAGGATCTTGCTTTCTGGATTTGTCTCATTTATTCACACTTAATTAATCTTGAAGCCTATTGTTTTTAACTAGTCATTAGAGACAGAGATTCTTTTTGTTAAAGGAACCCAAGCTGGTGTCCTCAAGAGATGTTGGCTGCCAGGAATGGAATCTCCCTTTGGAGCTCACCCAGATGATCTAACCAAATATAAATGACCCTGCTTTATAATATGGAGTTTTCACTTTCTTACAGAGAAGGGATATTTCTTTTCCCCTCACCAATATTGTACCAATTCCTCTTTCAGGACAGAATTCTTCTATTTTGGTGGCAATCTTGGGATTTTGTTAGGTGAATTTCTACATTTACTGTTGGAATCTTTTGCAGCAAGTTGCACTATAGCAGAAATTGAAAAAACACTTTTGTTTTGTCAAGATAGTTCTTTGAAAACAGCCAAAATATTTAAGGATACACTCAGCACTTGGCCTGAACTATGAAATAATGAATGTGGTGCATTCTATGGACAGGGTAGACTGAGGGTGTAGTGTCTTGAATTGGCACAGCTTGTCTTGTTGAGTCAACATTGCACAGGAATAAAATACCAAACCTTTTAGAGGTGCAGTAGTTTTTTCTAGAAAATGAGAACTTTTCTGGTGATTTCCTGCTCCCAGCCAGCTCAGTTACCCCTAGGAGATGATCTGAATTGCAGGTTAATTGTACTTTGGCAGACCTGAGTCTCTGATGGTGGCTGTTAGCTCAGACACATCAGCTATCCCACAGTGTGTTCACAATCCAGAATGCTGCCACCAGAAAAAGCAGCTTTGGTCAGTTGTACCCACTGAGCTGTGCTGGACTGAGTCACACCAGGTGGGACTGTCCAAGCTGTGAAATCAGTATTTGTTCTTCCAGTGAGCTGCGGATAGTTCATGGATTGTTTTTTTTTGTTTTCAGCCTGTCCAAGCTGCAATTGAAGACTGGAGATTTAGACCCGCGTTTGTTTTCCCGCCTGAGGCACTTGCAGAAACTTGATCTCTCTGATAATTTACTGGACAAATTTCCCAACAGCCTAACCCTCCCCGATCTGCGTGTCCTGAACTGCAACAATAACAAGCTGGAAGATGTAACTGCTCTGAAACAGTTCCCTCTGCTCGAGGAGCTGACCTACGAGAACAACGTGTACTTGACAGTGAGTTACCCCCTCCTTACATTAAACAGAGAGGCAAACAAACAGCACTTGTGCAAAGTTCTTATGTATTGTTCTTGGGCAGCAAGTGCTAGGGCATTTGAGAAAGCAGCCAGCCTTTGTGTGATATTTACTTTGTGCCACTATTTCTCAATCTGCAGAAGTGACTTGCCCAAAACCACTCAGGTATTAGAACCTGTGTCTTGAACTCCTGATTCTCTTAGGTGGCTTATCAGGCACAGTACCTTATGCTCATGCTGGTGTAAAATACAGTAATGACTGTGTAGAGGTGTCCTTACAGAAATAGAATCACAGAATGGTTTGGGTTGGAAGGGACCTGAATGCTCATCTTGTTCCACCCCCTGCCATGGGCAAGGACACCTTCCATCAGACCATTGCTCAGAATCCCATCCAGTCTGGTCCTAAATCTTCCCAGGGATGGGGCAGCAACAGCTTCTCTGGACAACCTGTGCTGGTGTATCACCACCCTCACAGTAAAGAGCTTTTCCTAATAGCTAATGCTAGTTTTATTTCCTAATATCTGTGTTAGTTTTAGTGCCATCTGTGCTCTAGAAAAGCAGACTGGGTCCTCAGATGAGGGTTTAAACTTGATGATAAGTCTGGTTTAGAGTTTGACTTCCCCTAAGAGGATCTGCTGACTGTACAGGTCAAACTGATTTTACTTGTGCTGTAAACTGGCATCAGCCACTCACCACCCCCACGTTCTTATTTGCTGTTGCACACTGCAGTTTAAGATCCCAACTCATAGAGAACATTAATTCACACTTAAAATGTGAAATTCAGGTTGAAAATCCTGAGGAGATTTTATGAAATGGCTTTTCCTTACTAAATCTATCATTCTCATATAGGCTGTATTTTAATCCAGGACTAAAGGTAAAGCGAATACCACATGCAGAAGCCTTATAACTGATGTTTTCTCTTTCTAGCTCAATGATGACTATAAAGTAATGTTTCTTTTGCAAAATCTTCGTCTGCTCAATGGCAAGGACATAACCAAACTGGCCAACCATGTGAGGTGTGTTAACAGCCGTAAGCTCACCAGCAAGGTAAGGTGTGGGATATTTCCTTAACCTCTAAACACCTCAGAATTAACGAAATCCTGTGCTCAGTGTAGTGACAGAGCTGCAAACAAGCTTCAAGTGGTTTGCAAGAGCCCAGCCTGCAGAATGGGCCACCCAGGAAATGTCCTACTGCTGCTTTCTCTGGTCACTGCTGGCATCTGCTCTACCTGTTCTGTGCAGCCAGTTTGCCTCTGGTTTCAGTGACAGGAGCAGGGCCAACCAGGTCTGTGTCTGATCCTGTAGTTTTTCAGGTCACTCTGATCATCATTCAGGAATGGGAGAAGCCTGGTGCTGCCAGAGCAGCTGCAAACACCTCCTCATCTAATTAAAGTTACTGTCCAGGCCCCAGGAATGGGGAGCACAAAACCAAGCTCAGGAAAATCTTGCTTTTTCCAGCACACACCAGGAACAAGGATTTATTCTTTCTTCTTCACCTATGAATGTTTAGAACTCTATTTTCACGCATTTGTCTACACAGTTTAGCTCCTGACAGATTGTCTCCACAAGGTATCGTTGTGATCTTGAACAAAATTATTGTTCAGTAATGAAAAAGGTTTGGTTGGCTGGTTGTTTTTGTGTATTACTGCCCTTACCATTCGTATTCTAGTTAGTTGATCTTCTTAATTTCTTCTGTGTAACAGTGAGGGGAAAATCAAATACTGAAAGCTGGGATGAATTGTGCTGAGTGTTGTCTGCATAAAACCTATGAACCTCAAAGGGTCTCTGTGAGGGCTGCTCAGCCTCTTGTCCCAGACAACTGACCATGGTTGGCTGTTTAATGAGACACCAAACTCTCCCCAGTGCTGTTCTTTTTGTGGTGTCTGTGCCCTGAAGCCTTTCCCTGCTGTTATTTGCACCTGCCTGCCCAGTTCTTAGTCCTTTGTCTCAATGTAAAAATGTCTGTTGGGTCCAAATGCTGAGGGATGCACTACTGCCCACCAGGAACTCTGATGGGAAACTGCTGGCAGGTGAGAATCCTGTAGGTGAGCAGCCTTTTGGAGTCCAGCTATCTCTCTAAATGGGTCCATGCTGACAGTGTCTGTTTAGCCACACTCACTGCAGCTTGGTACAGAGGAACTTTCTCGTTAGCTGAAGTGGTCACTTGAACATGAATAAATAAATTAAAGTGATGCCATCACGTAGGGTGCAGCACTCAGGGTTGGCCACTTCTTAAATGCTTTCACAAGTTCTCTTGTGCTTTTCTGTTGAATAAACTCAGCCTTTCTGCCTAGGTTACTGCTCACTGGGAAAAATTCTTCCGTGACCAGCTCCCTGAGAAGTACACAGCTGAGCAGGTGAAGTCCATCAGGAAGAAGTTCCTGAAGTCAGTGCAGACCAACGTGGTGTATGGGCCCAGCTCACTCAGCGAGTTCACCCGCTGGCGGGTAGGTCACATCCCACTCACTCCTGTCCCCCAGGCAAGCACCTGCTCCTGCTTCTGCATGGACTCATTAAAACACTCCACAGATTTGGGTGCTCCTGCTGACAAGTGGTATCACTTTTTCTCTTTCTTCACTGCTTTGTTAAGCAGTTACAGAAGCACCAGGACTAAACATGCACCAAGTTGAAATGACTGTCATTAAACGTTGTTTTTTAATTCATGAGCAATAATGATACTTCTACTGGTTAATCAGACTGCAGCATCCTTAATACTTAATTATTTGCAAATTAGTTTAATGGTAACCTTTACTCTTGATGAAAGAGAAAAGATAATGACAGTAGTTCCTCCTAGCATGGAAAGACACCATTTAGTTTGTAATGTTTGTTTTATTTGTATTTATACACACAATTGAGACTTCCATCTCTCCTTTGTCTTGTTTTATTGCTGTGCTGTTGTTTCCACAGCTGTGTGCTCTGAATGCCCATGACAAAGTGAAGTTCTTTGGTCATGTAATGTCAGCTGGGGATTCCTCCACCGTTTGTGAAGAATAGTGGGAGCAGACATTTAAAACTCATCAAAGCAGATCTTTGTGCCATGACACATCAGAGCTTGACATGCTGTGGCTTTTTTGTCTTCTTTTTTGTTGTTGTTTTTTAACATATCCATGTATTTGCTTCTTAGGTGAAAATGATTGCAGAAGAATTTCTGGCACACTCACTAGGTCTGGAGTTAAACTCTGATACTGAACCAGAGGAGAAGACGGATGAGAATGAGGAGGAAAGCACAGAAAGCCCCAGGGAAGCTGCAGAAGATGTGGCTCAGGTAGGTGATTTTTCCAGTTACATTAGCAATGTTCTTTCTGTTTCCTGGGAATTCAGCAGCTCTTGTCAGTTCACATTTATGACCCTTTGGTAACCACAGGGGCAGTCTCAGGCTCCAGCCTGTATCCAACAGCTCAGGCTTCTTCTTTACAGCCAGATTGAAGCTTTCCCAGAAATGTGAAGATCAATTTGCTCCCTCAGAGAGTTTCCATTCTCCTAGGGGACCAAAACCATTTCATGAGTGCAGTCCTACTCACTCCACCTCTCCTCTAGGAAGGGATATTTTAATTAGAGACTGGGCTGATGCCTGGCCAGACTCAGCTGGTGTTTGCCTGCTTGGAAATGGCTGCAGACTGCACCCCTGCCAGATTTGTTTTTCCACATCATATGTAAATTGCAAATAACTGAGACAGGGGAAGGGAGCTGAAAAGGAGGCTGGCTGTGTGGTTTTCATTAGCTTCTGCCTCTAGGAACCCTGCAGCTCTGGGTTCCTGGAACCCAATCTGTAACTGTCGGAGAGTACTTGCATTTGAATAATTAATACCTTTGACTTACAAATTATCTGCACATCTCGGGGAAGCTGAAAACCTTCTGCAGAACCTGACAGCATGACAACATGCCTTATAGGTCACAGTAACACCCAGCAAGAGGAAAAGAAATCATTCAAAATCCAGCCCTGGAAACAAAAGGTCCAAGACGCAAGCAAACACCAAGGAGGAGGCTGCAGTTAATCCCAGAAAATCCAGCCGTGTGGAGGATGACCCAGCTCCTGATAAACCAAGAACATCAAACCAACCAGCCAAGGAGGAAACCCCGGAGAAGGGAGCTGAAGGGACACAGAATAATGGAGAGCAGTTTCCCAAGGGACAAAGCAACAGGAGATCCAGCCAGATGTCAGGGGAACAGAAAAGCCAGGAGCAGAACAACGGCGTGGTTACCTTGACCCCTGTGAAGAATTCGAAGCTCAAGGTACATCCATCACCCCCCTGGGACTGGCTTTGGGCCTCTTGGTTTGTAGTGGGAGGAGCTGCCTTCAGGTTTCTTCAGAGCTCTGCACAGCTTGGAGCTCATAGTTGGCCAAATACATTGTGAGTTTTGGTTTGGTTTTTTTGTCATTGTTTTAAATCTCTCAGAGGCATCAAGGGAGAGAAGGGAGCCCCCAGGAGACCCCAGTGGATCCCCTCTGGGGGATGGATGGACCAGCACTCCGAGGTGGTGCACTGGAAGCCTGTGCTTAGAAATGGGACTGGCAAGCCTTGCTCTCAGCTCAAACCAGTGGCTGCATGGGGAAAGGTGTTTCCCCCTCAGGCCAGTGGGGATCTAAAGGGTTTTTCTTGTTTCTCTGCTGTAGGAAATGGGGCTCACTGCTTGGGTCTGCTGGGCACATCTTTGCTAAACAGTTCCTTGCTGCTTTAGGAGTCTTGAGCATTGTGGCACCTCAGTCTCTCCTGTTCTCTGTAGCACACAAGGGCTGAAAAATACTTGAGTTTAACTCAGATTACTGTGTTCAGTAGAGGGTTCTGTCAAGGCAGTCACAGGCAAACCGTGTCAGGGGAATGAATTTTCTAAATGTGGATGGTTTATTGTAGGAGGATGTCAGTGCAGAGCCATTGCATTTTCTTCAGTGTCACAGTAAAGGCAACAGCCGCGAGGATTTTAAAACGCAGCTCTGGTCCTGTGTCTTCGAGCCAGTGCTAGACTCTGGAGCCAGGAAAGGTGAGCTCTTAAAGAGGTTTGCAGGATTCCCAGAACCACCTGGCTCTGGAATCCCAGCGGACTCCATGCCTTAGACCCCTGCTCCTTCAAGCTGTAGTCTCCATTGTCAGGAAGAGACTTGCTTACATATTTCTGCTTTGACTTTGAAAACAGGAGACTGGGAGAGCACCAGGCAGTGATATGCTGCAGTCTTCGTGTGTTATCCCTGAACCTGGGAACTTCTCACTCATTATTTTCTTCTTTCAGATCCCATTGTGAGCTCCTCCAGAACCGTGGCAACCTGTGGAGGGGAATCTGTCTGTCTGATTGATTGTGAGACAGGGACAGTGCTGAAAAAGTATAAAGTGGCTACAGAGGTGGGTGGCAAGTGGGAAGGAAGAACCACAACCTGTAATAATTACACACATGCATAATAGCTATTACAAAGAGGTCTGAAAGTGTTAGTGTGGACAGATGTTAAGATGAAGATAGAAAACAAACATTGCTTGCTTACCCTTTTAGCCTGGTTTGGGTTTATTTTTTATTAGTTTAGGAAATCAGCCTGCCAGTCCTCAAACAAATGTGTCTGGCTGCTGAGCCTGCTTGACAGCACAGAGGAATAAACATCCTCTTTCTGTAGTTTATAGTCTTCTGAGAGCTGAGTTTTGATGCTCCATCTTAAACAGTCATTTCACCAGAGTAGCCCTTGTGACAGTTGTCCTTTCTCTGAGCTGACAGCCACCACCCTGCAGGCTGTTCTCTGTCACCCCAGCCCCGTTTTCCTTCTGTCCCAGGAGTTCTTCAGCGTTGCGTGGACAACCCTGACGATGGTGATCAGCGACAGCCGCAAGAAAGCTCACAACATCCTGGCAGCTGCAGGGAGGAGAGGGATTGTCAAACTCATCCACGTGGCAGCCGACTTCTGCTACGGAGAGATAAAGGCTCACAAAAAGCCCATTGCTACTGTCTGCTTCAGCCCAACCCAAGAGACCCACCTCTTCAGTAAGTGTGCTTCAGAACCTCTGGTTAGTTCTGCTGTGGAAAAGTCAGGGCTTCCTTAACAAGGGGAATTGTCACCAGGGCAAGCAGGGACACGGGGACAAAAGGCAGAGACAGGCGTTAGGGAGGGAACATTGTTACTCTCCTGTGGCAGCAATCTCCAGCAGGAACAGCTTGTTTCAGCCAAGGCTGGCTCTTCAGTGAGGTGCAGCAGCTCCTGTTTCTCCCTTGGTGGCTCTCAGGGTGTCTGTCACACACACATTAGCCACAAACAAGCCCAGCAGTGGATGTGTTCCACAGGGATGAGTAAGAAGAATGGCAGAGCAGGCAGCTGGGAGCCAGGCAGTGGCAGGGCTCTCCTCCAGCACAGCAGCCTGTTATGGGCTGTTGGGTTTCATTTTATCCAACAATGTGCTCAATTGATTTTGATTTTTTTAATGTGAGTTCTATGCCTTGTCAGAGATTTCTATTCAGGTCCTGGTGTCAAGGAGAGCTTTGCCACACACAGTAGAGCCCACAGAGGCTGTGGCTCATGGACTGGTAATGAACCATCATGTTACAAATTGCAACTGCATTGTCAGGCTGTACAGTGAGCTGGTACAGAGCCATTCAGGCCACACCTGCACCCCACAGCACATTGTTTCTCTTGCCTACAATTACTCACATCCTGGAGTGGTTAGAGAGCTACATGAACCATTAAAGGGGGATTTTTTTCAAGAAGAAGCTCAGGAGTGCCAAAAGCAGAAGCAGAGGAAAGGATAAGGAGGGTGGTGGAAGGGGTAAGGAGGTTGGTAGCACAGCCACATAATGTGGACAGTAAGACTCATATTTCATCGAAAAATTTAGAGTAATTCAGGGAGATTTTTTGCATCCTTTTTGGGAGGGGACACCAACAAACTCTGAGTTTGAGGGCTGCCATCTGATGAGGGTCTGAGTTACTCAGAGTAATCTGTTAGAACTGTTTCTGCTTCCAGTGTATCAGCTTGGTGACTTGTTTCTCACCTCTGTCAGTGCCTAACTTTCCCAATGGGAGCTGTTGTGGATGTGAACACAGTAAGCCATGGATATGTGGAATGAAGTGGTGTCTGCCTGACAGTAGAGGTTGGAGCTCATATTTTAGATTTCACTAGAAGCCCTGACCAAAAACGAGCTCAGAGGGCCACTAACTAAAGACCTTGTGAATCCACAACTCAATAGTGGACACCAGGAAACAAACTTTGTTTTATCTGCCCCTGTTGGGGCACAGGATAAGAACACAAAATACTGACTGTGCATGTGTGCCAGCGTCTGGGAAGTGCCGGGCCAGGAGCCTCGGGGACTGCTGCTGTGCTTTAATGAGCTCTCTGGAGCTTTAGAGGGTGACTGTGGCTCAGGCAGAATTGCCAGCTAGCACGAGAAGAGCCAGATGAGCAGCAGTGTCACTACCTGCTTCTCTCCTGTGTCCCACAGCCGCATCCTATGACAAGCGAATTGCACTCTGGGATATTGGGATTCCAGACTGTGACTACAATTTCAAAGCAAGGTAAAGGTTCAACACCAGATGTGGGCAGTCCAAGAGCCTGTAACTATCACATCACAGCACCACTTAACTGCTTGTTCTCTGCTTCTTTTTTAGCCAGCTGCTGGTGCTGGAAACAGCCTCTATCCCCCTGCGGATTGCCCTGGTCCCCACCTGCCCAGAGGAGTACCTGCTGGCAGGCTGTGAAGATGGCTGCTTTGCCTGGAACATTAAACTGGATAAGGGGCAAAAAAGCAGGTGAGGAGCACAAGCTGGGGGTGTGCATTTGTTTTCCGTAACAAGAAGGGATAGTCCTAGCAAAGGCTTGATTTCTGAGGAGGTCTGAGGGAAAACAGCACATCCTGCAAAACTTAAAACATCCTCCCCTTCCCAGGGTGGCCAAAAAAAAAATAGGAGCCCGATGCTCAAGGACTGTTCAGAGCTTATATGAAAGCTGCAGTCTGCAGGTGTTACAGGCTGCTTTGCAGGAAGGCTGGCAGGAGTGTAATCCAATACCCCAACACTTAGGGGTGTGTCATCTCCAGGTAGTGTAGTGGAGTGTGAATTTTTGGATTGATTTCCAGTCTCACAGTGAGGCCTCCCCTGCTCCTGGTACGTGAGGTAACCCAGGAAACTGGCACCCCGTGGGAGCTCAGGACAAAATTATAAGGAAGAAGCAAGTAAAGTCAAGTCCTGCTGACAAATATCCTGATGCCTGCAAAAGAGATGGAGTGAAACAGCAATCTCTTGAGCAAAGAGGCTTCTGCTGTATTAATAAACCCAGGCGACCAAAAGTGTAAATTCAAGTGGGAATTCACCTGAGCTTGGCAAGAGACTCACTAACACACAAATTTCCTTCTGGGCTCTGCAGCCCTTTCACTGCTGGCTGTTCAGGACTTGGCTCATTTCACCCTTCCCCCTGCTCTAGGCCTTTTGAAGCCATATTCCAGTTTCCTGATGAGGAAAACATGACGACATCTCACAGGGTCGATGGTTTGGCTTTTCTCAATGATGATGTTGTTGGTGAGTATAAACACAGCAGCACAATCCCAAAACCAGTGGGGCACTTGAGCACGTGCAGGGTGAAGGCAGCATGACAAGCAGAGGGGCTGCAAGGGGTGTGACAGCCCTTTAGCTTAGGAGGGGCTGCACAGGATGGAGTTGTCTCCCAGTGTCACTTGTCTTTCCCAAAAATGTGGCCTAGAGTGCAAAGTCATGCTTGGATAGGGCTGGAAATCAGATGGGCACATCCCTGAGAGCACATTTGACCAAACAGTGCCAAGGTGGAAGGGAGGAGAGTCCCTTTCTGCTCAAGGGCTGGTGGCAACAATCTTTTTTCCGGGGAACTGGGGGTTTCACATCATAGGCAGGCTCTTTCTGAATAACTTATGCTTGTTCTGCAGCTCAGGAACATAAGCATAGCTCTGAAAATCTCCCTACAACCTCCAATTATCCTGAAATAAGGTAAAGCAGGTGGAAACAGTTGCAGCTGGATCAGATCCCATGGCTTGAAATCCATATTCTGGATGGACCACCTCTGTCTCGATGCACTTTGCTTCCCAGCAGCTGCCACAGCCTCTCCCTTCCTTTCTTCCCTAGTTTCCAAGAGCTCCAAACCAGGCTGCATATACTTGTGGAGCTGGAGCAGGTCTTTTGATGCCAAGGGAAAAGGATGCCAACGGACAATGTCTGCAGTGATCCTGGCTGAGCTGGAGTGGTCCACAACAGACATGTCCTACCTGACACTCAGCACCTGCCCAGGTAGGAGCACTCATTCCCTGGGTAATGCTGTGCCCAGCTTGTTGTTTTGCCTTTGAGCCATGGGAGCAAGAGGAGCTGCAGGCCTGGGTTTCAGAGCCCAGCAGAGAGCTCTGCTGTCCCCTCTGCAGTGCAGCTCCAGCACCAGCTGGGTGGAAATAGCACCAGTTATAAATAATTACAGCTGCACCAGCTGCCCAGCAAGGGGGACAGTTGAGGCTGAGGGTCTTTCTTGCACAGCTTTTCAAAGTACAGAGCTCAGGCCTGGGCCCTATGGGCCACTGCAATGCTGAGTGCAGGGATGTCACACACTGGGCAGCTTGGGTTTGACAAGGAACAAACCAAACTGATCCAGTCAGCACGTCCCAAAACCAGTCTAAAAAACATCAGGAGAAATCCTAAAGCATTTAGCACTAGCTTTTCTGCACTAAAGATAGCTGGTTTATCTTTAAATGAACTCTTTCAGAGCAAGGTAGATTCATATTTTTGTGCCAGTAAGGGAATTTTGCTGAATTATGGCACCCTGCACTGGGATCCTGCAGCTCTCCTGGAGCTCTGCTTTACAGCATAGCAGCCTCCCAGCTCCACACTGGTTTCCCAGCTTTTTCTCTGCTCTCACAGCACGGGAGTACGTGTTCTGCGGGGATGAGAGGGGCAGTGTGTGGATGTACAACCTCTCCAGCTACACCGCAGCCTGGGGCTCTGGGAAGGGGAAGCGCTCGGAGCGGAGGATCGCCCCCTCACAGGTGGGTCTGGGGTGCTCTCTGTGCCTCCCTTCCACCCCAGGGCAGCTGAGCCCGGGCTGCTGAGCAGGCTTATCCCAGGACATGCCTTGTGTTTCCATACCTGACCCTCACAAACAATTCAAAGCAATCTCCAGAGCGTGGCCAAGGCCACTCGGGATAGGAATGAGGAGCTGCAAAGCAAATCTGTCACTCCTGCAGCTCTTCCTACAAGAGCCCTAAATAATGGTGCTTAAACTGAGGAGCACAAAAGCACAGGTGTGCAGGCACCACACCCCCAGGGAGGGCAGCCAGAATGAACATTCCCTGGCAGGAAAGGGCTCACTGCTTCCCTGTGCTCACTCACCCTTTTTCTGCCCAGTATTTCCCTCTGGAGATGGTTCTCTTTTGGGCAGTCACTGCTCCCTTGCCTGTCCCTCTGAAAGGACAACCACAAACACTCCAAAGGATCTCACCCACTGGTCTGGAGCTGCATTAGTGACCCAATGTTCCATTATTCCTTCACTGAAAGGGTCATACAGGTTTGGAAGAGCTGCCATCCCTGGAGGCGGCACTCAGAGCTTGGACTCGATGCCCTGGGAGGTCTTTTCCAACCTCCACACACAATTCCCTGATTCCTCGGATTTTTTGGAAGGGCACCAATCAGTTCCTCTGGGACTGAAGTGAAAGTTTGTTTGCACTTGTCCCTCCCTGCTGAAGCCCCTGTGCACTAACTCCCTTTAGGAATCTCACACAGCTCCCCGAGCCCCTCAGAGAAAGGATCCCACCTCCCCCTGAGACACCCCCACCCTCTGCTGTCCCCACAGATCCTGCAGTGGCCGGAGCTCCGCGTGAACGGGGAGCAGCCCCCCGAAATCCTGGTGAACAACGTGGTAGCAGACCCTGCCTTCACCTACCTCGTTGTGCTGACCAGCGTGAACATCACAGCGATCTGGAAGAAGTCATAGTCCCCTCCTGCCACTCCCACCCCCGTGCTGTGACCTCGTGCAGTATTAGTGACTGTTCCCATGTGCCCATGAACGTTTTCTAGACCAGCTTTGTGTGCAAGATGGAGAAAAAAAATAAACAAGGTAAGAGTTTGTTGAACTCATCAGCTCATTGTAAACATCCGGTTTCTTTTACTGTAAGTTTTCACGATTTGTGCATTTGTTTTATAGAAATGACACTTAATAAAACAAAATACCAGTTCAGCTGGCAGTGCCTGGGATTTTTGGCAGGAGAAGCAGAGAGTTCATCTCCAGCTGGCACTGAGCAGGAATTGTACCCACAACAACCTCCCCAACAGCCCACGACAAATATTTACCTTTAGGCTCCAATTAGAAAACTAAAAATCACTTTAATGACTTATCCACCAAATCCAACATGACATTTATCCTTGTGGCAAAGTGCCTGTCTGCACTGTGAAAAAAAACCCCAACAAACCCAAACTCAAAATACTGCTGCTGTCAAAAATTAAACAGAAGTGGGACAAGGGGGAAAATATTTGCCATGAATGGAGGTTTAAATATTCCATCCCATAACAGACACGTCATTCTGCCTCAGGAGTAACAGCCTGCTCCAGAGGGGGTGTTTCACTCGATTCCTTCTTGTTTGTCCTTAATAGCAACCTGCAAAGAAAAGGAAAAATACACATGCTGAGAGTTGTTACTGAGCTGGAGGTGGATGTTTAATCATTCCTGACTCTCCTGTGAATCACAACAAGCCACAGTGGAAATCTCTACAGCACCCAGAAAAATAATACAGAAATTAAAATGAAAACTTATTTACAATTTGGTGCCCTGGTACCTTTTCCCAGGAACTACCTCAGTCACAGGCTCCCTGAATTTGTCTGAGTAATATTTTGGGTAAATTAGATCTCAAAATTCAGGGGCAAAATCAATAAATAAAGTGAGCAGAAGCGATGAGAAGTGAAAACACAAGAGTTTTGTCAGAAGAAGTGAAAATTAAATTAAATTAAATTAAAATAAAATTAAATTAAATAAAATTAAAATTAAATAAAATAAAAATAAAATAAAATTAAAATAAAATAAAATTAAAATTAAAATAAAATAAATCACTTCAGAGCAGCCAGGCTCTGCCATGCTTTGCCAGCAGCTGAACCACACAAGGAGGGTGGCTTGAATTAATTCATAAACCTAAAACCCAGCAGCTTTAAGACACACGACCCCATCCCTTTGATTAATTACAAGCCCAAATAGTTTTAAGGGAAAAAAGTGGCCTTACCCTGAACCTCTCTTCCAGCAGGGAGAGTTCACTGATCAGGTCGGTGATGGCATTGGTGAACGCTTCCTGGGGGCTGTAATCGGGGGTGGTCTGGACACGGATGATGATTTTATGTTCCAGAGGATGTGGGACCTTGTACCCTGCAAACAGCACCTGCGGGTCTTTGAGCAACTGCCTGGAACGGGAATAAAACAAACAAAACAGAGAAATGAAGGGCGGGAAAGCCCCAAACCTCCCCCGAAATTTGCTCCCCGCTTGAACTTACGACTTGATGATGTTCCCCAGCGTGTGGTCCTCCTTGTTGATGGTGAACAAGCAGGCGTTGGGCACCTTGGTGTCCTTGTTGATGGTGATCCTGGGGGAATGAGGGGATACCGGGATGTGATCGATCCGTGCGGGCCAGGGAACAGCGGGGGACTGGGGGAAAAGGCCCGGCCTCCCTCCCCCCCGCTCCCCGCGGTCTGATTAGGGTTTAATTCGCCGCCCCCCGGGGATCCCCTCACTTTTTCTCGCCCTCGAAGAGCAGGAAGGACTCGAAGGCCGGAGGCGCATTCATCCCGCCGTTGCTATGGCGGCCGCTTCGCTTCCGCTACGTCACTTCCGCCCGCTCGGTGCCCGCAGCGGCCCCACAGCGCCCCCTGGCGGGCGGGAGGACCCGCTGCAGGCAGGGCCCCAGCGCGGCCTGGGGACAGCAGCGGCGACAGGGGTGGCCTCCGCACCAGGGCATCCGAGCGGCCACCGGCGGTGGCAGGAGGACAACACACACACCAGTGACACCATCAGCGCTGGCCCCACTGGAGACACCGCCGCGGTGACCAGCTGGCACCAGCAGGGGCATTGGTGATGGCATCGGGGGTGCCACCAGCATGGCCATGGGATGCCACCACTGCCAACAACAGGCCACCAAGGGAACCCACCAGTGATGGCACCAGTGCCACCAAGAGAACCCCCACCAGAGCTTTCATCAGGCAGAGCCACCAGAAATGGCACCAGCAGGAGCCCAGGAGATGTCACCAGTGTAACTGTGACCAGCAGCACCGCCGGTGCCACCAGCAGAGCCGTCCCCATCCCCAACAGACAGACGGGGCAGGGCTGCAGGGTACAAAGTGCCTTTATTGCCTGGGCCCGAGGGGAGGACGAGGGGACAGCGGCTCCCTCACGTCTGCAGCTGCAGCAGGGCCGGGGCCGGGGGCTCCGGGGGCCGCGCCCGGCGGTGGCAGCTCTCCAGCTCCCCCAGCACCGCCAGGAGCCGGCTCAGCCCCTCGGGCAGGGCAGCGTCTGCGGGAGACGGGAGGGACAGTGAGACCCCAAACCACCACAGCCCCCTGTGACATCTCCCAGCCCGAACACCCCCAATAGGACCCCCAAACCCCCCAGCCCAAACCCACCTTCACCCCGGGGGCCGTTCTGGGCGTCCTCCGGCTCCAGCAGCTCCCAGTACTTCTCCCTGGGGAGAGGAGCAGAGGGACGGGCCCTTGGCGGGAGGAGAAGGGGCTGCAGGGGAGGCCGGCGGGGGGGGTCCCGGCAGCAGGGACTCACCTGAGGGTCCCCCGGAGGCCCTGCAGGTGCTGGAAGAGGCGCTGAGCCTCCCCCGCGGGGTCCAGGGGGTCGCTCCAGTCCTGCAGGGTGACGCCGTGCCGGGTGCGGTCGCACCCCAGCCCTGCGGGACAGCGGGGTCACCACACGGGGGGACCCCCAGCACCCTGCGGGTCTCCGGGGCCGCCTCCCCGTACCTGTCCTGTCCCGCTGGTGGCAGCAGCTCCACTTGTCTCCGCGGAAGACGCCGGGGTGGTAGGAGCGGAGCACTCGGGGGTTGTTGCCGCACGCCTTGCGCAGGGCCGACAGCCACTGGTTGAGCTCACTGACACACTGCGGGACCGGGGACAGTCACGGGGACCCCGCGCTGCGACACCGCCCGCGCTGTGCCCCCGTCCCCGCCGCACCTTGCACTGCAGGTAGGCTGTCTCCTGCTGCCCGCCCGCGGCCGTGTAGACCACCTGCATGACGTGGGAGCTGCCGAAGCTCTTTTCCTCCACCTTCTCGGCCGCCAGGATGTCGCCCAGGGCGATGGCACCGATGCGCTGATGAAGGGGACACGCAGAGAGGGGGTCAGTGGCACCCCGCTGCCACCCGCCCTGCCCTCCAGGACGCCCCTACCTCTGCACTGGGGCTCTTGCCGAAGCTGAGGGACTCCCCGGTGAGGCAGAAATGCAGTTTCTTGCCGGCGGCAGCAGCGAGCAGCGGCCCCTTGCCCCGCGTCTTGTGCACAAGGAGCATCCCCTCCTTCACCACGGCCGGGGGGGGCCCCAGCGGCCGCCCCTCGCCCTCCTGCTCGCCCTCGTCCTCCTCCGTGCCCACCAGGCGGGTGATGAAGTCCCTCATGCGGGCGGTGCCCTGCTGCAGGGCGGGCACCAGCGGCGACAGCCAGGTCTCCTTGGCGCGCCCGGCCGCAGGCTCCATGTTCCCGACCAGCTGGATGGCCTGGGGACCCCGGGGGCGGCAGCGTCACCCCCAGGAGACCCTGCTGTCCCCAACAAGGAGCACGCAGGCACCCCAAAGCCCCGGCCCGCTGTCCCCTGTCGCACCTTGGCCAGCAGCAGCAGCGTGCGGCTGGTGCGCGCGTCAGCGTGCGCGTCCCGCAGCTGGAACAGCTTGGGCGTCATCACGGCCGGCGAGAAGAAGCGCAGGCACAGGAAGCTGGTGACAGCCACAAATTTGGCGTGCTGGGACCACCGAGGGCGTGGGGAACACACGTGAGGGTCTCTCGCAGCATGGGACAGCCCCACAAACAGCACTGCACCGCTGTCCGGGGCTGCTGCTCGGGCGCAGCGCGGCCCTGCTCGCTGCCCCCCCCGCCCAAGAGGGGACCCCGCCGACCACAGCTGGGGACCACAGCCGGAGAGCCCTGTCCCCTGGGGATGTCCCTGTCTGACCCCGCCCGTCCCCCGCCACAGCCCGACCTGGTGCTGCGGGAAGCGCTCCCCGACGCGCTGGAAGAGCTGGCGGAAGGCGGCGCGGATGAGGGGGGGACACGCCGGGGCCGACCTGACGATGGCGTCCAGGAGCTCGCCCAGGTAGGACTGCAGGTGCTGCCGCCCCTGCTCGATCACCTCGCCCTCCGTCTGCACCCGGTGCAGCCCCGAGCACCTGCGGACACCGTCACTGTCACCGCCAGCCCCGGGGCCGCCCCTGACCCGCCGCCCCACGAGCCTTACCCGACGTCTTTGATCTCCACCTTGCCGGGGTCCAGCTCCACGTATTTCTTCTCCTCGAACACGCGGGCAATGGTGGGCCCCAGGACAAAGTGCAGGTATGGCATCCCTGTCACCTGCCGAGGGGACACGCAGGGGAGAGCGATGGGCTACAGATCTGGCACTCGACACGCCCAGGGTCACCCAGTGGGTTTTCTCCAGCCTCCCAACTCCAGGGAAAGGCACAAGGACGCCAGCCCTCCCAGTTCTTCCCCTGGGAACAGGGAGAAGCAGGTTTTGGGTGGTGTAGCACCTTGAGGAAGGACTCCATCGACTTCGAGGCCAGGGAATTGCTCCGGAACAGAGTGTTGGGCTCACCTGCAAAACAGGAGAGGGTCCATGGCCTGGGGGATGTCCACAGGTCATCCCTGGGCAGCTGCAGTCATGGGGGTCATTCCCAGGGGCTGTGCCCTGCTGCCCTGGCCGTTTCCATGGGGGTTATGGGGATTTCCTAACCCCAAACCACCTGCTCCTCCACCAACCTCAGCCCATGAATTGCTGGGATGAACCCAACAGATTCCACGGTGTGATGGCTGAGCCTCAACCATCACCCCCCAAAAAATCCCCACAAAAAGCCCTGGAGGTTTTGCAGCCCCAGGAGATGATGAGGAAGCCTCCAGCTCCACTCCCCACTCCAATCTTACAGGGCTTGGCCAGCTCCAGCTCAAAGAGCAGGTCCAGGAACTCCTTGACCAGCCCCTGGCCCAGGAAGAGTTTGACCAAGTTGATGGCGACCTCCTGCCGGCACTCGGCCGTGGTGGTTTCGTCCAGGAGGGTGACCAGGTGCACTTGGCCATCCTGGAGGGAAGAGGCACCATCAGGGGACAGCCCACGGCACAGAGCTGGGAAATGTGGGTGCTCCAGCAGGGCTGGGCATGGACCCCTCACCTGGCGCCCCGACTTCACCTCCTGGCACAGGAGCTGCACCAGGGGCTGGTAGCAGTGGGAGGGAAGCACCGTCTCGTCCCGAAGCTTCACCTGCAGCTGCAGCGAGCCCAGGCTGCCCCGGCGCCTGCAGGAGCACGGGGTGGGTGGGTGGAGGGATGGAAGAGTGATGGACGGGTCAGTGCAAGGACGAATGGATGGGTGGATGGAGAGGTGGATGGAAGGGTGGATACTTCACCAGGCAGAAGGTGGCCCAACATCCCAGGCTACCCCTTCAAAGTGATGATGCTTCCCAGGAAAACCCCCCTCCCTAATGCCCCTGAGGGCACTGGGACCCCTCCCAGCACCCTGTGCCAAAACTCACTGGTCCTCTGTTGGCTTGGACTTGTCTGGCCACAGCCTGAACCACCCCTCCTCCTGCCCGGCCGCTTCCAGACCCTGGATGCTGAACACCACCTGGGAGGGGAAGGCAGGAGAGGGCTGGGAGTGCAGCTGGGCAGGACCAAGCAGCACTGAAAGGGTTTGGGGCTCACCTTGCCCAGGAAGTCGTTCCTGCCGACCAGGTCCCAGTCCCACACCTCCACACAGAGCTTCTCCCCGGCGGGCTCGGCCAGCTCGAACTCAAAGGTCTCGTTCCAGCGCGGGTAACAGGATTTCTTCACCACCTGCAGAGGCAGCAGCTTTGTCCCCTCTTGCTGGGTGGGTGTATCCCTCAGGGACAGCAGGCTGGGGATGCTGGGGGACAGGGATGGCTCCAGGCTTCCCCGTGGATTGATTCCTCCTGCACCCCTGGCAGGTTGGAAGCTGCACTCACGGTGCTCTCCTGTGTCTTCCCGTTGTAGCGCAGGCGGACAAAGGGGTCAGAGGCACCATTCCGGTCCTTCCTGGCCAAATCCCTGCCAAGAGGAGGGGAAATTTACCCCCAACCTCCCAAAATACCTACAGGCACCCATGGCACCCACTCAGGAAATCTCAAGCTGTATGTCCCAAAGACCTGCAGATGAAGCAGACCTTGCCCCAGCACCCCCAGCACCTGCTGGGTGATGAGGGGGATGCTCTGCACCCAAAGGACCCGATACACCAGGGAAAACTGAACCATGGAGCAGCTCAGACTCACCCCCCATCCCAGCTGCACACACAGCCCCTGTCACCCTCGTGTCCCCTCTCACCTGGCCTCCAGCACGGAGCAGCGCAGCCGCCGGCTGCCCTGGCTGCCCAGCACCTCCACCCGCAGGTGGATCTCCCCCTGCACCTCCTCATCAGGGTCCACCTCGCTGAGGCTCATCCAGCCGCTGTATCCTGTGGGAAAAGGGGGGATCCCCACAAAGAGGTCATTGGGGAACCCCTCAGGACCGGCTTGTCCAAGGGGTGGGAGATGGGTCCCTCCTGGGACCCCCCAGCCACTCTTTTCCCTACCCTTGGGGTGCTCTGCCAGCATGTCCCGGGTGATGCAGACCTTCCCAATAATGTCATCACGGCTGGAAAACAAAAGTGGGAAGCAGGACACGGCATGGGACTGGTGCCCAGGTAGGACAGCCCTCACTTTGGGGGATCCACCACAGTGTGTCTGTCCCCACAGAGGACATCAGCCACCCTCTGCTGCCAGCTGGACGATACCCTTGGGAGATAACTTCACCCATCTGTGTCCCAAAGCCCAGGGCAGCGTGGCCAGGTGTGGATTCTCTGGTGTCAGCACCAGGGCTGAGCATGCAGGGAGCCAAAGGCACGGAGGGAGAGCCAGCAGAGCCTCCAGCACACCTGAGCGCGTCCTCGTCCATGACGTAGATGGAGATGCTGTGGAAGCCGGGCTGCAGCTGCACCTCGTATTCCTCCCCCCAGAACGGTGACAGCGTCTTCCACACCGTGGCAGTCCTGTGGGGCAGGTGGCACTGGTGACAGGGCTCCCTCTCTGGGCTGCTCCCCAGCTTTTGGGGACACATGGCTGGGGGCAGCACCCAGAGTTTGGAACCCTCAGCTGGGGCAGGGACGAGTGTCTGTCCCTGCCCTTGTCCTGTCTTGTGGCTCTGGGCTGGCAAGACACAGGGGTGGGGTGTAAGGGAAGGGGCCCATGAGCTGTTAAGACACTTCTGTGTCTGCAGGAGCACCCCAGCCCAAAGTAGGGAATAATAACGAATGATAAATATCAATAAATAATGATCTTAACAACAATCATAACAATAATGTGCCTGCAGCAGATGGGGACACCTGCCAGGAGCAAGGTTTGGGGCTCCAGCAGTTTGAGGGACCAGCCAGGGACGTGGGGCACTCACCTGATGATGGCCTCATCGTCAATCTTCACGATGCAGTACGGGTCACTGCTGCCCGTGCTGGAAGGACAAGGCACAGCTCTGTCAGTGCCACAAGCCACAGCCGGGCCACCACCCAACCCACAGGACTCTCATGGCCATGAGTGACCAAAGCCTTCAGCCCTGACAACCCCCACAGAACGGAGACCTTGTGGAGACAAAGCCCTGAGGGTGAGGCTGGGCACAGAGGCTGCCAAAGGCTCCCACGGGGCCCTTGGTCACAGCTGCCAGCACAGGGTGACCCCGGCCCGGCTTCCAGACCGGGGACACTCCCCCCTGACCGTGTCCGTCCTGCTGGCTGCCAGAAGTGGCTTTTCCTCTTCCACACAGGAAGGCAAGGAGCAAACAAAACCCACCCTTTCCCCAAAACAGCTTCGGGCACCTCCAGCCCAATTTCACACCCTGGGAGTGAGGCCACAGCAGCCTCCTCCAGCCCCAGAGTGTCCCCAGACCCCCCACACTCCCACAGGGATGGGGACACCCCTAGGGACACCCCCAGGGATGCAGAGGGTGTGAAGGGCAGCCACCACCGTGCTTTGACCATGCTTCCTCCCTGGGGACAACCGAGTCACCCTTGCCAAAAAACAATCACGGTTTTACAGCTTCATCAGAAACAGGGGTGGGGACGGTGGCCAGGGACAGAGGAGCCAGGACCTGGGGGCTGGCCAAGGTCATGGAAAGGTTGTGGCTCCCATCCCACTGGCACAGAGCAGCTTGGAGCACGGATAACTCATTAATAGCAATCCCAGTGGCTCTGTCAGCCAGCCACGAGTGTCCTGGAGGAAGGGAGGGTGCACAGGTGGGGGCCTGGGGACCCCAGGCATTGAGTGATTTCCACACCCCAAATCCAGGGAGGCCAAGAGGCAGCTGCTGGGGGGATTGAAAGGGTTTTGGGGACAACTAAAAGGGTTTTGGGGAATCCAGAGGGGGTTTGGAAGGACTGAAGGAGTTAGAGGGGAGTGAGAGAATTTTGGGGGATTCAAAAGGGGTTGCAGGGGAGAGAAATGGTTTTGAGGGACACTGAGAGGGGTTTGGGGGGAGACTGAAAGGGGTTTGGGGCCTCCCTGCGCTGTTAAACACGGCCGCAGGGATTTCTCTGGGCTGTGCATCCCGGGTACCACGACAACAACATCCCTGCTCCCAGGCACTTCCCTCCTCCCGGCCCCGCGGGGCTGGAATGCAGCAGGTTGCCAGGAGCTGCTCTCCGCCTCCTGCTCCCGTTCCATGCCCGGCGCCCTCCGGAGCGGATTTTTGAGCAGCCGAGGGTGAAGTGCCATTAAGCGGAGCGCATCGCTGGCGTTCCCTGCCTTGTGCAAACCCCCGGGGACGGCGGGAGCGGGCAGGCGGAACGGGAGCAGCGCCCGCTCCAGCTGCGCCCGGCAACGCCGCGGCGAACCCTTGTCCCCAGCGCGGGGACATCCAGCACAGCCGCGTCTCCGGGACGCAGAGAGCCCGGGCACGGCGTTTTCCAGGGATTCGAGCTCGGGATGGGCAGAATCCACCCTCGGGGGGAGGTGCCCGAGCTGCCGCGCCAGACGCAGCCTTGGGATGAGGAGAAATCCCTGCCCCAAAGGCACCGCCCGCACAGCATCGCTGTCCTGGGGTGTCGCCAAGGGATTGGTGGCGCTCGGAGGGTGCGGGGCTGCCTCGGGCACCCACCCTGGCACGCAGGGGGCAGGGAAGGAGCTGGAAAGGGGAAGGCCGGGCTTTGGAAAGAGGAAATGAGCCCAGGCAGGACTGGGGGAAGAGGGAAGGGGGAAGGAACCCGCAGCCACCCCTCCGGCAGCAAAGGAGCCGCGGAGGGCTGGAATTAAAAATTAACTGGTGGAGGCAGCAGTGCTGCTCTGCCCTGGGGGGTGGTGAGGAAATGAATCAAAATTTAGATTAAAAAATAGAACTGAAAAGGAAAGAAAAAAATAGAATGATAAATTGAAGAAAAATTGAAGAAAAAATAAAAGAAAAATATAATTAAAAAAGAAAAATAAAAGAAAAATGGAATAAAAAATTAAAAATAGAATAAAAATAAAAGAAAAATAAAAGAAAAATGGAATAAAAAATTAAAAATAGAATAAAAATAGAATAAAAATAAAAGAAAAATAAAAGAAAAATAAAAGAAAAATAAAAGAAAAATAAAAGAAAAATAAAAGAAAAATAAAAGAAAAATAAAAGAAAAATATTAAATGAAGAAATAAAGGAAAAAGGGCAAAAATGAAAGAAAAAATAATTTTAAAAATAAATGATGAAATAATAAGGAGTTAAAATAATGAAATAAAAATGGAATAGATTAGAATAAATTAAAGATTAAAAATTATCGGTGTTATTTATTATCCTAGCATCAAAAGAATCCAATAATATAAATAAACAATAAACCAGAAACTCAGATAAAATAAATTAAATGTCACGTTCAAAAAATCAATACTAAATAAGTAAATTTAAAAATTAAAAACCACTAAAAAAAAAAAAAAAAAAAAAAAGAGGCAGAATCTTTCCCTTGCTTTCCTGGGATAAAGATGAGGGGAAGATTTGGCAGCCTCAGTGGGGGGCGAGAGGGGGCTCTCGTCACTCCCTGTGCCAAATCCTGTGGGACGTGGGGGTTCCCCGTGGGGATTTGGGGTGCTCCATCTCCCCTGGCTGTTGGCAGCAGGGTCTGAGCTGCCCGCGCAGCGGGGACACCCCGCAGAGGGAATTCCCCGGAGGAAACCAGCGGTCCCCAGAGCCGTGCCAGGGCAGGGAACCGGATCCCCGAGGCGCTGGGCAGCGGGGAGGGGGCCGGGGCCAGGCACGGCCAAGGTCGCGCTCGGGTTTCCCTGTCCTCTGTCCCAGCCCAGCGCCACGTCCCAAAGGCACCGGTCCGGAAAGCTCCGCTCCGGGCGCTGTGGCACGGCGGCTCTCCCAAAATCCCGACCTCCCGAAAAACCCAGAGCCCGCCCGCGCTGGGTCAAGCTCCGGCGGGGAGCTGTGCCAAGGGATTTAAAAATCAGGCCCTGACACACGGGATTTAAAAAAAGAAAAAAAAATAAAGAAGAAGGAAAGAAAAAAAAAATAAAGAAGAAGGAAAAAAAAAAAGTCATGTTTCTTTCCTTGTTTATCCTCTTTTTCCATGACGGCTGCAGGGATTTTTGCTGGTTTTCCGGCTGCCGAGCGCTCCTCAGCAGCTTCCCGCTGCCTTGGTGGCGGCTGGGGCCACCCGGTGCTGTCCCCACATCCCGCCCCACGAGGAGGAGAGCGATGAGGAGAACACCGGGATTGTCCGGGAGGAAAATCCCGGGCCAGGGCTGCCCCCCGCACCTCAGCCAGGTGGGAAGGGGCCGGGGCTGGGAACGGAGCGGGGGCTGGGGGCACCGCACTGGGGCAGCCCCTGCTCCTTGGGGACGGATCTGCCGGGTCCGGCTGCGCGGCCGGGGGTCCCTGCGAGGGTCCCTCTGTGGTGGGAACAGCCCTGTCCCCGTGGCAGCACCGGGGGGCCCCCAAAGCGAGAGCACAGCTTGGGGTGCCCAAAACACTGCTGGGGCCATCCCACAGCATGGGGGGAAACCTCAACCCCATCCCGGGGGATGTCCCCAAATCGGGGGGGGGGGGGATCCAAGCATTCCTAAGGGAGCCCCCAAAGCGCTAAGAACAGCTGGGGACACACAAAAATGTCCTGAAGGGAGCCCCCTGAGCAAGGGGGATCCCAAAGCCACCCTAGGGGAACCCACACAGCAAGGGGGATTCCAAAACCGCCCTAGAGGAACCCACAAAGTAGATGCACTGCTGGGAGGGTACCCCAAGTCTACCCTGAAGGGAACCCCTAAAGTAAACACACTGCTGGGCGGGGGGAGACTCTAAAGCCACCCTGGGGGGAATCCTAAATACAGAGCGACTCCAAAGCCATCCTGGAGGGAACACCCCAAGGGGTGATACCCCGAAAGGGGATCCTAAAGCCACCTGGGGGTGAGCCCCTAAATCGCATGCCCTGCTGGGGGCCCCCAAACCATTCTGGGCAAGCCCCCAAAGCAGGGAGAGCGCTCTGAGGCCTCCCCGAGGGTGGTGTCCCCAGCAGGGACCTGTTGGGGGGACACCCCGCAGCACTCCTGGGAGCGCGGCGAGTCCCTCCGGGATGCCCCCGCCCCGAACCTCTCCCGGCCGCCGCGGGGGCACTCACATGTCCTTGGCGGGCAGATTCCTGCCCTCCACGATGCGGATGGAGAGGGCGCTGCGCCGGGCCATGGCGGGCGGGCGGGCGGGCAGCGGAGCGGAGCCGAGACGAGCCGAGCGGAGCCAAACGGCGCCGAGCGCGGCCTCGAACCCGCGGCCCCGAGTACAGCGCCCATGTGCGGGCCGGCGCCGGCGGCCGCCAATCAGCGCTCGGGGGCGGGGAAATAGGCGTGGCCTAGAACACATCCGCGGCTCCCATTGGGCAATCCAATCGGCTGTGGGCCAGGGGGTGTGGCCTGGGCGGGGTGGGCGGGGCCGGGCTCCCCGCGCTGCCGGGGTCCCGCGGGGTCCCCCCGCTGTGTCCCCTCCTCTGTGTCCCCTCCTCTGTCACCTCGGTGCCTCTCAGCCCCCGGCACCGCCCGTGGCTCCAGGGCGGTGCAGCCCCAGCCTGCCCAGCCCGGCGCCCGCCGGGACTGAACCAAACCCACACCCGACCCCTCCGCGCCCCCCCGAGCCTGGGGGGCTGCAGCATGGGCAGCGCTGCTCTGCACCCCAAACCTCCACGGCTCTGTTGATTTTTAAACTGAATTTCTTTTTGTTTTGAAGATACTGCAGCTCCCGGCTGCAGCACAGCCGGGGACAGGTGCATTTCTGGTGCTTGGTGCCCTAAACACCAGGGAAGGGCGGGGAACCCCCCCATGGCGGGACCCACCTGGGCTGGAGGGCTCAGCCGGCACCCACAGCTGCGCCCCAGGGCTGTGCCGGCCACCATGGTCCTTGGCATTTTCTCCGCGGGGGCACGCTGGGGACACTGCAGGGACACGCTGGGAACACACTGCTCTGTTCCTGCAGCGCTGCCCCTCTGCCTCCCCCGCACAGGGGGACAGCAAGGGGACAAGGCGCACCCCGCCGCCATCCCAGGAGCCTCCCCGTGTGCCGGCTGCAGCCCACAGGCGGTCGGGGCCACATGTCCCTCCTCCAGCAACGCACGCGTGGCAGGCGACAAACCCCCCCGCAGCCCTCGAAGCCCCTTGCAGGCGAAGCAGTTGTTTTATTTCGGGGCACGGGGCGTGGGGCGGAGAGGACCCGCGTGTGCCGGATGGAACCGCTGCTCCCACGCTGATCTCGGCAGGAGTTAATCGCTGGATTTGCTTGATTTCCCTTGGCCGGGCTCCACGGAGGCGGCTCCGGCAGGGGGGGCAGGCTGCTAGCACCCCTCCCCGGCGGCACAAGGACACCCCGTAAGGGCGCTGTGACCGGGCTGGGGCGTCAGCGTGATGCTGCCCCTGGCGTGGCGCCTGCGGGGGAAAAACGTGGATTTTAATATTTGGATGTGATGTACACAGGTACGCACACCCCTGCCCTGACTCCACCCACAGCGGGATTGCCTCCAGCACCAGAGGGGTCTCATCGTGCCCGGGCTGCAGGGTCAGGGCACCCACAGCCCCGAGGTAGGCATCAGAGACACGCCCTGCTGTAGGATCAGGAATGATGGATCTGGTCTCTTCCTGCCGCTGGTACAGGATCAGCTTCCCCTCCCCCTGCCCACTCCTCAGCAGTGCAGGATCAACCCCCACATCCCCCAGACTGGGATCAGGGACCAATATCTCATGCAGGATCAGCCCCCACATCCCCCAGGTTGGCATTAGGGACACTCCCCGGTGCAGGATCAGACACCCCAGGGTGCCGGTCCCCTCCTGGGGTCTCATGGCTCTCAGAGGAACCCGAGCTGCACCCGGGATGGATTGGGGTCATCTCGGGGTGTGGGAGCCCCTTTCTGGGCTCGGCCAAGGAGAGAGCACTGTAGGATAAAGGGGGTTGGAGAAACAGCCCCCTATCCCCACCACCCCTCACGGGGCATTTCAGTGCCCCTCACTCCAGCATCAGGACTGGGGGGGGTCAGGCTGCCCTCGCTGCCCTGCACCCAGGGGACTTTTCCCCATCCGAAGTGGGCACAGGTGACAAAGATGACCAAACTGGGTGTGACAACATCTCCCACTCCGGACCGTCCCCGGCCACACCCTGCCCGGCACAGCCGCTCTCCCCACCCAGCTCTGGGGCTCAGAGTGGCGGTACAGGGACCGTGGGGCTTTCCGGGGGGCTGCGGGAGCCATGGAGGAGTCACAAACAGGAGGCACAGGCCGGGCACAGAGCATGCGGAAAAGCCTTTAATGTCCCTCTCCATCGCCCCCGTGCCGGCGGGCGGCTCCGGCCGTGTCCCCACGGCGGCGGGGGCACCCATCACCCGTGGGTGGCAGGGATGGAGCGCTGCGGGTCACATTTACCCCCGCACGGGGGAGGGCCGGCGGTGCCGGGGGCGGCGGGGGCTCAGAGCCGGGCGGCCGGCTGGTCATAGACGTGGTGGGTGTTGTACCGCCGCACCGTCACCGACTCCGGCTTGCTGAAGGTGCTGCTGCTGCCGCAGGAGTCCGAGCTGGGGAGGGAAGGCGGGGTGAGGGATGAGGGTGGAGACCAAGGGATGACAACGTCACCCTCTGGCGCAGGTCCTGCTGTCCAGCACCCTGGGTGGGACTTGGTGGTGGCACTCACCCCCAGAAGAAGAGCATGGCCACCAGTCCGGCCAGGAGGATGGCGAAGAGGATGGACAGGATGGTGGTGATGGCGATCATGTCGGCGCTGTGCCCGCTGCCCGTGGTGGAGACACTGCTGGGCGGCTTGGCTGGGGAGAGAGCAGCAGGAGAGGGAGCAGGATGCAGGATACACGCCTAGGAATGGCTCAGGGGGTCCAGATGGCTGACAGTGTGTTCGTGTGTGCCAACACAACGTGCCACCGTACACAAATGAGACCCATGGCAGAGCCCTACCTCAGTTTCCCCAGCTGCTCACAGGAGCCCTCACCCCAAACCACTGTTGCCCAGCACAGCCCCCTGGGACCACCCCACACACCCGGGACCACCCCACACACCCAGGACCACCCCAAATCCCCCCTCAATGGCTGTGGGCTGGGCGAGCACCCCAGCAGTGGTACCTGTCTTCAGCGTGATTGGCAACGACCAGACTGTCTCAGCCACGGGCACAGAGCCCTCCAGGGCGAGGAACTTCACCCTAGGATGGGAAGGGAGGTTGGCCACAGCCCTGTGAGCCGGGGGGCTGCTGGAGCCCTTGAGGGGGCAGGTCCCCAGGAGCAGCTCACCGGTAGGGCCCGGGGCCGGGCAGGGGGCCATTGCAGGTGGGTCTCATCACATCCTGGGCACAGCTCGTCTCGCTGCCCACGCGCAGCACCGTGATGTCCCCAGCGGGTTTGGGGCAGGGGTAGTTGCCCAGGGTGGTGTTGAGGGTCATGTAGGCACGGACAGGGTCAGGGAAGCTCTGGAATGCGGTCTCGGGAGTCCCCGGTGCCACGGAGTTGTTGAAGGTGGATGCGGCTGCAGGGATGGGGATGGCGGTGAGGAGGGACTTGGCGGGGGGCACAGGGACCCCTGCACGCCCCCAGCCCTGGGCTGCTCCCACCTACCCTGGTCCAGGGCCACCACCAGCCAGATGACGGCATCGCCGTAGTCTTGGAAGACGCAGCGGGGCTGGTCCACCACGAAGGTGGAGGTGGTCGTCTGCCCCTCCAGAGGGGGGTCCTTGGTCAGGGCCGGTCTGTACCCCAGCTGGGCTGCGGTGAGAAGCCAGGGCGTGCTGTGGAGGGTGTGGATCCCCCACTGCAGCCCCGAAATGGAGGCTCTGACTGGCGGCCACAGTGGCGGGGCTCGGGATGGGGACAGGGACAGGAGGCAGCTGAGCCCTGGGATCTCAGCAGTGGGGCCTCTGCTCCCCTCCCATGCCCCAGTTTGGGATCAGACACGTTAAAAGAGACAAAGACACTCCATGCTCCCAGCCAGGGAGGACACCATGCAGGACTCCCAGAGGATCAGGGCAGGTGACACTTGGGGTGACACCTAGAATGGTTGGGGCATCAGCTGCCCTGTGCCCCCATGTTCAGGGGGTTCTGGTGCAGTCCAGTGGGGACCTCCAGAGAAACCCACACTGTGCCAGTCAACCAATATCAGTGACACCAGAGACTAGAGGTGACACCCAGAACAGGATCCAGAATAGAGGGGGCATCAGCTGCCCTACACCTCTAGGCTCAGCAGGTCCTGGTGCCTGTGCCCAGGGAATCCCCGCAGTGCCAAGGGGCGTCCCGAGCCCATCCCTGTGGCGTGGCTGGACTCACCGATGCCGTGGGCCGCGGGCAGGAGCAGGAGGAGCAGCGGGAGCATGGTGCGGACGCCTGGCTGCCGAGGGTGGGAGTGCGGGCGCTGAGGCTCCGCGTCCCCGTGGGACCCGCCTGTGGTCACCAACCGCCCACATTCCTGCCCGGGCCGCAGCCCAGCGGCAAACAGGTTGGGCTCGTTTCCCCGGGAGCCTTTGTTTTGTTTGAGCGCCCGCCGGCGAGGCGTGCTGAGAACCGCTGCCTCTGTGGCAAGGGTGGGTGGCAGCTTCACCCTGGCAATGGGCAGAAGGGGATATCCCGTGGCCATGCGCCCCACAGACCCCACCAGTGACAGAATGTGCCCCCCACACCGACACCAAGTGCCACCAAGCCGGGGCCCCACGTGGTTTTTGAGGTCTCCTGTTTCACAGTCCCACCCTGTGTGACCAAAGACCAGGAGGAGACAGTTGCAGATGTAAAATCAGATTTTACTTGGTGGGACAGTTCATGTCTACTGGAAGGTGTCCCTGCCTGTGGCAGGTGGGTTGAAATGAGGTGGTCTTTACAGTGCCTTCCAGCCCAGACTGTTCCATGATTCTCTGACACGGAGCAGGGGGTTGGGGGGCAGAGCAGCACAGCCCTGGGGGGCTACAGCTGCAGCCGGGGTGCAGGGGCTGGGGTGGGGCCGGGGGGATGTGGTGGGTCCGGTAGGATCTGCGGATGAAGGCGCCGGTCCCCAAATCCCGGCGGCACAGGGAGCCCCACACCTTGGCACTGCAGGAAGACAGAAGCAGAGGCATCAAGTGGGGTCTGTGGGTCTCTGCATCAGCCACCCCCAAGGGGCCCTTTCTCTTGCAAACTACGGCAAACCCCCAATTTAACAATAAAAAGGCTTTTCCAACGTTAACAAGGTCTCTATTTCTTTGCTGATGGGGTTGCCAAGTTGGGATGTTCTCTGAGGCCCCTGCAGACACTGCCCCCCAGCAGCCCCCCGTACCCCAGGGCTCCCAGCACGGCCGTGGCCAGCACGGCCCCCAGGCTGGCCAGGACGGAGGCGATGACCACCACGGTGCTGCCACGGCGAGCGGGCGCAGGCTCGATGGTGCTCGGGCTGAGGGCTGGAAGGAGGCGGGATGAGCGGTGTGAGGGGACACGGAGGGCTCGGGGGCGGGGTGACGGGTGTGGGGAGCGGGGATCTCTTCTCCCCGCAGGTTTTGGGGTGATGGCACAGGGCTGATGCCGTGCCGCGTGCCAGCACCCCAAGCAGGCGGGTGCAGGGGACCCGCGGGGGGGGGTGGCAGTGCCACGAGTACCTCTGCGCAGGAGGATGGGCTCGGACCAGCGCGTCTCCGCCTTGGGGCCGCAGCTGCCCATCAGCAGGAACTTCACCCTGCGATGGGCGCGGCGGTGATACCGGGGGATGAGCAAGCCCCGGGTGGCGTCACCCCAGCTGGGATTTGGGGCTTCTGGCCTTACCTGTAGGGTCCCGGGGAGGGCAGGGGCCCGTTGCAGGGGTCCTCTCTGCCCTGGTCCCTGCACGCCGTGTCACTCCCGACCCGCAGGACGGGCGGGCTGGGTGCCGAGCAGGAATACGCGGCCGCCGCCGTCTCCAGCGTCATGTAGGAGCGGGCAGTGGGCAGCTGCTTGTACGGGGGCACGTCAGCCCGGGACTGGGGGTTCCTAAAGGCGGCTGATGCTGCACGGCACAGATGGGGGCTGAGTGACTGCCGTGAGGTCCCCCGTGCCCCCTGCCGCAGGGGGGACGTGCTGGAGCAGCGAGTGCTCACCGTTGGCAAAGGCCACCGCCAGCCAAACGGCGTCGGAGGCGTCGGCGTGGCCGTCGAAGACGCAGCAGGGCCTGTCCAGCGCGAAGGTGGTGGCAGTGACCTTGCCCAGCAGGGCCATGGGGGACACGCGGGGCACGTAGGGCAGCCGGGCTGGGGGAGTGGGCAGTGAGCGAGGGGACCCCCCTGTTCTGCACCGCCCAGCAAGTGCCTGACCCCAGCCCACATCCACACCAGTGCTGGCACAGCGGCTGTCACAAGGTGCCAGCATGAGGGGGACAGCACTGGTGTGGGGATCCCCCAGCCATGCCCAGCCCCATAAACCCCTCCCTGGCACAAACGCCTCGCAGCCCCTCCAGGCCCCGGTCCCCCTCTGCCCTGTCCCCCAGGGAGTCACCCGGGTCCGTGGCTGTGCCCATCCCAGCCAGCGCCAGCAGCACCCACGGCAGCTCCATGGCGTCGTCCTGGTGGTGCTGGATGTGCTGTCCTGCTCAGCTCTCAGCTCACCCCGTCCCACTGCCGAGGGGACGAACTGCCCCCGGTGCCCCCGCAGCAGGGCCCGCCTGTCCTGGAGCCGGACCCTCCCAGCCCCGCATTCCTGCACCGGCTCTGCCGGCCCGGCCGGACCCCGCGGGCAGAGGGGACAGCCGAGCATCCCCGCTGGTCCCAAACCCGCTGGGAACCCTCCTGCAGGACCCCCGAGGCATCTGCGAGGAGTCAGGGCACAAGACAGTCACAAGACATGTGAAAGGGGAAACTGAGGCAGAAGAGGCACTGGGGCGATGTTCCGGGATGGGTTGGCAGGCCTCACAGCCTTTGTTGGCGCTATGGGGCCAGCCAGACAAGTCATCCTAGACCCCCACTCGCCCCACCAGGACCCAACTCCCTGCGGTGCCCATCAGGCCCCCGGAGCCAGGGGTGAGCCCGTGCCCGACTGGTTCGGGTGCAGCCAGCCCTGCCCCGCGGGCAGGGAAGCGCTGCGGAGCATCACACCCGAAAGAACCCAAATCCCAGCGTTCAGGTGAGCGGTCCCACCCAGCATAAGAGCACGGAAGCATTTTCAGCTCTGGGGCCACCCCACGCTGACATTTCCCCGTCTCTCGTGCCCCTTCCAAGCCCTTGGGATGGGGCAGGGACATCGCCCCGCGGCTCGGGAGCCCCTCTCCGCCGCTCCCCCCGCAGCGGGCTTGCAGCGCTCCCGTGTTTACCGAGGGGAGCGGCTGCCCACTCCTGCGTGGGAGGAGATTTCCCCCCCCTTCCCAAGGGGCCGGGACCGCGCCTTCAGATTAAATGGAAATGGGGCATTCGAAGATTACACCGTCCAGCTGCAGAGGGGAAAAACAGGCGCAGCTGCAGCCTCCGTCCCTCCTCCTTCTTATCCCCGCCTTATCCCCCCCTCCTATCCAGCAACACCCGCCCCGGGGACCCCCCCAGTTTCCCCAGAGCCCTCCCTGGTGCTCCCCGGCCGGCAAGGTGCCAGCAGCAAGGTGAGGGGCAGGGTGGGTGACGCAGGGGGGTGACGCAGGGGGACAGTGAGTCACAGTTTCAGCTGCCGGTACCCAGCATAGCTACGGGGTCAAGGCTGGGCTAATAATAACCAGCCCGTGGCAGATGAGCCATCACCGCAGGGGCAGGGAGAGACACCCCCCTCTCCCCTCCCTGGGGCTCCAGCTGGGGATGGGGGACACAAGGCTTTTGGTACCTGGGAGCACCATAAGCATTTATGTGGGGCTCTGTCCCCTCCTGGCTCTGAGAGGCACCGTGGTTATGCTGTCACCTCACCTTTCAAAGCGTCTCCCTGCACCACTGTGCCTGAGCATCTAGCTCTGCTCCTTTTCACCCCTTGGATGCCCCTGCCATGGGGGCTAGGCCACCGTGGGCCCAGCACAGAGAGGGCAAGGATTTTAGGGGATGCCTCATGTCCAAAAACAGGGCATTCAGGGATGAGCTACCGAGCTTGGCTGGCTCACCACAGCCCAGTGCCCCTGCCCTGGGCCAGCCCAGATGCAGGGAGGCTCCAGCTGATTCACACCCAGCAGCAGCTGCTGGAGATGCCTCGGGCCAAGCTCAGCAGGAAATTCTTGCTCTGTACAGGGCTGAGTGAACCCTGCTTCAATTTTCGCTTCACTTCACTGCTTTAATTGCTGGGATAACATGGTCAAGGGATACAAAGCTGAGGTTTGAACTCAAAACCCCTCCCCTTTGCAAAAAGGGTGGGAGAGCAGCAGACAGAGCCCATTTGAGTAGAGTTTAGCAACACAGACACGTCACTGCAGCTCCCAAGGAGCTGCTGTTCCTGCAGCATACCCAGATTTCACTGGATGCTTGAGGGGTTTCCCCTTAGAGGCTCCAGGCCCAAGATGGACACTGGGGAAAGCTCCACCCCTCAAGGGCTCAGAAGAACCTTGGATTTTTATATTGGCATGACAGGAAGCAAGGTGCTCCTCAGCTGGTCCACAATGAAGGAAGAGGCCTCCCCCAGGAGGAGGCCAAGGCGGTATTGCCACAAAGCCCAGCCATGTCCAAGATCTCCCAGGAAGGAGGTGAAATGGCAGATGGCACCAAAGGGATGGATTGGATGGATTTAATGTGCAGGTGGGTCTGGTGGCTACAGGGAAGGGAAAAGCCAGAAACAGCTCTTCAAAAGACATCAGCTCCCATGTGACAAGCAGCCTGGGGACAACGTACAGCAAGGCCACTGGGCTGGGGCACTATCCCATCTGCAAGCTGCCAGCACACAGAGCAGGAGCAGGCTCCCAGCCAGAGCATCGCTGCTGGCAGCTGGGCTGACCACCACCTCCGCTGGGAGGAAGGGGACTGTCACCAGCTGGTGGCACCAGCAGCCCTGCAGCAGCAGCACAAAGCACAGCAGCTCCTCCCTGCATAGGCTGCACTGAATCGCTGCCATTTCACCTGAGAGAAAGGGAGAGAGGGACAGGTTCTGCCTCTCATCTTTGGCATGAGAGGAGTGGGGCTGGCAGCTCACAGCCAAGAGCAGGGGATGGCAACTTCCCCCAGGTTGGACACTGATAAATCACCTCTGCTGCCACCATGGCCACAGACCACCAAACTCCAGTGGCCAAAGCACTGACAGGCTGGAACCACCACCCCTGTGACCAGTGTCCTGCCTCCACTGAGATGTGTGTCCCTCCAGCAGAGCTGAGCTTTCCCTCCTCCCCCCTGGCTGGATTGAAGGTCCATGGAGCAGGCTGGCTCCCCAGAGAGAGCCACCCCAAGCCCTGAGGCAGCAGGAAGGCAGAGCAGGGTCTCTTGCTGTGAGAATGAAGAGTTTATTGGGACCGAGCAGAGATACACGGCAGGAGGGAGGCAAGAGGTGCCTCAGGCAGGGAGCTGATGTGTCCCAAAAGGAGGACCTTGTTTGACTTCCAGGTGGTCTACTGGAAGCAAGGCACTCTCCCCTCCCATCCTGTCCCCAGGCATTACCAATGGAAGGTCCTGCCTTCCCCAGGGGATCTGCCCCCTCAGTCCCATCCCAGCTGCTCCTGGCTGCAGCCATCAATCCCACCCCAGAGACACAAGCACAGCTTCTACAAAAATATCCTTCCCTCACTCCCTCCCTCCATCCCACCCCCCAAAAAAATGTGAAGAGCGGGCAGGGCTCCCACAGAACTGTTATTGCTCAGTGTGACGGGCGGTCAGACACGGGAACTTAAGGCATCAGGAATAAGTGCACTAGGTTGCCCCTGAGGCTCACTGGCCCAGGCAGTCCTCGGTGACACCCTGGGCAGCCAGCTCTGCCAGCACATTGTCCAGGTAGTTGGGGTCAGGGTAGCCATGGCCACTCAGGTTTGAGTCCATCTCAGTCTTGTGGTGGATCTCGTTCCACACCACCGTGTTGCTCTCGCCGGTGGTGTTGGAGGTGCCCACTGTGAAAATCAGGCGTCTCCTCCAGGCCACCTTCAGGAGCTCCAGCACCTACAGGGGGAAAGGAAAAACAAAGCTAGGAGCAGCAGCTAGGAGACCTGTGCCATGAATGCAGCTTGTCAGGAGCTGACAGCTTAAGAAGGGTGATGCTATCAGGGTGTGACACCTCACCTTTCTGCCCTTCTCATTGTCTGGCAGGTAACAATAGCGAGGAAAGCCTCTGGCTGTGTATGGCATCCCAGGGTTGGGGTGCTCCGGGCCCTGCAAGAGATGAGACAGATTTGTCATGGGCAGATCCAGCTTCATATGGATTGGACAATCCATCAGCAGCAGGATCTGACATAGGCCCATCCCAAACCAGCTCCTCCATGTAGAGGCAGCAAGGTACTGTTGGTGAGTACAAGGTGTCTGACTCGTTCTTATGGGACACATGGGTATTACAGATCCTCCCAAAGCAGTCTCATGCTGAGATACAAAGCCAGATCTAAAATCTAACTGAATTCTGGTGAAAGACAGTCTCAAACCACAGCTTTTTCCACCATGTGGTCTAGTGCCCCTTTAAAAAGGCCACACAGCTGAAACCTTTGAAAGTTGACTCCCACCACTGAAACCAACGTGGGCTGTGAAACCAGACCATGGGATGTTTCCCACCTCGTGATCATGGGCAGTCTCCTCCCTGCTTCAGGCAGACACCAGACTTTACTGCAGGGGAACAACTGGGGCTGCTCAGGAAAAGATCTCTGATGGAGGAGACCCTCACATGTTGAAGAACAGCCAGAGCAGCTGCTGGCTGCAGGCACCACAGGCTGCTCAGCAAAGGGCTGCCAGCAGGTGCTGCACTGGATCCCAGGACTCTTCTGGGAGGCTCTCCCAGCTTGTGCTGTCTGCCAGCATGCTGGGCACTCACCTGGATGCCCCTGCTGATGTGATACACGATCCGGATTGTCCCACAGTCCTTGTGCCCTGGGAGGGACTGGGGGAACGTGGAGATCTCCATCTTCCCTTTGGGCTGGGTACCGGTTTTCTCTCCGTAGATGGTTTTACAGGAGGGACACTGCAAACTGCCATCCTGCCAGGGGAGAGAAGCCACGTCAGAGCTCCACAGCCCAGCCAGCTGCACACAGGGGCCTGGTGAGGGCAGGCCAGCTCAGTACCTTGTTCCCGTTGGAGTACATGGCCAGCATGCAGAGCATGTGGAAGGAGTGCTGGCAGTTTCTCAGGTGACCAACTGCCTCGGGCCTGATGGTGCTGGACTGGCACGAGTCGCTGTAGCCCGAGGGGGAGGACAGCTTCTCCATGCAGATCATGCAGTCCTGGAGGAGAAAGCACCATGTGGTGTGAGCACAGGCTGGTCCTCAGGACTGACACGCCAGGGAAGCCATCAAGGAAGATTTGCCTTCGGCTTTAATTGAGATCTAAGCACACAGACATGTTTCCTTATCTGGCTGGTACCGCCCTACTCCACTTCCTGCGTTGTCCAGGAGGTGGAGAGCTGTCATCAGTCAGACAGAAGAGTATGGTTACATCCTGCCTCTCTGCAAAGCAGCTCTAGTGCAGGGTTTAAAACTCCTTCCTCCAAAGGAAATGGGGAGGCACTGCCAGGATGAGCTATTCAACCCCCACTGTGCCTTCACCACAGTCCTCTGATGAGGACATGTCACCTGTTGTCACATGCGGATTTCAGGCAGTGCTGAGGACTCTCCACCTCACATCAACAGTGCCACTGCAAGCAGCACCATGTACCACACCAGACACCCAAGGAAGGATGGCCCTTGGGCACTGCTGTGGTTTCCTTGGCACCCCAGTGAACTGGGCAAGCTGGAGTTGCTTCACTGTCCTCTTACCTCATCAGCAGGAGCGCTCTTCAGCTCTTCCAGGTACTTCTTCACCACTGATTCTGGCTCTGTTGGTGTGGCTGCACAAGGAGAGGTAAGACAGAGAAGTCAGACACTGTGTGGTATGATAGGCACATGTGGGGCAAGCTAGAGAGCAGGGAGACAAGCAGGTCACTGGCCAGGATGCCGAGAAAGGTCAGGGTTAGAGGGGGAGAAGAGAACACTCCAAGAGATCCCTACAAGCCCAGCAAAGGTTTTGCTTTCAGCCATGGCTCTCACTAGGGCTGCGAGTGTGTGCTCCAGTTCTCCCCAGCTGACACCAGGCTGTGCACACCAGAAGCCAAGCCTGGATCAAACTCAACAGTCTTGATGGGATAGAGGATCACGCAGTCTGTGTTGTCAAAGGAGAAAAAAAGGCATTCCCACACCACCCCAGCTGGTGCCCAGCAAGGAAACCCAGCAACACTCTGAGCTTCAGGCCCTGTTTTGAATACAGCACAATGAGCTCCACATCCTTAACGCGAAACAGAGGCCTTTGTCCTGAGCTTCCACACACTCATACCTGGCAAGACACAGTGCAAGTCTCCAGGTGTGTAAAATAAACCAGCTTTTAACACGAACCCTATTTGCAATGTGACACAGTATCTTTGCATCCTCCGAAATATAAACTCTGGTCCCCTCCACCCAGGCACAGACAGCTGAGCAGCCACCAGCCTGATCCCTGCAGGCATTATGGGATGAAGCAACAAACATCACCAAGAGCAAATTACCACTGAGTGCATCCACTGTCACCTCAGCTCCCAGCCCATCCTCCTGGAGCTGCCTAGCAAGGCTTAGCTTAAGCCCAGGAGCATTCCATGCCTCTGCAAGGCACCCGGCCCTGGGTGAGAGGAGAGCAGCTCCTCAGCAGTCATCAGGCCTGCCACAGAAGCTGCCAGGCTTTTCCATCAGCCTGGGAAACATTTGCACAAGCGATGTTACAACTCCACCCGGCAGGTGGCAAAAGAGAGATCAGACCCTGGGCTTGGAGGGAACCTTGTCCTTCCCTCCTGAACCCACTTCTGGGGGACATCAGGAGAAAGCAGTGCTGTGACAAACAGGCTGGCCAAGGCATGCCTCTTCCCTCTGCAATCTCCATCCTGTCCAGGTGGAGGTTTAGCATGGAAAGTACTGCTGCTCCCAACTCCACACTCCCAGGAGGACACAGAGCATCATCCCATGAATCAGGCAGGGATCAGGGCTGCAGCTGTACCTGCATGACCCATCTTCAGCTCTCCCCATCCACACTGGGGCTTTCAGATAAGACAGAGGGTTCACAAGCACTGGCTCTGTGGTTCAAAAAGCTGCACATCCAGCCATGGACTGGAGCTGTTATTCCAGTGCAAAGAGCCATGTCTGTCACAAGCAGGAAGGAAGGGGTGCTGTTTTCTGGATAACCACTCCTCATGGAGAGTGAAACATGAAGCAGAAGGGGAGGACTGCTCACATGCCACAAGTGGTGTTGAACAGACAAAGGCCTGGATGGCACAAATCCTCCACCAAGTAGAAGTCCCTCATTCCCTAGAACACCATGGAAGAGAGCAAGGCAGAGCACCAACATCTTTTAGCTGAGGAACTTCCTTTATCTAAGAAGACTGTGGAACTGATGGCTGGACTCAGCTAACTGAAAACACAGTCATTAGGATGAGTTATTTTCAGAAGAGGATTCCTGGCCAACCTGAAACTCATGAACTCTGGCAGCAGTAGCAGGAGGGAGGGATGGCTGAGCACACAGAGCAAGAAGAGGAGCCCGGGAGGTAAAGAGATGTTCACTCCAAATGCCAGTGATGGGCAGGAAGGATGCCTGACATCTCAGGCAGAGCAGGGCTGTAAGGATCAATCTCTGGAGATCCCAAGCCAGATAGGTGACAGCAGGATTAAGCATTAAGCCAAAGAACAACACAGAATCATGTGTTTTCCTCTTCAGAGGCCAAAATTCCCTGGAAAAACATTTCCAAGAATTGCCCCAAGAGCAGGAAACAGGGAGGAGCCTGGGCAAGCCTCAGGCTTCCACCTCTGAGGCCAAGGGCTCAGCAATGCCAGAAGCTGCTTCAAGGCCTCACTATCAGATCTCACAGGGAATGTGGCTCCTTGTCCTGTCTTTTCCAAAAGAGACAAACAGGTCCAGGAATTCTCTGCTGCGGCTTTGCTTGCATGCAGAGATCGAGAGCTAGGAATGAGTCTTAAGGGGATGTGATCAGTCTGAGCTGTCCCAGCTGCTGTGCCTGAAGCCCTATGAGTGTTCTGTGATGTCAGTACTCCAGGCTGGCAAACACAGGGTGGCACTTTTCACATGTGGCAGTGGGAATCAGCCTCTGGAGACCCTCATGGCCCCCACAGGAGAGGGAGGCTTCAGCTTCTTCTGCTTCAAGGTTTCAGGAAGAACGCTGTGAGCAGGACTAGCTACTATCCCCCCTAACACCATCAACTTCCGTGATGATTGCTGTGTTCTCATCCCCTGACAGACAGACAGACCCAAGTCCTTCTCCACCCAACCTGCACTTTCCAGGTGGCTCTTTCTGAAGTGACCTTCTTGTCTCCTCTGGCTTTGGGCTGGAGGAAGCAAAGCCAAAAAGATGCACAGCCAAGGTGAAGACAGCGAGGGAAGGGAGCAGGGAGGGTGTGTTACACCAGCAGCAACACCTGCACAGCACTTGGCAGAAAGCCCCAGCTCACCTGCTCCCACCTGCACAGGAGATCTGAGCAGCTTTAGAGCACTTCAGCTCATTCAGGGTGGTGGGGGATGCTCCTTCCACAGAATCCCTCGTGACTTTTCTTCTCTGGAGCTGCTCCAAGGAACAAAGAGATAACTCACCCAAGAACTAGCCAGGACTATTCAACTGGAACCAATGAAAAGAGACAAAAATTCTGGTGCAGAGCTGGGTAACAGCAAGACAGGAAAGTCCTTGGGATTTTGGGCATTACACCACTTCACCAGCTGGCATTAGGATGGAGCTAGGGGAACCAGACAGGCAGAAGGTGATGCAGCCCTCAGCTACCCTGAGGAAACCCATGCCTGATGGATTTGCACTGTGGCATCTGCAATCTGTCCCTGTCACTTTGCTGTGACAATGCTCTAATGCATTCAGAGCCACCAAAGCTGCCTGGAGAAAGAAAGAGCTGGGCAGCCCTGATACTTTAGAAAAATCCATTTCCAGCTGCAAGGATTTTAAAGTCCAGTCCCAAAGAAGGGATTTTTGATGCTGAGAGCTTTTCCAGCAAGGGTAACAGAGCCCACACGGCCTTCCTGGGGCAGAGCAGCATGCCTGGCTGGCCGCAGCACAGGGGGAGCCAGGAGGCAGCTGGGACCATGGCACGAGCCATGTATGCTCCAGCACGTGAATCACTTCCTTACAGGGCTGTTTACTCCATAAAAGTGTTTGACTCCAAATCTTTGTTCTGGCCATCCCCTGGGATCATCAAAGCCTGGTCAGTCCCCAGAGTTTTCTGGATTCAATAGTGGATTGAAAATGGACTGGAAGAATCGACCGGTGCCATTTATCACCAGGTGGCCCAACACTGTGCTACAGATTTATCCGGGATGCCAAAGAATGTTTACCATTCTTTCATTTACAAAGAGAAGAATATCAAATTGTTTTTAATGCTTCCCCTTCCTCCCTGTAGATAATAAGCTGCTAGCTGCGGCAAGGGCTTTGCATGGGCAACGCTTAACAGATGTGTTTTGAATCCTTGCATGGCAACCAAATGCTTGCACCAGTAGTGTCTCCTTCTGTAGCCCAAAACAAGCCATATGGTTTCCAGCAGACTTTTTTTAAATACCCTCTGCAGGCCAGACAGTGGTTGTTTCATGTTACTGTCATGGACAGTCACACAGCTCCCATCACCTCTGCTCCCTGGACTTGCAAAGGCTGTATCTATAGATTTCTTTATAGTCAGCATTTCAGCAGGATAATCCAGGAACCAGGCTGCTCTGCTCAGAGCATCCCTGTTTCTGCAGCCTGTCTCCTTCAGCAGATGTTTCACCACAGGAACAGCAAGGTCTCCCAACTCTGAGGGGCTCCCCAGTCCCACCCATCCCATAGGCACTGGCACAGTCTGTACATCCAGCTGCAGGTGGATGGCAAGGAAAAACGAGTGTGCTCCTCTCCTTCCTCACTGCAGCACCTGCAGTGACTGCCCATCCCAGAGAGGACAGGCGTGCAGGGAAACCTCCTCACCAGGTGGAAGGGGCTGACAAGGGACACAGCAGACCCAAGCAGCTCCTGGAGGTTCTTGGAAAGGCTGAGGAGCCCTGTGGTGGCCAGTTCCATGCACAAGCAGCACTCGGAGAGAGAAGGACAAGCCTTCCTGCGTCCCAGACCGCAGTCAGGTCCCAGCCAATGAATGGGGCAGTGGCTGCAGCATCCCAAGGCAGCACCGATCCACGGGGATGGCACAGGCTGCCAGGCCCTGTGCCAGCAGGGAGAGCACAGAGCCTGCCCAGAGACTACAGCTCCCTCAAGCCCTGCAGCACCCAGCTGTGCCAGAGACATCCCTGCCAGAGCAGCAACAATGCTAACGAGTCCTGACCAATTAGTGCCTCTGTTTAACACACCCCAGCTACTCACCGAGCCAGCTGCAATTCCACCAGCACTGCCTCACCCCGTGTGGGACCAGGGTTGGCAGCAGCAGGAGGGAGGGAGCAGGGGCTCAGGAGGGGCACACTGCACCCACCATCAGCTGGTTGTGCTCAGTGCAATGCTGGGTCTAGTCCTGGATGCGGAGCTCTTGCTTGAGCTCTCCATGATGGAAAATTCTAAAGGGATGTGGCAAAGAACACAAGATGCAGAAATTCAGGGCACAAAATGAGCCCATCTCCATTGGCAGCATCAGGGTCTGTGAAGGGAAGAGAACAGTCTGGCCAAAACTCAGGCTCACTACCTGCACTGCAGAATAATGTCCTCCAGCCCTGAGGGGTGTTGTACAAGCACAGTTTACTCCTAGAAGGGACTGAACACATTCTGCATCCCAGGAGTGAGGCACTCCACAGGACTGGCATCTCAGCCCCCACCAACAGGAATCCTGCTTTTTTAAAAAAGAGGGGGGATTTTAGCAACCTAAACCCCTGAAAGGTTCTCCTTCTCATGGGTCAGTGTGAGAGAGGGCTGATCTGCAAGTCTCCTCTGCAGCACATCCTGGGCAGGATGAGGACAGCTGGGACAAATCCTGCCATGCTGGATGGGAGAAGGAGATGCTCAATGCTGCTCTCCCATTCCATCCCTCCTGCTGGTGTTGCCTCTCTGCTCCTCTGGAGGTGTCCCAGCCCCAGCAGGTGGCATTGCAGAGCTGGCAGGAGGTGACAGCCCGCCCTGTGGCTGAGCCAGTGCTGAGGAGCTGGAAGAAGTGATGCTGATGGGGTGCACAGCTACAGCCACTGGACACCCAGTGTGGCGTGTGCTGCTCTCACCTCCCAGCCCATGTCCCATCCTTCCCACTCCCCTTTCCATGCCCTGCATTGCTGCTCTCCCCACCCGCTCAGAAGTCATGAGACACATTCTCCTGCTAACATCCCACCCTGGCAGCATCCTGGCTGTTTGCAGGGTGCCATGGAGGCTCTGCTGGGAGCAGAGCAGCACCTGGACAAACAGACCCTGCAGAGGAGGCAGCAGCCAGCCAGGCTGTGTCTGTGGCCACCTTGTGACCTAAATACAGCTGTTTCATGTCACTAAGCAGCAGCAGGTGACCAACATCAGTGCAGGCCTGGCCCTCATTATTTTGGACTCCCCCAGCAACCCTGCCAAGCCAGTGCCCCTGTGGGAGGGCGTGGGCTCACCACAGCTCACTTTTGGCATGGTTTCCAGGGTATTCCTACCATCCAGCCCTCAATCCTGCCCTTGGAGTGAAGCACTGGGAGCCACACAACCCCCCCACACTGCCAGCAGGACCCTCACCCAGCCCCTCTGCCACCCACCTCTGCTCAGCTCCTCTCCTTCACCTCCCATTTTCCTTTGCTCCTCCTGTTCTTCACTGCTTCTCCTGCCGCCCCTGCTTTCTCCTCCCCCTCTATCACACATCCTACTCCACATTTGCTATCTCACTCCTTCTCACAGCTCTCTCCATAATGCATTTCCATAAAATACCTCCCTCCTCATTTAATGTCTATTTTCCTTCCTGCCTCCTTCAGACAGCTTGGGACCTCATGGACTCCAAAGAGAGAGAAAAAGGTACAAAAAGACTCCCTAAACAGGCAGGTGCCTCTTCTTCTCCACCTCTGGGCTCTTTACATTATTAAATGTAGAGATCTGTGTTGAACATCTCCAGTCCGCACCTGGCTTATTCAAAGGGGGACATGCTGCAGGTTTGGTGGTGGTTGACACCCCCGTGCCAGGGTTGGCAAACAACAGCTACACTAGGCTGGATTCACACCTACCCCTGCAGAGTCCCAGGGCTGCTGTAGCATGGATGGGATCCAGGCTCTCAGCTGGGAGCCACAGGCTCTGCAAAGGTGAGAGGTGCCAGAGTGGTATGAAGAGGAGAAATGAAAGCCCTACCCAGGAGGGGGCTCTGCTCAGCAAGAGAGCTGAGGTAATCCATCCCTTCCTGCCAGTGCACACCCACCTGGGAGCGCTCCACTCCACTCCCTTCCACTCTAGACTGAGGTGGAGAGAACAAATCCTCTGCAATTTGACCTAGAAAGCCCTACATGACTCAGGAGCCTGCTTGTCTGGGAGATCCTTGTCATCCCATGACTCAATCATGACAAGCATGGCTCACAAGCAAATCTCTGCAGAGCACATACAGATTTGATGTTCTTCTTAATGGTCCCTCAGCTCTCAGACTCATCCCACAAACAACTCAGAAGGTCCTGGTATGTGGACACTCCCCAGGAGGGTGCAGCAGGATCATGGGAGGCTGATGGAGTCTGACATGCAGGGAACAGATCTGTTCCAGCTTTAACTTTGTGTGGAAACAAGCTGACCTACCACAGGACCACACCTACTTTACCATGTTATTTTAGAGCCTGTCAGAGACGCTGCAGGTCAGGGGAGATGCCTCCTGCTTCTCCCCTCGCTGGGATGAACACCATCAGTCAAACCAGAAGAGCCACAAGGGTGGGGGGAGAAACAAGAGGAAAAGAGGGGGGCAGAGAGATAAAGAGAAGGAGATGGAAGCAAATATCAGAGTTTGAGCAGGAACTACCTTTCTTGGACACTTTCCTCCCCTCCTTAACTGAGCTGTGTTTTTTAGTGGCCTTATGGGTGCTGGCAGCTTGCGGCACACGGGTGAGGTGCACGGGCAGTCCGGCGGCTGACATCAGAATAGCTGTCATGCCTACAGTGGGTACGAGGTCAACATGCAGGAAGGAAACAATGGGGAAACACATTCATTAAAAAAAAAACTTCAACCTTTCAAAGAAAATAAAAATAAAGTAAAATAAAATGAAACCCAAGCCCTTAGTTCTGAGGGCATAAAACGTCCGAGAGGTAACAGGGTTGGAGTCAGCACCAAGAAAGGATCTGGAGGTTATCAGAAGGAGGAGCCCAGGCAACAAATTCAGGGAGGGAAATGTGGGCACATGTCTTGTCTGTGACCCTCTGTACTGGTGTGTAAAGAGGACTTTCCTCTTTGGGCTTTAGGGAGACTCAGGCACCGAGTCTGCTCTGGTGCAGAGTCTTGCTGCTGACCAGAGCCCTGGAAGCAGCCCTGAAGGGTGAAGGGCATCACCCATAACCCCTAAAGGTCCTGCTCAGCTGCTTCCCCCTAAAGCCACTCATTTCAACAGTGTCACACTGAACCAATCCCCAGAGTGCAGCTGAGCTGCCTTCAAACAGCAGGGCAGAGCTGCTCCACACAGCCCCACTCACCCCACGCCCTCTCCTCCCTGGCACTGCGGTTTTCCCTCACGCTCCCAGCAGCAATGCAATCCTCATCCTCCCCCATCCCAGCCAGCTGTATCCATGGAATGCAGTTTGATAAAACTAATGAATCATTAAAAGGACAGCCATTCCCTGAAGGTAAAATTGGCACACAGAAAGCTACAGGACTGATCATGCTGATCAGAGCTGATGCTTGCCTGTGAAATCCAGGCTGGTTACAAATCACAACATTTCCAAGGCATCATACTGCTCTCACACTTACATCCAAGAGAACACCTGCTTTTGCTTTCCCAAGAGCAACTTCCCACCTGCAAGAGTCAGCACCAGAAATAAGAAAAAAATGCTTATAGATGCAAACCAACAGCAGAAAACCTAAATGCCAGCATTTCCCCAGAAATCACCTCTGAGGGCAGACCATGCAAACCACATCCTAATGCTGCAGACATTCTTGCTCAGTAATGTATGGCCAAATCTGAGGTTTCCAAGCATTTTATTTTTGCAAGTCTCTATTCAGTCATGTGGGGAAAGGAAGATTCTAGAGTACATTTGTTCAGGACAAAAATGAGGCACCTTGCCCACACATGACTGAAAATCGAGTTATGATGGGAAGCATCAGCTTTGTGTGCAAGTGATAAGACTATTTTCTGCCTCAAATATGCAACCAGTCAAGAACATGTGTTCTGTGACTACAAATCCCCTGTGTCAGTGCCCCACAAGCAGAATTACTCCTACACAGTGCTGACCACAATTTATTTTATGCTGAGCATAAATATTCCAGAAGCTGTTCAGCTCCTTTCTTGACAGCTGAAGTTTAATGTTTTTACTAAAACCTTCCCATTTAAGGGCTGAAAGACAAACAGAAGGGGTTTCAGTAGAGAGGGAGCAAGACAGAGACGGAGGAAGGGGTTTCCCCAGGGTTACCCAAGAACTTTTGGAAGAACTAGGCTGACCACAAGACCAGGCTGCCCAGTGGATGGTGAAATACACTTCCACATGGAAATAAGTAATCAGGCAGCAATGGAACAGCCTCAAAGGGGATCTAGATCTGAGATCTAGAGTTCTCCCAGTTCCCAGGAGCTGCAGAACCAGAGGAACACACAAAGACTGGGTTAGTACCCCTTGCCCTACCTGCAGCACCAGGCACAGCCAAGGAGAGCTCACCAGATCCAGAAATTTCACCACCTAAGTCACTCCCTTTAAGTGCTAACTAAAGGCCACAAGCCTACTACAAAGCTCTCAACCCATCAAAGCCAGCAGTCCATTACTCCCAGGGAGCCCTAAGGAAGAGCTGAAATGTCCCTAGAACAAAAGCTACTTGTTTTTTTCCTGAGTACAGCTGAGACCCAAAGCCCAGCAGCAGCACCAAAGCTGCCCCCCTGCACCTTTCAGGTCCTTTCTCCTTCCACCAGAGAACAGTCAGAGGTATTCCAAGAAGAACAGCAGCAACACTGACTGGAGAGGCTGGAGGAACAATATTCTTGAGAGACAGGAAAGATCTCACACCACAGCTGGGGAAATCATGTCAGTCTGACCCCACCGAGGCTGCACAACACTATTCCTAGAACTGGTGCAGAAAAGGACAGGAAAGTTGTCCCTAAAAAAGCTGTTTCTAAGCAGTGCAGTAGCACTGATGGCACAGACTGACATTTGAAAAGCGAGTCCAAAGACTAACAGGGATTATCACCACCCACGCACAGCTGTCTGATAGGCAAATGCAAAATTAATGTGTTCTTCTGAAGAGATCAATACTGTCTTGCTAACATTAGCAGGCAGAGCTCAGAAAAAAAGAGAAAACAGAAGCACAGGCTGAACAACTGGCTTCAGACTCTCAAAGGCAGAAGGCAACAAAATTCAGACCAAGCAGAAAGCAAGAGCCACAGAACCTCAGTTGAGTTCAGCTATTCTATAACACAGTCCCCGTTGTACCTGGAATAACACATCCAAAACTGCATGCCAGCATCAGGAATCATCACCAAAACAAACAAACAAAGCCCAAACCAACCCCATTTGTTCCACAAACTTTCTTTTGGTTTTTTTTTTTTGCGCTGCATACCCACCTACAACTCCACACAGACATACAAGCTCAGGGCAAACATGAGACCAGCAGAATTACCCCAACTCAATGTTCCCCTATCTGAAATTGGTCAAGAAAAGGTGTAAGAAGGAAATTACCTTTTCTTAGCCAACTTTTTACCCTCTGCTGCCTTAGGAGCTACATGCAATGAATCATCTTCTGCAGATTCAAGTCAAGAGAGTATTCAAAAAGGTTCTGGTGTTACACTGGTCTGCTGGCTCATGTCAACCCCCAGTAGCAATGCTGCCTTTAAAGTTCAAATACAATACTGGAAATCTCAGCATTAACAATCCTCCCACAAGTTTGGTGACTGGAGTCCCCAGGAAGGGACATCCTTGACCCAGGGCTTAGGTGGGAGTGTGTTTTCCTACAAGGTGCCAAAACATCACAGGCACACATCACATCTGCAGACTGAGTCTCCAACTCCCACAGTTGGTGCAGACACAACAATTTCAAGTCAGAACCTGTTCCAGGCACCTGTGGAGTTATGCCAGGAGCAAGTGCAGCCCTGGACTTGGATAAATTCTCACCTGAATACAAGCTGCAACATGAGAAGTTTGCCCAGATCAAGACTGCTTTGGACATGTTCCTGTGGGAGTTCTTGCTGCTCACTAGCTAGTCTAGGAGCTTGAAAAATATTATTTTATATGTTCACACTTTCCATTGGGCTCTGGGTTTCTTCCCTGCAAGGACTGCAGGAGGGAGGAGACAGAAAGCCTTGCAAAGGATCTTTTGGGATCTGATCTGATTCTATGTGTGCAAGAACCACATGCAGAACTGCCTTTTTTCTCTTGCTCAAAGCCTGTCATTTGGCCAGAAATACATTAGTGACTCCTTGGGGTAAAATTATTTTCACTGGAACTATGACAACATCCACCAACTTCTTTAAGCCTGCTGGGTAAATAAGGGACTTTCTGTAATATCCTGTGCAGAAGCTGAGCACAGGAAAAACACCCTGACATTATGTAATGAGTGTTGGCCACACAGTCACTCACACCCAGCCCAACACGCCCCTCTGGCCACCAGCTCTGGTCACTGACCTGGATTTGCACAGACTGGTAAGGGCAGAGCTCATCTTCAGATAATGTGAGATCTCAGACAAGCATTGCTAATTTGTGCAAGTATATCCACCAGCAAAATCAGTATGGTTAGTACATCCCCAAATGCCCCAGCTCCAGGAATCATGCAAACAAGAAATGTTTGTATTTAAATAAAACCCAGTTTTGCTTAACAGAAAATCCTTTTTAGACTTTATCTTAAACATAGTATTAGAAGGGTCTTTATATGAGCACCTTGCCACCCCTCAGCCCCAAGGCACACCAGTTAAACTCCATTATTCCCAGGAAATGTTAGTCCAGCTGATCCTTAAACACCAACACTGTGGTTAAACAGTTTGCTTAGACGTGTTTGGCATTTCACTGTACTGATCAAATACTTGAGGGAAAAGAAAAAGCTTAAAAGGCAAGTTTTCACATGTACTTTGAAGTATCAAAATAGCAGAAAGCAAGGAAAAATTTACACTTTTCTGTACAAAAGATGGTTTTAAAGTCAGCTTCATGATTTCTGGGATCCCAAGAGGTGCTTTCAGAAGATGTGGGGTTGACAGTGTTACAAATCCCTCACTCAAATCCTCAAGCACCCATCACACAAACAAAACCCAGCTTCTAATTCAGACTCACAGGATTATTCATCTCCTGTTTAGCCACCAGAAGTTCTCTCTGCATCCAAGAGATGCACCTGCAGCATTTCTCAACATCACCCATGGGATTCAGGGGTTGTATCTGTCCAGCTTCAAACCAGAGCCAAAGCTGCTAAGACACATTTCCCAAAATAAAACCTCCTTCATTTACATCTGAGACTTCTCTCCCCCTCACAACACTGTCCCCCCAACCTTCTCTACTGGTGTTGTAGGAAGCAGTCATGCAGTGGACTGGAGGAACAAAAGAAGCCCAGCTTGTGTTAGAGAATAACCTGAGTAATGAGTAACTTGCACACCATCAGCAGAATTTTAATTATGAACAAAATACCACTTCCCAGAAGAGGTTCTAAAAACAGACAGCAGAGCATAGAGGGGAAGAAGGTGTCTCTAAAGACCCAGTCAATTAATATTTCAGCAAAACCTTTCCTTTTTACCAGAATTCCATTGCTTGCTTTTAACCAGAAGTATCCCCACAGATTTGTTTTCCTTCCGCTCCCTAATTGACTTGTATTAATCTTTCCTCTGCTTCTATGCGACTTTGACAACTCAAATTCAAATTTCCCTCCTCCCTTACACCTCAGAGGTGTGGAACACTTCACACAGCACCCAAAGCTGTGCTGTGTGAAGACCTGGATCTTCACAGGAGACCCTGCCCCCAGGGAGCTGCTTCTGCACTTCCCTGCATCCCTGTGGGCCTCATGCTGGCTACCTCAGGGAGAGGTAAAGAGTATTAAAATGAGTAATTATCCCTTCTTTTACACCCCTAGACTGCAACAACAGAGATACCAGTTACAAATTTAGCCATTTTGTTGTATTAAATAGTGGCAATGGCTTCTTCTGTTGGGATTTCCTTCAGAGTTTTCTATCTAAACATGGCACCACAAGGCATAAATGGACTGCACTCGTCTCTTGTTTGTGAGATGAGATCACAGGTAACAACATTAACACAGCCTGGACTCATCAGGGCTCTTCAGCTCTGTGCTTTATTTACCTTTATGTGATTAAGTACCCAATTACACAGTCAGTGCTAACAGCCAGGGCACGAAAGGCAGAGCTGTTAAGAAGCAAGGGGAGTTCTGCTCAGGTCACCCACCTAGACAAGGTCTGAGTTGACTTTACATCTCGTTTCCACAGTGATTTGCTAAGGAGACAGATGGGCTGCATGCTGTCAGAGCACACCTGTGTTAGTCTTCGTGCAGTGCCAGTTTGGCTGCAGACACGTGCAAGGCACCTTTCATGACAGTGCCAATGTTAGATGAAGGGAAACATCAATCCTGGGGGCCCTTTTCAGCCAGGGTAAAACCTGGTACTCAAGAAGAGACCAAACACCTTTTCTAGAATAAGATGGGAACTATTGTCTTGAAAAACAAGAATGTAACTGTCTCTGCTTGCTCAGGAGCAAAGTTGGGTGTCCCAGCAACTAATAACCTCAAGGGACCATGCATGGACAAAAGACAAAGGGAAGAGAGGGTTAACAGATATTCTGTAGTGTCTGAAACAGAGAAAATTCCAGAAAATACAAGATGCACATGCTTAGCATTCCTCTACCAGGTAATGCTACAATTTTGAGAGCACAGTTGGCACCAGTACAGAGACCTCTGCTCTGGGCAGAGCACCCAAATCCCCCAGTACCACCACACCAGGGTCACTGGTTTTGCACTGCCTGAGCCAAAACACAGCAAAGGTGCCACTGGCTTTTGGCACAGCAACACTTCCACGGGAAGCTGACAGCACAAACTGTCATTTTCCAGACAATGCCATTTCAACTTTAACAGGCAAATCTTCTCTGAAAAGGAGCATTGAAAACTGACACTTTTCATCCCTCCCAGACATACTCCTCAGTATATTTAGTACTCTGTTCACAGGTTTGGATAACAAACCTGTATTCTGCTGCACCAGGAGACGATGTCTGATTCAACTTCTGTCTCCCCTGTCCCAAGACAAGGCATCACAATCCTCTTTAAGCTAAAGACCACCTGAGCTTTTTAAATAAAACCACATTATAAAAAATCACATTAAAAACCACACAAAATCTCACACCAGTCCTCTCCTGTGATTTTAAAAAAAGCAGAAAATAGCAGCTAGCACTGAGCATGATTCACATGCCCTTTCCTTTGCTCCTCGCTCATCCAAATGTACAGAAGAAGATGAATAGCCATGCCTCAAATAATCCCATTTATTTTGAAAGACTCAGGATGAGAAAAACAGTTAATAAGGTTTGTCTATCCCACTTTCTCCCAAATCTGCCTTCTTTGCTTTTCTAGAAAGTCTTTGCGTCTAAAACTTCAACGCCAGCAACATTTCTGACTCTTTCCAAAAGTCAAAAATGGAAAGTAAGTGCTTACAGGAAGACAAACCTATCATTCACCTAATTCTAAGGACTGAGCAAATAAAGCACAGAGGAGTTCTTACCTGCCAGGGCCTGGTTCAACCTGCTGGGTTTGGGCATCTTGACAGGCAGGCTCTGAGCACTGGAAAAAAAAATAAAGAGATGACTTTAACAGCAAGGATCAGAAACAAACAAAACAGAGACAATTCAGCAATACACTGCTCTCTCCTGAGTGCCAGGGCCTTGGGTATATTAACAGGGACTAATTGCTGAGATGAGCCCCAGCTGGGCCCCTCACCCATGCACCCTTCTCCCACTGGTCCAGCAGCTGTATTTAAGGAACTGTGTCCTTGCCAGAGCTCTCTCCTAGATTTACTTACCTGCAGAGAGGGCCTTAGAGCTGTGCTGTATGTAGCTGCTTCCAGCCCCATCTTCTGTGGAGGCCCAGGGGCTTATCTCCAAGGTAGCCATGCCTCAGCCCTGGAGGGACTGAGGCAGATGGGGAAAGATCCCCTTTGAGGTCATGGTGAGGAAAACCTCCCACCCATGGGCCTTTGCAGCCACAGGTTAATACCTCTTGGGTTTCGTTGTTTCATTGGTTCGTTAAGTTCATGTCACCCTGTTCAGCCTCGTTCACCATACAGGCATATCCCACAGAATGTTCTTCCTTCCCTTGGACCTCACTGGGTTATCTTTGCTGCAGTAACACAATCCTGTGATCCTATTAGTCCCCCTGGTTCCCGGCCACCCCTCTGCACCATTTTCCCTATCCCTGTTGGACCCTGACCCTCAAGCTCTGGTATACAACCCTGGATCCTTGGCCCCATTTTTGGCTCTCATCCCTGGAACACATTTGAGGCTGTACTCACAGTGCAGACAATAAACAGCACTCAGATTTCCAAACAGGACCCCATCTCCTCACCTTTACCATCAGCTCTTTATTAGCAGAGTGCACTGGGCCCCAAGGTGCAGGGGGCTCTCAGGGACACGCTGTAGCACAATGCTGCATTCTCCCAACTCATTCATTCCTCCTGCTGGACCCTGCCTGATCCTGTGACCTATCCCTGCTCTTGCCACTCTCCCACAGAGCTTCCTATGAGCAGCCAACCTGCACTACACACCCAAGGGGGATGTGGGAGGAAAGGCTGAAGGAGACCTAGAAGAGCTTGGCCCATTTTCATTTGGAAATCAAGATAATATGGACACCAAACATCTCTTTCAGGTTTCCTCACCTACTTGTTTGGCAGTGCTGGCAGCGGTACTTCAGCTATGGGATACATGGGCAGCCAGGGTTATGCCATTAGCTGGCAGCAGGAGTTAGGGAGGAAAGGGGAGCAGCAGCATCAACACTGACAGGGGGTCACTAGAGAAGAAAGCAAGCTGGATCCACATTAGCAGAGCAGAAACACTTGAAATCCAAATGCTGGCACAGAGAAGCCACCCATGGACCTTGTCTCAGGTGGCCCATGTGCCTGGGATGGATGAGGCTCATGCACCTGAGCAGCAGTTAATACATGGTGCACTCAGACAACAATCTCCAAGGACTCCCCAAAATTACACAGACCTGGCCAGCTGCTTAGGAATTCAGAGACTAAGGTGGTCAAGAGCCCAAATCTCACCCACTATTTAGGGGAAACCACCTTCTGTCCAGCTGAGATGCCCTGCCCAAAATGGCGGCACAGAAGTCCCTCCTTCCAGTCTTGCTGAAATCTTTGTTCACATTTCCACGAAAATGACCAGGGCTGAAAAGGTTTTTGAGTGACACATGGCCATTTTCCACCCCACCTCTCCCCTCTCCTACCTGTCACAGTTTGGAATAGGTTCCCACACGTGTGCTGAAGAACCCTGGGCAGGGCAGAGGGCTTGGTGCAGCTCTGGCAGCCTGGCCAAGTGAGATCAGCACCCCCAGACCCTTATAAAGCTCTCCAGACCACAGAGGTTTCCCTCCTGCCTCTTTCAAAAGCTGTGCTTTCCCTTCTGCTGCCCTAAATTTTGCAATGCTTTCAAATGATGCAATGGTCTGTTCTGGCCACAATTCAAACCCACCAAACACAGGGGAAATCTGCCCCGGGATTTCAAAGGGCTCTAAATGAGATGTCTTTATGACTCTCTTTCCTGATTCACCCACTTCGTCACAGCTCTTTCTCAGGTATTTCTCTACTTCTTTATCTCATCCCTTTGCTTCATCTCTGCCCTTATGATCCTCTTCAGAAGATGGCAAGGAGCAGGACTCTTTGTTCTCCAGCTGCAGACATGCAGGGTATTTGAGAACCAGGAACTTGAGAGAACTGCTCCCAAAAAACCAGAGACATTGGACCTTCCCTCATTTCTTCCTGAGACGCCAAGAAGACACCACAGAGCCTGGGCACCCCCTCCACGCCAGCCTTTGGTGATACAGAAGAGTTTGTGTTTTGTTGTCATACCCTGAGATAAAGCAGCACCTTGGGCACTTTTTACCTCCCCATGGAAGGTAAAAATAAAATAAAGCACAAAGCTGAACCTTCTGCTGTGCCAGGAAAATAGGTGGGGGCAGAGCATCCTTCCAATGGGCGAGAACACAGGGTCATTACACCTGAGGCTGGAGAAAGCAAACCCAGAGCTGCCCAGGGAAGGGGATCACTGGTAACCATGCTTTGAAAAGATGGCAAAGAAACCTTAACTCTTCTTTCCTAACTGCGAGACTCAAATTCAAGCCATCCATGAGTTAGAACTTGTATGAAGTTGTCCTGGTTTCAGCTGGGATGGAGTTAATTTCCTTCCTAGTAGCTGGTACAGTGCTGTGTTTTGGATTTAGGATGAGAATAATGCTGATAACACAGATGTTTTAGTTGTTGCTGAGCAGTGTTTACACGAAGTGAGGCCTTTTGTGCTCCTCACCCCACCCCAGCAGTGAGGAGGCTGGGGGGCACAAGAAGCTGGGAGGGGACACAGAGGGGACAGCTGAGCCCAAGTGACCCAAGCAATATTCCAGACCACAGGATGCCACGCTCAGTAGCAAAACCAGGTGGAAAACTGGAGGGTGCTGCTTGGGAATGGCTGGGCACTGGTCAGTGGATGTGAGCAATTGCTTAGTGCATCACTTGCTTTGTACTTTTTAATTATTATCAGCATTATTATTTTCCTTCCCTTCTCTGTCCTGTTAAACTGTCTTTATTTTAACTCACAATTTTTACTTTTTTTCTTCCAATTCTCTCTCCCATTCTCCTGGGGGAGGGTGGAGTGAGTTGAGGGGCTGTGTGGTGATTAACTGTCTGCTGGGTTAAACCACAACAGAAGTGAGAAGAGCCCTTGAGATCTGCAGAGAGAAACAGATAAGCACTTGATGCATTTGCAAGCAATCAAGTTTGGGAAGCTGTGGGTGCACTGCAGATAAATTACCATCCATGAGCCAGGAAACAATCACTGATCAGCTGCACTCCTGGTGTAAAGGCAAAGTGTGTCAGCTTTGGCTGCTGGAGGCTTTGAGCCAAGATGGAGAAACCAAATACTTCTTATTTCAGTAAATACACACATTCATGAGCAGTATGTCAGGTAACAGCACCGTGGGATGTGCTGACCCATCCACTCTGCACCGTGGGAGCAGGGCTGCCACGCTCCCTGAGCTCTGTTACAACTGCAGAAAGCCCAAAGGCTGATGAAATCAAGGAAATCCACACTGCTCTGAGGTACCACAACACTGCCTGGGCGGGTCTGCAGCCACAGTGTGTGGGAGGAAGTGCTGCTGTGTCAAAAAAGGTGAGGAAATGCTACTCAGAGCCTACCCTGGCTCTGAAGTGGGGGTTTGGGGGGAGGAAGGGGATAACAAGGAAGGATATTGCCATTGTAGTGTAATGTGGACTGTGCATCCAATAATGGAACAGCACAAGCTCATGATATTCTAGCATTGCCATACCAGTGCTGGCTTCTGGGGAGAGGTTCTGCTTATTTGTTGAAAACAGCTCAGTTAGGAGAAAAAAATGATGTTTTGGGTAAGGGAAATCTGGGTAGCATCAGTGCAAGAGCAAGCACTGCAGTGTGGAGAGACACGAAGGAGCCAGTGAGACACCTGCTCCTGCCCACAGACATTTCTTACCAGGCAGTGCCTTTGACTCCTGGCCAAGTGTTCTTGCAGGTGCTTGCAACACCTGAAAGTCAACACCTGAATTCTCTGAATGTGTCCTGGAATTGATTCCTCCTTCCTGGTCCAATTTTGTCCTGCAATTTGCCACATCTCCTGCTCTCCCAGCTCTGAGTTCTTGAGTGTAACAGGGATCACCAGGTTGTGAATAAAAGGATGCAAAATAAGACAATGTTCTCGGAGATTCAGCAAGAAGATCCTGGTAAGATTTCCCACCTCTGGTTCCCAGGCAGTCTGCTATGGGAGGCAGACAGGGCAGACTGAGATTTCAGCATGACAAACCCACTCGCTTCTCCAGAATTTCAAGAATCTGCAACACCAGTGAGACAGCAAAGCACAAGTCCAGCAAGGAACTGCGTCAACAGCTTGGAATCCAGGGCTGCTGCCACTTCAAACACTGGGTGGCCAGCTTGGAGCCATCACCTGAGCCACACATGTACAATACCCCAACAGAGCAGAACTAGGGAAGCCTGTAGGAACTCACCCTCTCCATCTGATCTGGCCCTTTCTTCCTTTTTCTCCCTGCACACCAGCAGGCCACAGATCTCTGTATCACAGCATCTTTGCAGGCCTCTGGGCAGCAGCCAACACTTCTCACAGAAGGCAGCATCCAGCCCTGCCTCACACTAAGTGCTACCACAACACCCTAAGGTCCAAACCCCTTCCCAGGGCTCACTGAGTGTCAGGTGACACGAATGACCCCACCTGGTGGTAGCACCACGCTGGCTTAAAGGGCTGCAGGACAACTCACAGGGGGCACAGAGGAACCAGCACCAGGAGAGCTCCTCACCACCCAAGGAGCTCACGGGAATGCCTATGGTCAAAGCTGAGGGATACAAAGGTGGAGAAAAAAGGAAAGGCCCTAGTTAGGGTAGTCCCTGAGCCTACAAAGCACTGACTGTGCGTTGTTCCCCATGGGAGATTCGGGGTGCAGTACTAGACTTTTCTTAAGAACACCCCAATTCCATCAGCATCCTTTTCCAGCTCCCAAGACCCCCATTCCCCCTGATTTTATACAAAATCCTGGCCCCATGAGCTGCCTGCCATATTTATAGGCACAACCCAGACCAGCATCCAAAGCCACATAAGCTCTGAGAATCCTGCAGAGCTACTGTAGGGATTTGTCTGGCTGGGGCACTAATTAATATCCCTCAGAAGATTGCTTCCTGCAGCTTTACTCGCTCGTATTACAAGCTGGGCACTCCTTACTGTGCTTCAGGAGTGCCTTACTCTGTAATTAGCACAGTGCAGGGAACAGGGGAGCTCTTGCCCTAGGGAATTGATGCTTTCCCTTGTGGGGTGGGATTTGCCAGGAGGTGGGTGGGATCCTGGTTAACAGAGCTGAGATAAGGACACAACCCTTTGCCATGGCACGTTCCTTGTGCAGATTCCAGCACTGTCCGTGAGAGAGGCCAGATTCATTAACTGTGTTTTATCCACGAGAGGAAACGAATGCACCAAAAAGCAAAATAACTTGCCCACATGTATGTAGTTCATTAGCAGCACAGCCAAGGATATTAGCATCTAGTTAAGCCTTGGCACTCTTCTCTGGGTTTTCCAGTGGCTTTGACCCTCTTGAGAGCAGGAGGAAATTAAAGCGTGTTTGGCAGTGCCTGCTCTCACACCAGCATCTGCCCTCCAGCAAGCAGGAAATACATTTAATCACCCTCAGTGGCACAGCAGCCCGGGCATGCCCATTCTGGGGGCTACCCCTGCCTGCCTGCTGGCTAGAGATAGCTGTCACAGCCACACAGGGAGTCAGGCAGCCTTCCAGGATGAACTGCACCTCCTTCAGCCCCGCAGGAGAGAAGTGATGCCATTTTTAGTTGTGTTTCCTAAAGAAACTGTGTGTAAACAACTGCACTTCCTTTCAGTCTCTCCCAATGAGGTTTTGAGCCCTTCTGCCAGTTGCAGCTGAGCCACCTCTGTTGTGTAAAAGCAGGTAATCTGTCAGGGCTGCTTTGGAGCCACAGCCTGTGGGGTGAACACAACACAACCCTCAGCAGACACCAGAGGATCCACTGTGGCCTGGTGCTCCCTTCCCTTGGGTCTCTGAGCACAGAAGTTGCACATCACAGCTAAGAGAACACAGCCAGAAACCCGTGCAGGATAATTAATGAAGGATAATTACCTAAAATGGTTAGGCTGTAGGGTGATGTGGGGCATTGACTGCAAGGGAAGGGGAACTAACCACCATATTATGTCCAAGGGGGGCAGACAGGGAACCTAGTGGATAAAATAACCCAGGAATGCTCTGGGCTTAGGAATTAAATGAAACACATTGTTAGAGTTTACTACTCAGGTTTCCCCTAATTCACAGAAATTAAAGGATTTTCTGCTGGAACATCGGTTTTATGAGCCCAAGATTGTAAGTCCAGCCAGGAGCAATTACACCCACCCAGTGGCATTTCCGACACAACCCCAGCACAGGGCTGATGGGGAAAAGCCATGCTGAGCTGTCAGCTGGGATGAAAAAGTCCCTTTCACATATGGCATGCTGCTGGAAGACAGAGATTGCCCCCCTGTGTGCACTTGTTGTTCTGGCAGGGATAAAGGAGAGTGACCCCAGCACAACTAATCCCAAAGGACTGGAGATCACACCCCAAGGGAACAGACAACTGGTGGCCAGGGGACTAGGGCTCACTGGAGTGTGAGTTTTACACAAGTCTGACAGCACCCACACACTCTCAGGTATCCAAAGAGCTGCCACCTGCCCTGTGTGGCATGTCCTGCTGTCCCCAGCATAGATTTAACTGTACAATCCCTTTGCATCCCCCAGAAAGGCTGGCTTGGCTAGGGATGATTGCCAGGATAGCAGCCACCTCTCCCCCTCCACAACACAAACAGCTGAGCTGCAAAACAGGTTCAAACAGCGTGACCTCAACCAGCCATGGCAACCAGCCATGGGCACCTCCTGGCTTCCTCCTGGCTTCCTCCTGGCCATCCCTCTCCTCCCAGTCAGCACTGCCTGGGCCATGAGCTCAGAAGCCCATGGCACCCCTCTCCTCATCTCTCTCCCATCTTCCCTCCTTTCAGGACAGCCTGTCCCCCCACCAGCAGCACACAACGTACCCAGACCCTGAGCAGCTCCAGACAGGCTTGTAGGTAACTGCTGCAGTGTTTGGCTCTTCTTTTTCACACTCCCCACCCTGAGTCACTTTGCAAATCCTTTGGGGAAGGATGAGGGCTCCAGGGAGCCCAGTGGCCTCATGCACCCACCAGAAACTCCTGCAAGAGGGGGAATTTGGCAGCTTCTTCAGGAGACAGCAAGAGCCTTACTGGGGGTTCCTGCAGGCAGAGCTGAGGTCTGATTTTCAGCCCTACTCGAAGGTGACTGGAACAGAGAAGCATGGTGGATGCTTCAGGCAACACAAAAAATCACCAGGTGGAAAAAAAGCACCAAAAAAAGACCGTGAGAAAGAAGAACAGGATGTGTAAAGTCATTTCACTCAGATGACCTCGAAGAGGGAAAGTCCTGATACAACACTAAGAAAAACATCTCAAGATTTACCATGTTTGAAACACAAATGAGATTCAAAACAAACCTCAAACCCCTGTGCCTCGTGCAATTAGCAGAATGTGCTTCAACACTCTGCTAGATCTCTTCTCTCTGTACTTACTTGGACAGGTAAGTCAGCCCTGGCAAGTTCCCCTGCAGTTTCTCAGGGGTTCAACAGCTGGATTACTCTCAGTGAAGTGAATGTAAGGCTCTGCCACTTCCAGCCATTCACAAACAGAGGGAGCAGTCAGCCAGCCCTTGCTGGGTCACACTCGGTGCCAGCACTGCCACAGACAGGCCACACACACCTCTGCCAGCAAGGGCTTGAGCACAGGAGGAGTTAAGATCCTGAAAGTGAAATAACCAACTGTGGCTTGCCCCAGCAGCCCACGCCATGGAGAGGAGCCGGGCTGTCGGACCACAAGCCTCTGCTCTTCATTGAGCTGGCAGCAACCAAAAGGCCTGAAAAGAAGTGAAGCTCTTCCTCCCCCACCAGTAAGGTGCAAACACAGCCCTCCTTTGGCTCTAGCTGATGAGAGCTGAAATCCTGGGCTGAGAGATGTCCACTGGTTTCAGCCCTGTCAGAGAAGAGCCACAGTGAAAATGGATCAGTGGCACCTCTGCTCTTCATCACCACTTAGCCTGGAAAATACCCTGGACACCTGATTTTAACAGAGAGTTCACGAGGTCTCAGCCACATGCAATGAGTCCTGTGGTCCCTCCTTGAAGGGGAAGAGTTAAAAATGCAGAGCAGTGTTCCACTTTACTGCCTAATTTGAAGTCCCCTTTCCCTTCACTGAGTCCCCCTCAAAGTTGCTTTTTAACCTAACCCAAAACACCACTGCTCACCACTAACTTTCTCAAACCTTCAGAATCTCAACCTGAGTGAATTGCCCTGTGGTTCAGGGAGACTGGTAGACAGGAACTATATTTCAAATGGAAAAAAAGAGGCAGAAAGCAGAGGGAAAGTCTTTTCATCCACTGTACTGGATATACAGGCACAAACCTCTCTCTCCTATGGAGAAAACCCTTCTGGGTCTCTCAGGTGAATTCCTCTGGGACAGAGAGGCTCCTGGATAAAGCAGACCTGAGCATAGACCTTGTCTGTCTCTTGGACAGACATATGGTATTTAAAGGTGAATTAGGATCTGTACCTGACTCCATTAGGTGCTGCCAGTGCTGCACTGAGGCTCCCAGTTTGAGCCAAAACCAAGGTGTTCTGTGCATTGAGTCTTGGCGTTGACCTTGCTCCAGTCAAAGCGGGTTTGTTATAGGGCACGAAGCCGACGTTGGAAGAACTTACTGACGCTGTCCTCCCGGGAACCTGATGAGTGGTGGAAGAGTTGGGAAAGTTTGTCACGGAGTGACGGTAGCGCGTGGTGATGGGACCAGTCCCGCTGTTTGGCCAGCACTGCTGGCAAGAACATCCCACCCCTGTGTGAAGGGGTGTGGTGGAGGTTGTCACCGGGTACGGGGCATCCAAACGCCTCTGAACGCTGCGGCGGAACCTCGTGGTCTTGTTGGTCTGGACTAGAGCCACAAAGTCAACTTCATAGTTGTAGCCCAAGGGCCCCAGGTCCACTCGCTGGTGGTTCGTGGCGTGGGCCTGCTCCAGGAACACGCAGACGTTCATCTCGTACGGGGACCACCCACCCTCGTCGTTCTGCCACTCCCACACGATGCCCTGCCCAGCGGCTGAGTCCCCTGGGAAAACGTGCCTGCGGACAGCCCGCATCGTCCCTGTGGGGGAGAGGAGGGAGAATAAATACAACGATTTAGTGAGCAGAGAACTAGCAGGGGCCTTGTCCCAGGGATCCCTGCTGCCTGCATGGGGGTGGCCTTTCCCATTCTCCCTCAGGAGGGGCATTAAAGACCTTCTCTTCCCAACAGGGCTGGGTTTGCTCATGAAGCTTAGAAAAATGCAACATCCCCGAGATCCCTGTGCCTCTGCCAAATCTGATTGTGGGCTGGCAGCAGGTTCAAAAGCTTCCAGGAGGAAGGGTGGGAAAGGAGGGAAGGAGAGAGGATGCAGACGCAGACACACCCGAGCACAAAGGCACAGTGATCACATATGCCTCCCTGACGTTAAAAGGAAAAATAGTAAAAAGAAAAAAAATCAGGCTGAGGCACAGATCTGGCTAAAAAAAAAAAACAACTCCCACAGCCTTGACAACAGAGTAACTATAGAGACAAGACACCATCGGGAAGTGCTTTGTAGGAACACTTAAGGGGCTGAACGCCCCCCACTTTGTTACACAAGGGCTGGGGCAATTTTGGTCTTGGGAGAGTGGGTGAAGTCCCACAAGGGGCGAGGGCAAGGACTTCGGAGAAGGGCAAATTTCTGCAGGCTCCTGACTGCTGGGAGAGAGAGCAACACTAGAGAGGGGAAGACAATGAAGTAACTTGAAAACTGGAGAGAGCAGCTGTTCAGACAAAGGGAGAGAAATGGAAGGAGACACACTACTCCTGCAAGGCCACTCGACAGCGACAGCTGGAGCTCGAACCCCCTGCAAGCCTGGCTTTCCAGGATGACTTCACTCCTGGGTACTTTATCCCTTACTTCAAAAAAGCAGCAGCCTTTTTTGTAATAGGGAAGGAAGCCACCCAACAGGACAGAAGGTCTGAAACCTTTGAAAAATGGGTTCTTTCAGCAGGGTCAAAAGTGCTCTTGCAGGAAAAACCCTCAGCAGCCTTCTGCACAGAGAAAGAGGAGCAGGAAAAGCTGTGGGGAAAGCAAGTCTGGGAATCTAGGAAGGTGAGGGTGAACAGGGGTGCAGCGAGTTGTTACAACACAGGAGGAGTTCAAAGAAGAGCACCAAGAGAAAAAAAAATTAAATAAAGTCTCTAAACAGGTCATGAGAGTTACTGCACGGTGCTCCAGGACCTCAGATGAAAACTGGCACATTCACAAGTACCCACACCTAAAGCCTAAGGAGAACTGCCCCAGGATATCACTGGAGACTCTGTGGGGCACAGGAAATCCAGGCAAGCCTCACACACAACAAGCACATCCCAAGGAAGAGGGAGGACGTGGGACTCCACACTGCCAAAATCCAGCTGCTGCTGCGTTCAGGCTCTGCCTGCCTGCATGGTGGCATGAGGACCATGCTGCTGTTATTGTACCCAACAATTGTGAAAACTGTTTCCTTATCTCTGCACTGCTGAAGCTCCAGAGCTGACACAAAGGCTAAGGTTCTCTCAAAAGCAGAATGTGCCACACCAAGGAATGCCAGGACTTGTTTCTGCTCCAGAGAAGCACCAAGCATCCTGCTTATTGCAGAGCAGGACTCTCCAGTGACACCAGCCAACAAATAACATCTCATCAGCACACTTAAAACACTACTAGCAGCCAGTCAAACACAGCAACCTCCCCAAGAGCTCAAACATGGAGCTCAGGATTCCTATGGGACCAGACCTTCCTCTGGCAGAAAGTATCAGCAGAACCAAGATGATCTTCCCAGACTGGAATTGATGTCTTAGTGGAAAAGCAGACTAAACAGCCAAAAGCAACCTCTAGTAATGACTGCTCCTACCCAGAAAGTCCTGCTGAATTTCAGAAACATAAACCCACAGCCTCAAAAGGTAGATAACTTCAGGAAAGAACACCTGAGCAGGAGGAGGACTAGGGATGGGACTGGACTGGGAATGAGATGGTGAGACATGCATTACATTGAGAAATTGTGCAGGAAAGCTGCTCCCAGAGAAAGGGATTACCACAGGTGAGGCAAGGTGTCCAGTGAGACACATGTCAGGAGACTGGCAAGGCTTCCCCTGCTCCACCAGCAGCTCAGAAGCTAAAAGCAGCAAAAGAAGACTGCAGGACTTGAAAGCAACTTGTGTTTTTAACACCCTCAGACAGAAGAAAGAAGATTTTTTAGGAGTCACATGACCAAGGCCATGCACTTGGAAAACATCCCCCTTCTCCCAGGCTGGCAGGGAAACTGGCATTCCTCTCCAGGGTGGGCAAACAGCTGTGGTGAGAGGACAACTCCTGCTGCTTCCCTGTACTCACTCCCAGCTAATCTGTCTTGAGCAGCAGCTGAAGCCCACAGCTAATCCTGCCCACAAGATCCCCCCGCACAGCTGTCATTCCCTGCTGCTGGGGACGCTGCTCCCGTTAACACTGGCTTCCTGTTATTCTCCCTGGCTTCCTTTGAAGAGCCTATTTATCTGTCTAAAAGCTAATGAGCAGAATACAACAGCCTATTTTTTGCACTGTTTAAAGATTTTTCATGGGGATGTTTCCTGCAGAGATTCTGTTCTCCAGCACATGACAAAGTTCAGCTGGCGGCTCGCTCAGAAAGGTTCACGTTTAAGGCAGAAGCTTGCAGAGAGAAAAAGCTTTGCTCAGAATTGGGCCATGGGTAGGGGATATGAGAGCTTTTCCAACAGTCACATTGCAGAGCACACAGGTACTTGGAGGTTCACAGCACTGGCCACTCTGATCAGCATCCCTTTGGATCAACGGGAAACACTGCAGGAGAGCTGTGGAGCAGAATCAGCCTTTTTGTTATTAACAACTCAAACTCAGATCTAGACCAAGGAAAGATGAGATCATACCAGCCAGCAACATTTCCAGAATTGAACTGGACTGTTCCCCGGAGATGAACAGCTCCAAACCATCCTGCAATGGACAATATTCACTGGGTGTTTGGAGCTCTTCTCAAGGGTCTAAAGAGATACAAACGCTCTAAGGACAGACAGCTGCACTTGTGGAAAAGAATGTCCCATTCACACTGGGACATGTTTCATTTTTCCCACAGGCTCTCTGCTCACCTTCACCAGACAGCTTAGGACTGCTGCCCACAGGCTGCATCACTGGCTGAAAAGGCCAGAGGCTGGAAGGCTCCTTCACAAGTTTGGTGTGACAAAACCAGGAAAGAAACAGCTGCTGCTGCCAGCTCTGGTGGTCCATGCTGTACCACTCAAAGCCACAGCCTCAGCTGGCCTTCCAGATGTTTCAACAGGCCAAGCTGAGCACACCTGCCAAAGCATCCAGCTTAGAAAGCTCCTCACCTCACTCAGGACACCACTAGATAAACTCAGCCTAAGGTCACCAAGTCAGAATAAAAACACGGATGCAGCTGTGATGACCACTCACATTTGCTCCAACCACTTCCCTTTCCTGCTGGAATTGGCTGATCATGCAGTTGATTCAAAATATTGTTCATTTACTGTTTCAACTGGCAAGAAACCAGCACATGCCCCTCTCTAAAGCTTGGGATGATGCTCAACTGCATCCTGGAGACACTGGCAAAGGGGAAACCGATGGATGGAAAATTTTCCAAAGCAGCCATTCACTTGGGGTGTGTAATTTGGGATCTCCCTGGATTTTCCAGGGATGAAGTGCATGCATTCCATCCTTGCCCCTTTTCTAAGCTCCAGCTGTTCAGCACATCTGGAGTAAAAGAGGGCAGGAGTTATCTCTGCAGATTCTGAGCTGCTACTCCCAGTGAGCCCAGGAGAGAGGAGAATGAAAATCAGGTCTCAATTCTGCTACTGAGCCCATCCTGCCCTTTCTCCCTGGGAGGACGCAGGCCAGGCTTGCACAGCACAAGCAGAGGGAATATTCTGCTGCAGCGTTTTGGTGTCGTGCGGGGGCCGCAGGCACTCACAAGCAGCTTGAGCAGGGCTGCATGCCAAGGGAAAGCAGCTGGCACTCCAGCTCCAGAGGGAGCAAGGGATTCGAGCAGGAGGGTTGGAATCGTAAAAAGGCCTTTTTTACGCAAGTGATCTTGAATGGATTGGGGGGGGGCAGAGGATGGGGGGAAGTTTCCAGCTCTGAGAGCTCTGGCTCACAGGCTGGGAGCTCCAGGGATCCCAGGATGATGCTCCTGAGGAGATCACAGCTGCCTGCCTGCAGCCGGTTCCACAGATTTTTCCACACTGGGCAGCAGACAGCATCAGAGAGCAGCAGATGTGCTCATAGAGCTGCCCAGCATGGGAGCAAACAGCAGAGCTTTGCAGGGCTCTTACACACAGAATAAGGCCCTGCTTATGCCCAAGCACACCAGCAGAATGGCTGGGGAAGCTCCCTTACCTGTATCCTGCCGGAATTGCGTCAAGCTTGGAATGTCGATGACATAGGGAGCCAGGGCGGGATCCGCGTGGCCCAAAGGGATGCTGCTGACCAGCCCCGACCCCGAGCGCCGGCCCTTCTGCTGGGAGGCCTGGATAACCTGCTCGATGTAGCTGCACACGTTGCCTCGGTACGGCCTCCACCTGCCAAATTCATCCTGCCATTCCCACACTGCCACTGCAGTGGAGCTGCTGCCGTGCCCCGGGGCAGAGCCGGGCGGGCCGGGCGGCCCGGCTGAGCCGCTCCCCGCTCCCTGAGCTGCTGCCATGTTCCTCCCTGAGCTCTGGGCACGCTGTGACTGGAAGTGGCAGCTGTGCTGGCCTTACACCATTTTCTCTTGGGACCTGCAGCAAGAAACAGAGCACAGGGAGCTGAGAATGATGTCCTGAATTCTCCCACCCCACATCCACATCACACAAGCCATCTGAGAGGGAAACAAGCTCTGACTTTCACAGACGATGTTCACTGTGGGTTTAAGAGACTCCAGAGAAGCAGACTGGCCTCAAGACCTCTGGCTGAGCGTGAGTGAGGTACCACCACTCACTCCCTGCCAGTGCTGGCAACTCAGCTAATTGAGGGCAAACACTCTTCAGGAAGACTCTGCTTCCTATGGTCTGTGGCACCCAACACCACCTGAGTCACCACAGAGCTGTACCAAAGCACCCCTGAGCCACTGCTAATCTGTGTCAGGCAGACCCGTAAGCCTTGGCACAGTTCAGACACTCACTAGCCAGCAGTGTGCCAAGGCAAGCTGCCATTCTGCCCCTTCCCCATGCTCAGCACGGCTCCTGGCAGCATTACACTGACCACCCCAATGTGAGCTGCCAAACGCTGGCCAAACACTCTTTCACAGGAATGACTGAGTTACACCAGCGGTTCCCAAACTCTTCACACTCATCCGAGCTCCAGGGCTGCACCATCAGCTCCATTCAGGCTTCTGACCACTTAACTTTGGCCCAGGATCAGTCCTGTGACTCCTGTGCAGCGTCACACACGCAAACAAAGCCAGAAGACAACTCTTAATGCAGTTTGCAAATCACAGTAGGCACACTTCTTTACCTGAGTGCAATCCCAGCAAGAAACAGATGGGAAGGAGTACAGGAGAACCAGGAGGAACACAGGGCATAATCAACTGCCTGTGCTGAGGGCACTGATTTAGGTCCTCAAAGCACACCTATTTCAGCTTCTCAGGTTGAAGAACAAGGAACATCTTGAAACAAGGGACAATCAGCATCAGAGACTCAAGCCCTTAAGAGATGATTTGGTGAAGAACAGAGAAAGGGTAGGAGCCCAAAGATACCAGACAAAGACACAAAAGAAAGTGAATAAATTCCAACAAGAAGAGATCACCACTCTCAGCCCCCAAGGGATGTAAAAAGAGCAGATCCAAAGGCATCACATGATCGCCCAGAGACACCAGGGGTCTGATATTTGACATTCCTTGTCTGCTGTGTCATTCCAAGGAATCCTGTCCAAACCATCTGCACACACATCTGCCCAAATGCTGGACAACCACTTGGAGATCCCCACGTTGGTGCTCGTGTGTAGGTGGGTTCGGCTGTGAATGAGTGAAACTCATTTTGTTTTAAAATAAATTCGCCTTCTCCCTTCCGAGGTCTCACGTCACTGATTGCTCGCTTAACTCCCAGCAGTCAGCAGGGAGCCGTGAGCTTCCTTCCCAGCCAATGGAAAAGTTCAGGTTTCCCAAGAGGCAGAGCAGCAGTGGGTGGCTTCCACTGGAGGATGCCATCTGCACAGAGAATGACATCCCTGCCGGATGGGGAAAGAGCCCACGCTCCGCAGAGCGTCCCATCCGCCATGCCCGTGTGGCTTGATCGCTTAAAAAAAGACAGAGAAGGAGAGCTAGCACAGAACAGACACACCCACACGTCTGCATTTATAAGAGGAAGGCAACAGTTTCCCCAGGAATTCAGTGTAAATTAGTTATGAGCTGCTCTGAGATTTTTACACAACACCCCCAGCTCAACTGGTCTTGGTGACAAATAGCTCCAGATCACCAAGATGCTACCCCGGTCTCTGCTATTAATCTTTTCTTTGTAATCCATTCTTGCCTAACACACCAAGCACAGTTATTTTACTGCTAAAACAGCAAATTAAGACGTAAGGTATCAAATCCAACACCTACCTCTGCCACTTCTTTTTATGGCAGGTTTCACACCAACATTTTTTCACCTCAAGGACCACCAGCATTGTCCATGCTCAACTCAGAGCAAAAGCCAGGCTGTGACATTTTCTATCCCACCCCCTGCACTAGGTGCTCTGAACCCCAAATACAGAACAAACATGTTTTTCCCCCCAAAGTTGTTACCAAATACTCATCTGCAGCCACACACAGAGCAGAGACAGGCTGTGAGGAGGGAGTCAGCGATTCTTTTTCCTTCCTTTCTGAAACAGCAGCAGGAAATGCAGACAAGCAGACACCGCAGCAGAAAAGCCACCTCCTTTCCCGTGCCACCTCACACTCGCTGGGGTAATAGCTGGGTGACAACAGCCTGTCCCTCACCCCGGGGTGGCAGTGATGCTGTGAATCCTGGACCACAGGTGGAGGTACCCGGGCTGGCTACACGAGACTGTCGCGTGCTCCAACATCCACTTCCCCATCAGAGTGGAAAAACATTTCCTGTGCTGGGACTGCTGCTCCAAAGGAGGAGCGAGGGGCGTATTTCAGCCTCCTGCCAGTTCTTGCTGAAAGCTGCTGGAACCAGCAGCTGTTTGCACGGATTGGGAAGCAAGGAATGCGGGAGAGCATCAGTAAGCCGGAATTACACAAGTCCTGGAGTTATGGCAAACGAGAAAGAAAAGGCCTAAAGTTGCAGTTCTTGACTTTGAGAATCAACAGCACACAAATATTGAAAGCTGAGAAATTCAATACTGGAACTGCTTGTGTTCAGCATTACACCACAGCTGAAGGGGTTTGGGGAAGAGTGGGACGTGGTTTGGGATGTGTTACACATCCCAGCTCACCTCTTTACTCAAATCTCATGGACTAGAATACTTCACCTCAAGCCTTAAAAATACCTTGAAAAGTTGAAATTCACACCAACCCTAAAACTCTTATTTGACAAACAGTCAAGGCTCCAGTCAGAAATCCTCTGGGCCACCCTTCCTCCAGTGAAAACAAAACCCTGGCTAATTCAAGTGCAGACCTTAATATTCCAGCCAGATGCCCTTCACTTTGAAGGTATTTGGTAACATGGGCTGAGAGCTTGAGTTTGGATTTGTTTGGGTGGAACTTTACACCCAGCACAACCTCTGAAACATTTGTCCACATGGCTTTAATTGGGGACTTGGACAGGAAAAAAACTGAGTGTGTTTCAGATGTGTTTTCCAGCAGCTCCTCAAACTCCAGCAAATGGTGGTGAAAAGCTGCAGAACGGGAATTAAAGCCTTTGAAAGCTGTATTTAATTCTCTGTTCCACTTCAAGAAGGCAGAATTTCTTTTGCTTTAAATGCAGGATGTTAAAATTCATGGGTCTGAGACGATTTCTAAAAATGCCAACTCCTTTTTTAAGTTTCTGAACTTGAATTGCCAGGGCTGATAAAAGTTTTCACGAAATGCAAGCTTGTACCTGGAACAGAAAAAGAGCCTTGGGAGCTCTTGAGCTGGGTTGAATTAAAAATAAAAGTCACCAGATTGGTAAAATAGAGACTTTTCAGCAGGCTGTTCAGAAAAGAGTGCCCAGGAGGGATTGTTAAGCACCACGACACCACTTTGACAGACAGGACTGGGAGGGCAACGAAGAACCCATGGGAAGAGATTACACAGGGATTAGGGGAGCACATAAAGCACAGGGAGGCCACAGGGCTGCAGTAAGACGTGACCCTGTGCAGGAGACACGACTGGAACAGCACTACAGGTGCTCCGAGCCCTCCCCCAACCCCAAACCACCCAGCCAGGGTCCCCACACCAGCTGAGCTGAACTTCTGAGCACAGCAAACCCCGATGCTACAGGCTTGGAAACTGTTGCCAGGTAATTCACACCCAAACATACCTTTCCTTACACAAGCACGCAGCACCGATTAGCACCAACCAAAGAGAAAGAACAGAGCTCGGCAGTAGAGAAAAGTCTCAATAATAACTCCAAGCAGGCAGATCTATCCCCGTCCCGTCCTCTCCCAGCCTCTGCTGATCCTCACGGCACAAGGTGGCCGGGCTGACAGCCACAACAACAGGAGAAATAAATCCGGCTGCTCCAAACCTGGACTGCTTCCATTCAAAACAAGTTTTAAAGCGAGTCCCCCTCGGAAGGGGAAAATAGAGACGGCAACTGAGGCGGAACAAAGCGTTCGCCTGTCAGTGAAGCCGAGGGCTGGTTTCGGGCACGGGTGAACAGAAAAGCTGAGGCAGCAAGAGGAGGGCAGGTACACCCACACACAGGATCCCACCTGGACACGGGATCTCACCACACTTTGTGTCTAACCCGACTACTCCTGGGTCCTTCTGGGCACCCAGGCGGGTTATTTATTTGCGGGGAGATCAGACTTGTGAGGTGAGAACCTGGCACGACGTGGAGAGCCCCTCCAGCTCCCCAACGCCTTCGGCTCGCGGCAGGAGCTCCCGGAGCTCCGGAACTGCCAAGCCGGGTCCCACCTCGAGGAGCCGGTGGCTCAGGGGGCCCGGAGGGGCCACCCGCCCCTCAGGCAGCTCCCCCCGGCCCCGGAGCCCTGGGCAGCACCCGCCACCCACCGCAGCCGCCTGCTGGCTCCCACAGGCCCCCATGGGTGCCGGGGGTGTCCGGGCGGCACCGACCGCCCCGGGAGCAGTGGAGGAGCCGGGGCCTGGTGCGAGGGGAGCGGCGCCCGTGTTCCCGGGCCGACGGGACGCCAGGCAGGCCGGGCCCGGAGCGGCCGCAGGGGCCGGGGTGTTCCCTCACGAACGGCCCGGGCTGCGCGGTATGGGGAACGGGGTTCCGGGGGTGCCCGCCCAGGGGTGCCCGCCCCGCGAAGCACAACACAACACAACCCAGCCCAGCCCAGTACAGCCCCCCGTCCAGGCGCCGCTGTCCCCCGGTCCCGTCACCCCTCGGCCCGCCCGGCGCCCCGGCCCCTCACCCCGAGCAGGGCCCGGCGCCGCCGCTCCCGGCCCGCGGTCACGGAACCTCCGCGCATGCGCACGCCGGGCCGCCGGGGGGCGAGCTGAGGGGGCGGGGCTGAGGGGGCGGGGCCAAGGGGGAGGCAGGGACGTGATTGGTGGAGGCGTGAGGGAGGGAAATGGTGGGCGTGAGGCGGTGTGGGGCCGAGTGTGGTACTGAGGGTGTGATAGTGATAATGAGTGTGGTAATGAGGGTGATAATGAGTGTGGGATAGTGATGAGTGTGAGACAGTGTGCAGGACCGAGTGTGATAATGACTGTGATCATGATAATGAGTGTGTGATAGTGATAGCGAGTGTAAGAGAGTGTGCAGGACTGAGTGTGATAAAGTGTGATAATAATCACATCATAATGAGTGTGTGGGAACAAGTGTGCTTATGAGTGTGATAACGATAATGAGTGTGTGAGACTGAGTGTAATAGCGAGTGTGTGATAGTGATAATGAGTGTGTGTGAGACTGTGTGATAGTGCGAGTCAGAATGTGACAGTGAGTGTGTGACAGTGGGTGTGTGTTAGTGACTGTGATAGTGTATGATAGTGTGAGATAGTGTGTCGTGTGAGTGTGACAGTGGGTGTGACAGTGTATGACGAGTGTGTGATAGTGATAGTGTGTCACAGTGAATAGTGAATAGTGTAAATGACAGTGGCAGTGACTGTGTGTGAGAGAGCTGCTAGTGTGTGTATGTGGGATAGTGGCGGTGCGAGTGTGACAGTGTGTGTGACGGTGTGGGGGTGTGTGTGAGTGTGTGTGACAGTGCACATGGGTGTGTCCATGTGAGTGTGAGCATGTGGAGTACTGGGGAGCTGAGATGCTCTGTGTGTGCAGGGGATTCTGAGTGTGAGAGTGCCTGTGTGTGTGATGGGATGGGTGTGTGTGATGGGATATGTGTGTGTAAAGGGGTGTGTGTGATGGGATGTGTGTGTGTGATGGGTGTGTGTGATGAGGTGTGTGGCACATCACCAGCACAGCCCCTCCTGCAGTTTAACACCTCTGGGTGCTGTGGGTGTGACCCCTGGACCCAGATCCAGCCTGGATCAATCAGCTGCTCACCGCCTTGAGGGTTTCGTTGACACCCGTGGACATCCGAAGCAAAGCCCTGGAGGTGCCTGATCCTTGTTTGCGGTGAGGATGGTGGAGCACAACCCCGTGTGCCACAGATGTCTGAAATGACACAGCGCTGCTCCCTCCCGGCTGCTGCACCTCCGTCACCCCCCTTGTAAGATGTGTGTGTTTATTTAGGGATTCCTTTGATCCTGGAGCATCTTGGAGGGTGCTGGATCACTTCTTTGTGCTCTCTTAGAGGTAGGTCACACCCCACCTGGGTTTTTCCCTTTCCTGGGACCCCCACCAAGACCTTGGCAGCAGTGATTAAAGAACCACAGAACCAGAGAATCATTTAGGCTGAAAAAGACCCTTAAGATCACCATAATCCCTTCTGAACCAGGAAGTGTTCACCAGTCCTTATCAAATGACTTGAAACCTCCCTGGACTTTACACCCATGCCATGATACACCTGCCCCAAAAGGCTTATAAAAATAAAGAACATTATATTTGGAGTCAGTAGTTACAGCAAAAAAACACCCCATATAGAACCACTTTATGCTATAGGAATGGAGGGATATTATAAAACTCTTCTTGCAGGGTTAAACGTGAGACTCATCTTTACAGAGCCTGAATAAGGTTGGTTTTCATCCCAAAATGCACAGTGCCAAGCACATAACCATGGCAGCTCCAGTGAAAACCCTCTGGAGCTGCATCCCCACACAGCTCAGCCTTGTATGCAAATGCCCATGTATTTCTCTGCTCCAGGATGGATGAGACTGTCACACACTTGAGTTCAAAATACTCACAAAGTACTAATAATTGCCAGAAGTGATTGATAGCCTGCTTGTAATGTGTCTGCTTAAGCAATAAGTTTCACATTTACAACTCAGGTGCTTGGGATTCCTGTCTCCTGCGGCTGTAATTAGAAACTGGAGAGCAATGCAAAGGATTTGTTGCTTTTTTTTTTTTTCCTGAAAAATAGATAGGAATGCTTCATAAAGCCATGCTGGGAGCAGACTATGTGATCCATGTGGTTGCATGGGTGGACAGGTATTAAATTTCCTGTGATCCTAAACAGGAAAAGGTTTAAGGGGGGTTTGAGGATGGCGAAGAAGGGTCTCTATGCAGTCTTGCAGGCCTTCATGGCATGGCTGGGAGACAAAGGGATGCTCCCGGTGAGGAGTCCTGGCTGGTGAGAGAGGATGGGCGAGGGCTCAGGGTGATGCTCCAGGACTGAAAGGTGCTGCTGCTAAGGGCTGCAGGGTGGGGGAGAGCAGAGGTGAATTGGGTGCAGCTCCTGGGTGGAGGGAAGGGTTGTACAGTGGAGATAAACCAGTCAGGTGGTGGCTGAGCTGTGGGAAGAGTCTTAAATTGCATCGATTTATTTAATTTTTAGTTTTTGAGCAGGGATTCATGCTCTGATCTTGCATCAGGGTCCATGGAAGGTTTTGCCAGGCACAGTGAGTGGTTGAGGTGCCTCATCTCAGCATGGTTGGTCCTTAGCCTCCCTTTTCTCACACCTTGCTGTCTCTTGTCCTGTATTCCACGACCGTTCAACAACCTGAAAGGGGTTAACAGAGCCATAGGCAATATGAACCCAGGGTCTGCTGACCAGCTGAGCCTGTCAGCCCCGCTGCACAACTTCCTCCAGCTGTGCTGTGTGAGGGTGGCTGTAAAGATCCTCGATGATCCCTGAATCTGAAAGGTGAACCTTGGTGTTCTGCTGTCCCTAAGGACCCTGTTTTCACAGGGATGCAGACCTCACAGTCCTCACTGCCTGCAAAAATATTTTATATTTTACATGATTTTTACCTTTATGATCCCCAGAATTTAACATAGTCCCTTAGATTTTTTTTTTCTTTTCAGCTGGATCCCTTTTTCCCCGTGCTGTTCTTTCCCACACCCTTCTCTGCATGCTCCCCAAATCAGTATGCAAAGCACTGAGTCCTCCAACGTGGCATCACCTCCTGTCTGATCCATCCACACACGGGGGTAACCAGGCAAATATTTGCCTTCCCCCTGATCCTTTCCTTGCAGTGGTGCTGGAAGGCTGTTGAATTAATTTCTCCATGGCTGCTCCCTCTCACACGGTTTTGGCTCGAGGTCTTACACTAATGTCTACAAAACCTGATGCCTGAGGCTCTGTTAAATTGCCAGGCTTAGCCTGGTGCTCCAGGGAATAGCCTGGCCACTTAGGAAACGGCCTGTCCAAGCTCTGCTGGGATTGCTGCAGCACTTTGAATTCACAGCCCACTCGATTTCACATTAATTTCCCTGTGCAGACAAACCCAAAGTGACAGGAATTAGGAAGAAATTCCTCTGCAGGCAGAGAATAATAGGTGAAATTTCATTTTGCTTTCCTCTGCAGCAGCTGCTGCTGATTCCTGGCAGGGACCAGCTACACAAAGCAGGGATGGGTCTGGTGTGGGCATCCTCCTCCTGCTGGGTGACCTTGCTGTCCAACCCCTGGGAATTACCTGCTGAGGGGCACATGTTCCTCATCCCTGCTGGTAGTGGGAGATGCCCCCTGACCTCAGCTCAGCTCTGTGTTTCCCTGCCTGCCTTCTCTGGGGAAATCACAGAGTCTTGAACAGTTTATGTTGGAAGGGACCAGCCCAGGTTGTTCCAAGCCCTGGCTGTGGGCAGGGACACCTTCCACCATCCCAGGTTGCTCCAAGCCCCACCCAACCTGATCTTGAACTTCCAGCGTCCGTATCTTCCCCGGGCAACCTGTGCCAGGGCCTCATCACGGTCACCACAAAACATCCTTTCCTTATGTCAGTCCTAAATTTACCGTTCTCACTTGAAACCCCTGCCCCTTCTCCTGTCTTCCCGACCCCAATAAAAGGGGTCTTTCCATCCTTTGCTAAATCCAGCCGGGAAACTCTGGACCCAAATCCTCCGGGTTGTATTTCTGTCTCACCTGCTCTGGCCACGCTCACCTCGCCATTAGTGCTAATTAGGGGCAGAACTCATCCTGGCTCTGCCTTCTGCCTGCTTTTCCCAGTGGAGCTTTTCTCCTTCTCCCTGGATCCAAGCCTCTCCCCGCTGTCTCAAGCGCTTCTCCCTGCAGCTGCGTGCCACCTAGTGCACACTCAGCCGCCTGGCAGCCGACGAGGCAGGCGATCCATCCCTCGGGAGCTTTCCTGGAGCTAAATGCGCCTTTCAAGGTCCCTTCCAACCCCAGCTGTCCCACGCAGCGTCAGGCTCGGGCACGGCTTCTCCACCCACGCAGGTTCCTGCGCTGGCAGGCAGCAATGTCCATCCCGTCTGTCTTGTCAGCCTGGCTGTCCCCACACAGGTCATCACCTCCCAGTCACCCACTTTGGCACAGTTTGGACTCTCTGGAGTGCATCTAAAAGCACTGAGGCTGCAGCAGTCCCATCTCACAGCAGCAATGCTGCAGCAGGAGTACGATGCATTGATGCATTAATTCCCCAGGGCTGGCAGAGAAGCCAGCAAGTGCTGGTCCCAATGGACAAGTCATAAAAATAAATCCACCTACATGAATACCTGCATATATGTTTTTATAACATATATACGGCTGTTGTCTCATAGGATCCTGCTGCCAGGTGAGGTTTCACCCCCAGAGGTAATGGCAGTCAGAAAATTGAGTTACAAACACACCCCAAAACTCATGGTCCACATCGAGTGCCTTTGGTGACAGAGGGGACACAGCTCCCCGTTTCCCATCCCCTCTCCCTTGCTGTGATCCGTTCCTGCCTCTCCCCAGCCCTGGATGGCGGCCGGAGCCCACGGGGCTGCTGCCCTCCGGAGAGCCTGCTGTCAGCACCGCGTCCTTGGGCTGCTCCTTCCCACCTGCCTGGGGTGGTTCCTGCAGCACGTCGGGCAGGAAGCAGATTAGGGAGGAACAAAGGTGATTTTGTCCGGGGAGGGGATGGGTACCTCTCCCCGAGCTCCCGCTTGCTGCAGCCCAGGGCGACGCTGAGCCTCTCTGGGGGCTTCCACTGCTCTTTCCTCAGCCCTGCCGTCCCTTCAGTACCTATAAACTGCCTTAAAATTGGCTCGTGATTCTCAAATAGCACAGCTCCAGCTGCACCGAGGCGGGGCTTGATGTCAGGACAGAGAACCAAAATGGTCTTGGACTGGATTTACATCTTTCCCTTCTTCAAAGGCTGCTGGGCACAGGCTGGTTTGGGGCTGGGAGCTCCCCGGACCCCACATTGCAGGATCCCATCACTGGCTGTGCCCTGGAGCAGCAGAAGGAGCAGAGGAAGGGAGGGGAGGCTCCCTCCTGCTGTAGATGCAGCATTTTTCATGCCAGTGCTCCCCAAAGTGAAAGCAGCATTAACCCCCTAAATACCCAGCGATTTAGCACAGCCATCAGCAGGGGAATTCTGTCATTCTTTATACATCAGCCAAGGCTCGAAACAGCAACTGGTGTTTCTAGCCCTGTGTTTCCCTCCTGGCAGCAAGAAGATGCCTTTTGTTTCAGCTTATGGCTCTTTCATACAGCACCAGGCTCTTCTTCAAATCCCCAGTGCATTTCCTGGCCTGGTAGAGCCTGGACAAATGAGTTTATCTCTCCTCTCTGTATTTTCCCAGCTAATCAAAAAGGGAAATCGGTTTGGATTTTTGATTTTGGTTTTTGTTTCGGTTTTGGGTTTTGGTTTTTATTCTGTTTTGTTTTCTGGACGCCTTGTGTTTTCTGCAGTTTCATGAGCCACTTGTTTTCCCCAGTTTCCACCATGGCCAAACTACTGCCAGGAAAGAGGTCTGCAGGAGATGCCACCCACTGCCATAGGAAGCCGTGGCAGATGCTGCTTGTGGCATGTGGCAGCTGCTGAGTGGATGTGGGGATGGCCCTGAGAAGCTTCTCTCCCGTGGGCATCTCTGGAGTGTCCCGGAGTCTCCCTGCCTGACTAGGCAGCAGGACCATCAAGAAGCATAAAAAGAGCTTCTTTTTTTCCTGGCACACAAGTGAACAGCCTTGCTGTCCTGTGGAATTTTATAATTAGCCTTTCTTATGTTGTGGCTGCTCCCTGAATAAGGCTGGCTGTGTTTTCTTTTCCTCGGAGCAGCGTAATCCCCTAGCCTGACACTGCCAAGCCACTCAAAGCACATGCAGGAATGATGTAGACATGGAAAAAGGCTGAGATGCTGCCCCAAACACCCAGAGAAATCCTGCACAGGGTGGAGAGCATCTTATCCCTGCATATCCACATTATGCTCCTGGTCTGCAAAACCTGGATGTGGATTGATGCTGGAGCTGATGAATCCCAGTCCATAGGCCCTGGCAGACAGCCAGCACAGTGGGGAGTTTGTCAAAGTTTAGGCAAAACAGACTTAAAAGGCACCTTTGAAACTTGTGCTCATGATCTGGTTAATTAGAACTTCGCTGCTACTGGGAAATAAAAGTGCCTAATTGCTAATTACTAAATCCCTGCAAGAAAGGAACAGCAGAAGCAGTTGGCGACAGTTGTAGCCAGAGCTGTCTATGTGCAGAGTTAAAATACAAAACCCAGGCTTTTTAGGGCATTTAGAGGTGTGGACTTTGCATAGGAGCAAGTGAAAAATCCAGCAGCAGAGCCACAAGGCAAATTCTGCCTCCCGTGAGAATGAGAGCAGGAATCCTGTGGCTTATGAAATCAACTTGTTCAAAGCTGAAGCACACCAGGCTCCTAAAATTGCTGGGGAACTTAAGAATTCATAAGGCTGGGAAACCCAGTATGTTTCAAGGTTCCTTTTCTGTGGTCTTCAAGGTTGCTGAGACTCAAGAGTCTCACATTATCTGGCTTTTACTTGCAATGATGGTTAAAATGGTTAAAAAGCTGTAATAGTTAAAAATTATTAAATACACACTATTATTTTTAAAATAAAGAGATCACAGGGAGGAGACACCATGAATGTGTAGAGCAGGAGGTGGTGGAGGTGGATGGGGAAGGTTTCCAGCCACAGGACATCCCCCACCACAGGCTGAGAGCACAGGGATAGGTCAGGTCCCTCCAACGTCCTCAGCAGAGATGCCTTGGGTGGTCAGACAAGAAAAATCCTGTAACAAGGGACTTCTAAAGGTAATTTCTTGCCTAGAAACAGGCAGGGAAGACCATGATCTGCCCAAGGAACAGGTCTCCAAGTCCCCCAGGCAGGGAAGGAGGTCAGGACCATCCCTCCTGCTGCATCCCAGTGCTGGCTCAGGCACCGACAGAAGTATTTCCAGCCAGATGGTTATTGCTGACTTCCTTTACAGGTGGGCTCTCAGACAGCCGAGGAGGGATGTGGGAAGGAGCTGAAAAGCTCAAATCTTCTGAAAAAGCTTCTTCCTTCCCCTCGAGGCGTAACCCAGGCTCTGCCAGCACCCAATTTAAGGATGTGTCCCTGCCTGCCTCCCTGAAACCCGAGCCATTCCCTCCGCGCCATGTCTCCTTAGCGGTCTTCCCTCTCTTCTCCTCTTTCTGCTTCTTCTTCCTCCTCTTCTCCCTTCTCCTGCTCCCTCTCTTTCTCCTTTGCTTTGGGGATGATCTGTCCCAGGATGGGTTGCAGGGCTGCCATCGTGCTGTGACCCAGCAGCAGCAGCCCCAAAAATGCAAAGAGATGACAGGCTGGAGCTGTTCCGTTGATGGATGAGATCCATTTTCTTTCCCCTTTTATTTTTTTTTTTTTTTAATTTACTAAGCAAGATCTCACCTAAAGAAAAAAATCCTGCCTTATCCCCATCACATTTTACCAGGAATATTAATTTCAAATGTTATTTTTAAAAATATTTTATAACTAACTAGCCAGCTCATTTGTTTATTTCAAAAGAGGACAGATATTTCTGGGATTCGATACACCCATCTTTATACTGGAGAGAAAATACCAAACAGGTATGTGGATTTATTATGCTTTCTTTTAGGTCAGCGTGGTAATTACAAATAATGATCTGGTGGGGTGGTGGCAACTGAAAAACTGTGATTTCTCCTGAAGTTGTTTGAATAGTTAAAAAGTGGAAGAAGTGATAGAGAACTGGGGTTCACTCCAAAGAGGACCAAAAGGGATGAAAGGACCTGTGGGGGAGGCAGTTTTCACTGAGGGCAAAGAGCTGGCTGGGCACAGTGTGTGTGCTGTGGTGTGGTATTTGGGGTGAAAGCAGGGACTTTCTGTGCCCCACGTTAAAGCCCTGTCCCTCCCCTGTGAGTTTTGTACCATCCCTGGTGTCAGTGCTTGTGCAGGATGGGGGGGATGGAGGATTTGCTGCTTCTTCCACCGGGTCCGTGGTCAGGGGCGGCTTCACAGGACACCTGACAGCTTGAAAACCTTGGTGTGAAGGGACTTCCATAAACCCATATTCAGCAATGCCTTAAATCATAGAATCACTACAAAATCATGGAATGGTTTGGGTTGGAAGGGACCTTAAAGCTCATCCCATCCCACCCCCCTGCCATGGGCAGGGACATCTTCCACTATGCCAGGTTCTCCAAGCCTGGCCTTGGACACTTCCAGGGATCCAGGGGCAGCCACAGCTTCTCTGAGAGATGTTAAAAGGGATGCTGGGTTTTGCTACAGTGCCATAATGACTAATTATGGCTTAAGAACAGATTTTGGTCTGTGGGGATTCTGAAAGAGCCCCAGCACCCCCGGGTTTAAGGAAGGGGGTTCAGCTCTCAGCTGAATCCTGAGCGTTGGGGTGAGGATGGAGAAGCAGCTGGAGAAGCACAGACAGAGAAGGAAAGTTGGGTTCTCCCTCCTTGGGGTCAGCCGTGGCACAGCACCGCAGTGGTTAAAGCCCGCTGCCACCCTGCCAGGGAGCAGGAACGCGCTGGCTCCGGCACAAAAGTGGCCGGCGATGACAACGTCCCTGCGAGCAGGACGCGATGCCGGGGTTTGGCCGGGGCAGGGCGGCGGAGGGGCCGTCTGTCAGCCCTGCCCCGCTGGAGAGAGGGGAGGGCCCGTGGGACAAAAGGCGACATTATTCCGTGCTTCGGGAGGGATGAATGGAGTATTGAAAGCCACCACCTCAGCGAGTGGATTGGTTTTCAGCCCCCATCACTGAGCTGTCTGTCCGCTGGTGAGTCTCCTCCCGAGGCTTGCTCAGCAGGAGTCGAGCAGGGATCAGGGAGATGTAACGGGGCTGTGTCCCATCTCCGCTGGCTCCTTCCTGCACCTCCATCGCCTCTTGCTGGTGCACAGAAAACCCTTTGGTGCAGCATCATCTGTCCCTAGTGCAGGCAACCAAGTCCAAGCCTTGGTCTGAGGCTCTGGAGCCTTGGTCTGGAGGGGTCTTGGCTGGGTGGACACCAGCACACGGAGTCCTTCTCATCCCACGCCTCCACGTGGGAAAACCAGGAGCAGCAAAAGGCTGGATGAGAGGTTTCCATGGGAAGGAGGGTTTAACCACTCGTACTGTGGATTTCAATGACCTCTCCCGAGTTTCTGACCACCAGTAGATGCCTGAAGCGGCAGCACTGTTGCGCATCCCTTCAGGAGCTGGTGTGCCCCGTGCGGGCTGGAGGGACTAATTTGGGACTAATTAGGGCTCCTCTGAGCTGAGCCTGACAGCCCGGCTTTGGAGCCGGGAGCATCCTCACGATGGCACTGCTCCCTCAGCGCACGCTCCGCCACAGCGGCTGCTGGCACCGCGGGACCGGGTCTGGGCACCCAGGGGTGTCCCGGCCACCAGGACCAGCACCCAGCCCCCGCCCAGGCAGCCTGCGGGCGAGGCAGAGCTGGAAATCCACCCCTGCGGCAGCGAGCAGTAAATGGAGGGGAAATGGAATCTTAAGACATTTAATCTCTTCCTCATTTTCTGCTGACGTTCCCTGTTGCTGAGTTTTATCTCGCAGGTGGGATGTGGCCCTTCAGCTCCATCTTGCCACTCAAAAAAAAAAAAAAAATTGCTTGTTCTCAATAAATCCAGCTGGAATTACTTTTCATGTGTCATCCCTGCTCCTGGAAATACTGAGGAGGGACATGTTCACAAGACCTGTATGGCCCTCGGTGACCACAGGCTCCCCTGGCCACCACCACTAACAGTGCTGTCCGCATGTTTCAGGGACGTGTCCTCTGGAAATTCACCTGACAAGCAGCAATGACACTCAGTCCCTGTCCAGACACCCAGCACGGCACAAGGAGGTCGGATATCGAGGTGCTGCCTCTTCCCTTGATGCCAGCCACACTCCTCATCCTCCTCGTGCTCTTCAGCCCCACCGGTGAGCTCCTGCCGGGGGCAGTGGGAGGGGTTCTAGGCACCCGTGATCCCTCTGCAGCTCTCAGATTTGTGGGGAGGTTTTCTCCAAGCACAGGATTATTGTAGTGTCATCCTGCAGCGCTGAGGGTGCACAGGGATGGAGGGGGAAAGTTCAGCTCTTATGTCCCACCATGCCCTGGCTGTGATGGCAAGCTCAGCACTCAGGACAGGCAGGGGAACGTGGCAGGCAGCTGCCAGCACTGGTGACAGAAGAGTTCTGGGCTCCAGAGCAGGCAGCACCCATGGGAAGATGCTGATGGCCAAGGGATGCTCCTGGAGTTGCTCCTCGGGACCTGTGGGATCAGTCCTGACAAGGAAACGTGTGGAATAAGCACCCATCCCCTGAGGACAACAGTCCCTACTCACTCCTGGCAGGCACTGTCCAGCCAGGGAAGCTTTTAAATAGACCTGGGAAAAGCCATTTCTGCCCTGGAACATGGGTCCACAGGAGTGCTGTGGCAGCGTAGTTATCCCAGCGTGACTCCATCTGTGTAATTACAGCCAGGCGGTGGGGGAAGCGTTCCTGCCTCAACAATCCTGCGCCAAGGCACAGCCAGCCAGAAAACTGGGAATTCAGGTGTAGTCAGACATCCTAATTGAGTAAAATCGGGTTTTATCTTCCCACTGCCCCAGCTGGTGCTTCCCTTTCCCCTCGGGATGCTGCAGCAGCATCTGCGCCCACACTCCGGGTGTGGGGACCCTGGTGGCTCTGTCACTGTCCCCTGCATAGCCTGGCTCCCCTGGTTCCCTTCATTAATGCACACAGATTAGTTGCTAAGGAAGGGCGATTTGTCCTTCCTTTTGGTGGTTTTGTTTAGCATCGGTGTTTACTCGAGCAGTTTCCCTTTTTCTTTCGGCTTTGTGAAGCTGGATCAGAGAAACATGGAGGGCTCTGTCTCTTCTCAAAAAAGACAGTTTTCCCCTCGTTCCTCATTATTGTAGACAAACCAGGCATATTCTTTTCAGATCTCTCCTGACTTTGCTGGAGGATGCTCTTAAATGAATATTTCAGAGCTTTGATTTTGACTTAAAGAGAGATGAATATTTATCAATGTCCTTTTTATCCACTGCTTTTTTGGCACTGGAGTGGACTAGGTGTTAAAAATCAATACAAACCAGGATCAAACACTCTTCCTAGAAACCCTCACTTCTCCCCATTTTTTGGTGCAGGAGTGAGCTGAATTACCTCTACCCTGTTGTCCAGCCCACTGGGCTGCTGTATCCTTCCCTGCTTCTCTCCTGCAGAGCCTCTGTGCTCCTGTGGTCTCACCTGTTTAATCCCCAATTTTTGCTGCAATCACAGCATCCCTTTCCATGCCTGGTCCAGCTGGGTAGGGCAGGAGCACTGACCTCTCTGGAGCTCCCTGGCTGCTGCTGTTCATCCCAGCATCCCTGCTAAGTCATGGATGCAGCCAGCCAGTTGCCTTATTCTCCTTTCTCTTGGGGCTTCTAGGTCTTTCTCTGACAGCCCTGATTTCTGCCTGACTTAATGGTCTCCCAGGCAACGTCCTAGCAAGCAAAAGGGAGGTGGGTTCGTGTGCTCCGCTGTCCCCCCAGGTTCACACTGCTTCTCACGGCAGTGACATCCGCCCCCAGAGCGGCTGGGATCGACCTTCACGTCACTGCTGGTGGGCTGAGCGTGAAGCAGGGCAGGGCTGGTCCAAGGCAGTGGGAGGAAAAGAGGCCACAGAGGCACCAGGGGTGTTGATCACTCCTTGGGTGGTGTAATTACCACAGAGGCATCATAGAATCATGGAGTGGTTGGGTTGGAAGCGACCTTAAAGCTTGTCTCGTTCCAAACCCCCTGCTGTGGGCAGTGACACGTTCCACTAGGTTTGGAAGGATTTTGGAAGGTGTCACCCATGGGAGAGGGTTGTGCAGCCAAAGTCTCAAGCCCAGGACACCTCGGATGCCCAAGGAGATCCGTGCTGGGCTCCAGCATCGGACAGGTGCTTGTGAACTGGATGTCTACGAGGTCAAGCCACCCATCCCCAACCCCAGGGCATCACGATAATCTTGCTGTGATGAGGAGCATCACAGTGACCCTGTGCTGGAGCCCTCAGTGACCCTGGCTGACAGCATTCCAGGGAGGATCCCACATCACTCAGCCTTGGGGCTGAGAAGGATTTTGTGCCCAAATAATGCCCAGCTGTAGGAGGGGAGTCCAGAGATGAGGACACATCCTGTGTCCTTCAAGTGCTCACCTCCCTCTGGATGAGGTTTGTTCACCCCCTAAGGTGGCTGCACCCCATCAGCAGGTGTGTTGAGCTTCCAAAAAGTGGATTTTGTTGGGGAAATAGAAGAAAAAAGCAATTAAAATGCACATAGGGTGCAGCATCTTCCATCAGGAGATCTCTAGTGGGTTTCTCAAGCTGAGCAGGATTGATTTTCTTTTTCCCATCTCACCACCCAAGTTTTCCATGGGGGTAATGGGGCAGGAGCATGCAGGAGCTGCCCAGGGCCCACAGCAAGGCAGCAGTGGAGCCAGGGACGGACAAAAAGGTCCCCAAGACCTGGCCCAGGACAGGACCCACCTCGAGTGGCTTCTGCTGGCCACTGGGCTCATCAGGGTCACACATATGTCACCTTCTGCTTCAAGCACAGTCCCACCAGAGTCACAGTTACTCATATGCTGCCTCAGTTTCCCCACCTGTACTTCACAGGTGATGTGATGCCCTGGGGGAGTTCATTTTTTCCCCAAAAACACCAGGACTTTGCAGGAAAGGGAAGGGTCCAAGGGCTGCTGGGTCCTGCCAGTTCCCACCACACCCATCCCATCCCTGCTGCCATCACTCCCCAAGCTGCACCTCCTCCTCTCTGGGGAGAGCTGACCCTTTCTCTTCTCCCTTGCAGGCACCACCTCTGAGCCCGAGCTGTTGCCATTCCCAGGTGAGATTCTTCTCTTAAAGTCACTTTTCTCCAGGAAGTTTTGTAGTTGAAAAATGCATTTTTAGGTAAAAGAAGGGATTTAGGTAAAAGAAGGGATTTTTTAAAAGGAAAGATATTGGTTTGGAACAAAAAGCGTCAAGAAGACACTAAACTTCTTTTACAGAAAGGAAATGAAAATTCTTTATTATCCCTATTTCAATAATTGTCTTAAGAGGAGAATTTTGCCACCTCTTGCTGAGTCCCTGTCCCTGTGCCATGCATCACACACAAGTAAATAATTCCCTTTATGTGGTAGACCCTGGGCACTTCCATGCCTGCTGCCTGAGGCCAGCAGCTTGAGAGATCATCTCCATCCCATCATCTCCCATGTGGGACCAGCTCTGGATGCATTCATTGAGGCTAATAACAATTTGCTAATTGCATGTTGTCACTTGCCACCTATTGTAAGTCAACCTGTGGTGCCATGTGTCTGCTTTTCCCTTCTCCCATTGGGTTTTTGCCCATTAGCAGGCGAGATGATGGGAGCATTACAGAGCCACAGAATGGTTCAGGTTGGAAATTGATGTGTGGGAAGGCTGACCTGAAACAGAGACTGGACAGAGCTGGAGAATAAAGTAGATATTTATTGAGAGGCCCCTAGGATCCACCTTGGGCAGGACAAGAGCCTGGCCAGGGCTACACCCAAGGTGGACCAATGGTCACAAAATGGCTGACCAGTCATGAGATCTCACATTTTTATAAGTTTTGGTCCACTTGCATATTGGGGTTTAATTGTCCAGTTACAGCTCCAGGCTGTGAGGTCCCATCCTTCTTGCTACTCCCTCCAGCCACCCTTGTTTGTGCTGTTGGGCCTGAAAGCTGTCCTTGGTTCTCAGCAGGAAAAGGATTTGTTTTGTGTCCCTGCTCTGTGAAGAGAGCTTACTGGCACGTAATATGAGGCTCAGAATTACACACCTAAGCAGCACAGAATCTGAAAAACATGAAAGCTAAAACTGAAGGCATCAGAAGGGACCTTAAAAACCACCTCACTGCACCCCCTGCCGTGGCCAGGGACACCTCCCACTAGAGCAGGCTGTCCAAAGCCCCATCCAGCCTGACCTTGGCGATGGTGCATCTCATTCCTGGATTGAGATGTGCTGTGTCTCCACAGCCAGTGCTGCCAGCAGATCAAGGGCAGCCCATGTCCCACCAGCAGCTGGGCAGCACCAAGCCTACAGCTGCATTGTGCTACAGAGAAGGGGCAGGATTTTATTTAAAGAGCAGGAGTTTGGTGTAGATTTACTGCCCACGGCCCCCTGGCTGCTGAGGGACCTCTCTGTTCCCACCCTCCCAGAGATCCGCCTGGCCAACGGGCCCAGCCGGTGCCAGGGCCGAGTGGAGATCCTCTACAACGGCTCCTGGGGCACGGTCTGCGACGACGACTGGGACATCGTGGATGCCAACGTGGTGTGCCGTCAGCTGGGCTGCGGCCACGCCATCACCCTCCCGCCCGCCATGACCTTCGGCCAGGGCAGCGGGCCCATCTTCCTGGACAACGTGGACTGCAAGGGCTGGGAGGCGGCCCTGAGCGAGTGCTGGAGCCACGGCTGGGGCATCCACAACTGCTACCACTACGAAGATGTGGCTGTTGTGTGCAACGGTAACGAGGTTGGGTTCCTTGAGGGGCGAGGAGAGCAGGGGGCTCCTGTGGAGGGCAAGACTTGGGGGCTGCAGGGGCCTTGGTGGAGCACAAGAGTCTTATTTCAGAGCCTGTTCCTGTGACCTGGGTCAGCCAAACATCCTCTGCATCCTCCTTTCACCCCTCTCCTCAATCCAGGTCACCTCCCGGCTCCACAGGCTGGTGCTCCATAAGGTGACCAGCCTGTTTTGTGTTCCTTGTCACTCCCAGCTCAGGGACTTTGCGCCCTCTCCAGTGTGATCCCTGGGGAAAGAGCACACGCCCACCCACGCTCCTGCCTCTGAGCCAGTTGCTGCCCAACTGCTCTTTCCCCTTTTGACTTGTGTTTCTTTAAATTGCTGAGCTTCTCAGCAGGAGATGTTCCTAAAGGTGAGAAAAGCAGTGGAAAGTGTTTGAACTTGGCAAGTGAAAGTGGAACAGCTCTGTGACGACCCTTATGTACCCTGCACACGTTCCTCCCTCGCTGTGCAAGGTTTGCTCATCAGCCAGGCATCAGTGAGCTGTGAAAGTGAGGCTGTGCAGACCTGGAGCAGCTGCTCCGTGAATCCCCTGCAGAAGCAGGGCTTGCAAAAGGAGGGATGGAAAGGCAGGGATGTTGGATTGGCTGGTAGGTCATACCAACAGCAACCAGAGGAGAGAAGTTGTGGATTGAGCAGGAAACGGAATCATAGCATTGTTGGAGAGGAGAGGTGGAAGGAGTGAAAAAGGAGGTGGGGAGCTGGGTCTGAGGGCAGAAGAGAGGCTGGAGGTACTGGCAGAGAGCTCTGGGCAGGGTGGTGCAGCTGCAAACCCCTCTGTTTTCAGCTGGGGTTAGTTTAGTGCAGACCCTCCTGGAGCAGTGGGGTGGGGAGGATCCCTCCAGCTTCGAGGTGGAGCAGCAGCAGCAGGTGCTCCCTCTCTGCTTCCCTTTGCAGAGTTCTCAGCCACACAAGTCAGCGAAGGACCGACCACCAGGACCCTCACGGCCTCGGTACAGGATGGGGAAAGTAAGCTGCTCAGCTGTCATTGCAGGGGGGACATCCTGCCTGAGCACAGTGTCCTCTACTGTCATCTGCTGCCCCTCTTGAGGCCTCCCAACCCTCCATCCCTAAGGTGCAGACCCCCAGACCCCATCATTGTGCTGGCTATGGCCACACTCTATCCCAGATGTTCCCAAGCCCCATTGCTCTAAAGCTTTGCCCCTTCCCTGCTCTTTCTCACTCATTTCCTTTGCCACCACGGGCACGACAGGGTCTGGGCACGGTGGCATTGCTGTGCCACCTGCAGGGACCCCACATCCTTTTCACCTCATGGTGCCACCCTCCAGGTGACGGCAGCATCCGCCTGGTGAGCGGCCACGACACCTGCCAGGGCCGGGTGGAGATCTTCTACCGCGGGAACTGGGGCACCGTCTGCGACGACGACTGGGGCCTGAGCGATGCCAGCGTGGTCTGCAAGCAGCTGGGCTGTGGGCAAGCCCTGGATTACAAGAGCAATGCCTATTTTGGCTATGGAACAGGACGTATCCTCCTGGATAATGTCAACTGTGATGGCAGTGAGCCTTTCCTGTCCGCCTGCTACAGCCTCGGCTGGGGCATCCATAACTGCGGTCACCACGAGGATGCTGGGGTCATCTGCACAGGTACTGCCCTCAGGGTGGGGAAAAACCCAGGGACATCCTGTTCTCCAAGCAGAAATGGCCTCAGAGAGATGCTGAGATGCCCAAGGCTGGGCAGGGATTGGGCTCTGTGCTGTGGGAGCATCCTTGCTCCTTTTCTGCCCTCATCCTGGTGCTCTGGAGTAGCAACCCCAAGCCAAGAGCCCGGAGCACAGCCAGGGTGGTGATTTGCAGGGAAAATGTATCTGCCATCCTGCCATCTCCCTCTGCCATTTCCCTCTGCCACTTCCCTGCTCTGCTGGCTGCAAACCAAACTGCCCGTGTCCGGAAGGAGGGAGCGGCTTCCAGGGGCCAGGCATGGTGCCAGGCCCAGCCTGCCTCCCCTTCCCCTCCTGAAATGATGTATTCCTGCCATTCTCCACTGATTACTGTTTATAATGTTAATAATCCCCCTGAATTCCCTCATTATCATGGCTAATGACAGGAGCAGTAAGTGCCAGTGCTTTCCCTTTCCCACTATTAATGGACAAAGGGGATGATGTAGGACAAAAGGGACAATTTTTTCAGGCTGGTCCTTTCCTTCCTAAACAATCCCATCCCCTCTGGCACCTCCTCTGGGCACAGAGTCGATGGCAGACCTTGCTCAGAGGGGCAGGGGATAAAGAAGCATAAAAGGTAATGAATCCTGATGATAAATGTCCCAGGTGTCACCTCTATCCCTCTGTGTCACCGCAGGACTGGACACATCCACCATCACATCCTTCACCACCTCGGTGGCCATGGACTCCGAGGAGACACTCACAGCCACAGCCACAGGTAGGAGGTTGGCACTCAGTTATCTTGGGGGGAAGCTGTGCCCTCTGTGTCCTCTTGTGACCCAGCCTGGCCACCCTGGGGTCCTGCCATGCGTGGGTGATGCTTGGGGGGTGACATTGCCCATGGCAGGGTCTTGCCCAGCGGCAGCCATGGTGCTGGTGGGCACTGGCACCGACTGGAGCAGGGGCAGCGGGTTCTGGATCTGGACCCCCCAATGCCCACGTGTCCCCACGCTTGTCCCAGCAGTGACAGACAGCAGGGACCAGCCCTCTCAGGCCACCGAGGTGGTCACCACCACGCTCCTGACCATCGAGCAGGAAAGTAAGTGTGCAGCTGCTGCTAGTCCTGCACGGGGCTCCATATCCCTGCAGGAGTCACTCCACAGCCCCAGGGCTCACCCCATGTCCCCAGGGCTCCTTCCATGCCCCCAAAGGTCACCCCATATTCCAAGTGCCCAATCCATGCCCCAGGAATTATCTCACATCCCCAAAGCTCACACCACATCCCCAGGGTTTACTCCAGGCCCACAGGATGTTCACCCCATGATGCTCAAAGGTTCATCCCACATCTCCAGGGACTGCTCTACGCACACAGTGCTCACCCCCTGCTGCTGGGGAATCATCCCATGTACCCAGGGTCACCCCACATCACCAGGACTCACCTTGTGTCCCCAGGGGCTCGGCTGGCATCCTCACTGTCACCCCACGCTCCCCAGGGGTTACCCCACAACCCAGAGTCAGGGGTTTGCCCCACACCCCCAAGGGGTCACACCCACGTCCCCAGGGGTTACCCCAGAAGCCGGGGGCTCACCCCACACCCTTGGAGGGTCAGCAGGGGACACCGGACCCCCTGTGGAGCCCTGGTCCCCCGGCGTCGTGCCACGCAGGTGGCGGCTTGCGGCTGGCGAACGGGAACGGGAGCTGCCGCGGGCGGGTGGAGGTGCGGCACCGCGGCACCTGGGGCACCGTCTGCGACGACGACTGGGACTTCCCCGACGCCCAGGTGGTTTGCCGGCAGCTGGGCTGCGGCACCGCCCTCGCCGCCACCGTGCTCGGCTCCTTCGGCTACGGCAGCGGGCCCGTCCTGCTGGATAACGTGGGCTGCGGCGGCGGCGAGGCGCGCCTGGCCGACTGCTTCCACCTGGGCTGGGGACAGCACAACTGCGGCCACCACGAGGACGCCGGGGTCATTTGTCGAGGTGAGAGTGGGAGGTGCGAGAGGGGAAATCAATGAGAGAATGGATATAGGGAGGATTCAGCCATGCTCAGGCTGGCTGTGGGAAATGGGGTCTCTCAAATGGGGTTGTGGGTGAAGAATGAGTCCCCACACCCCGGGGTTTCTCCTGCACATGGGGACAGCAGTGGCAGTCGGGGCTGTGGTGTGGGTGATGGCTGGAGTGTGGCACTCCCTCTGGTCCCCATTTGTGCACAGTGGCTGCACATCCCACCCTGCATCCCTGCAGCCATCCCACACCAGTGCTGGGGGGCCCTGACCCGACCCTGTCCCCTGAGTCACTTTTCCCACCTGTCCTCCACTGCACAGGTGCTGATGACACAGAAGACCATTTCCAAGAAGCCACTGCTACAACCACCATGTTGGCCCCGACGCATCCCAAGGAGGGTAGGTACAGGGGTGTCACCTGGGGACACAGTGCCACACCCTGGGGACACAGTGCCACACCTGGGGACACAGTGCCACACCCTGGGGATGCTCCATGCTGGCACAGGGTGGAAAAACAAGTGGCTCAGGCAGATCTGCCAGTGCCCCACAGGAGGGGGAACAGCTGATGACACTGTTAAGTCACAACCTCTCCTGGTGCCCCCAAGAATGGTTCAGGCAGAGGTGATGGATCTCAGGGTGGGAAAAAGAGGTGATGGAGCAAGGGGGCAGAGCTGGGAACAGAGGTGATTGTCTGTCCCTCCAACTTAACATCCACCATGATGCTCTGAGAGTCACCTCAGCTCTGGCAGGTCACCCCCTGCTCCTGGCTGTGCACAGGCACTGGGGGAGCTCTGGGCTGAACCCAGTGCAGGCAGAGTGGGACACAGTGCAGGGGTGGGCACAGGCAGGGGCTGCCTCACGCCGGGCCCTCCACAGGCTCCCTGCGCCTGGTGAACGGCAGCCACCGGTGCGAGGGGCGCGTGGAGCTGTTCTACCTGTCCCAGTGGGGCACCGTGTGCGATGATGCCTGGGACCTGCGGGACGCCAAGGTGGTGTGCAGGCAGCTGGGCTGCGGCCACGCCCTGGCGGCCTGGGGGGAGGCACGATACGGCCGAGGCAGTGGCTACATCTTCCTCGACAACCTCAAGTGCAAGGGCCACGAGCCCTCGCTGCTGCGCTGCTCCCACATCCGCTGGGACGTCCACAACTGCGACCACTCCGAGGATGCCGGTGCTGTCTGTGACATCCTATGACCCTCCCGCAGGTAAGGAGGGACAGGGACGCTGGGGGGAGCTGGTGGCAATGCCACAGAGAGGCCCTGAACCCTTGGTGCTGGTCTGGACACGCTCCCTGCGCTGGCTCTGTGGATGTTTGGGCTCTGAGGATGGGAGGACTTGGGTGAGGACTGGGTTCTCCTCAGCTCCTGAAATAGAGGCTGAAACTTCCCCTTGCCTACCCCCAGACTGCCCCTTGGAAAAACAACACTGCTTCTGGTGTGAAATCTGGTTGGTTTCAGCCATTTCTTTTAAGAAATGAGGAGAGAAAAATGGATTTTCTGCTGTGAAAATGATGTTAAATTACACTCAGAAAATGTAAAAAGGGGGCTGAAATCACACCAGGATGCTCCAGTGGCTCTGCAGTGAGTTACTGTAGTTCTGCAATTTGCTTTGCAAGCCCTCCAGCAATCCCATTACCAGCTTTTTCCTCCTGTTTTGGCATCAGAAATACCAATTCCTCCCCCATTTCCATGCAGCAGAAATGCAGGCGTTGGATCTCACACCATTTGCAGTCATTGTGCTCATTTCATCTGTTCCTTCTGCAAACACTGTGGGGTTTAGGAGAGCTCAGATGAGATGTCCCTTCCTGGGGCGCTTCAGCACATCCAGTCCATGCCCAAAAAAATCTCCTGGGGAGTGGGGAAGGATGGGGCTCCCTGCAGTCCCCCCATCCTTCTCCATCCTGTGCCATACAGACATGCTGGCTTTGGCTGCTCTGCCCAAAAGCTCCACGCTCTGAGGGCAGGCAGGGAGCTGGCAGACAGGACACAAGCAGATGGAAAACCATAGGGAAGACCCCAAATCCCTTCCCAGAGCAAGGAAAGGGACCCAGGAGCCTGCTCCTTCCCCACTGCCATGCCTTTAGGGTCTAAAGGCTCTTTTCCTCCCAGCTCAGGTGGAAAGACCCAGCCTGCAGCACCAGTCACCTTCGCCACCAAGAGTTTGATTCCTACTGGGACATTGGGAAGATGAACTCTGTGTTCTCATGGATGGGGTTCAAGGGTGGGGAAGGGCTCGTGCAGTGGCACAGAGCTCACTCCTCTGTTTGTGCAATTCTTTTGTTGATAAGAACATATTCCTAGGTTGGGTTTTTTGGTTTTCTCTTTTTTTTTTTTTTCTTATATGTGTTTGAGTTTGTTTTTGTGAATATATAAAAGCCCTTTGAAAGTGCTCTGAGAGCTGACTTGTTTTCCCGTCATCCCCTCAAAGCCCTGGGTAAAAGTAAACACCTGGAAGAAGAGAGGATGTCCCAAACTTGAAGGAGAGAGCTCAGTTCTTGCTGCCGAAAACTGGCCCAAATTCCTGGCTGACCCTCAAGCAGCCTTTAATTCCTACCCAGCTGAGAGCTCAGCCTGAGACATGGAAGCATCTTCCAGGCAGGCTGTGGCAGCACAGCTGGAAAAGGGCTTGCTGAGGCCCTGGGAGAGGGCAGGGTGGTGTGTGAACAAAATCCTCCTTTCCCTGTGCTTCCAGGTCCTGCACGCTCCACTGCCCCCTCACTTCCTCTCTCACCTCCTGCCTCCAGGACAGCTGGGCAATGCCTGGGTCCTGCTGGGAGCAGGATGGGGACAGAGCTGTCCCCAGCAGCTCCCAGGCCATCCTCTCAGCCCATGCCAGCTGGGGATGGGTCACAGGGTGCTGTGGGCTCCTCCAGCTTTGCTCTCCCCTCCCTGTGGCTATGGGAGATGGGAGTGGGGCTGGTGGCCAGGAGCTGCTCTGGAAGTCCTCACCCTGGGGTGTCACAGGGAGGAAAATAAGAAAGGCTGGATGGGTTTTCCCTGTTTTTCTTGGGGATTATGCCTTGACCTGGCAAAACTGGGCTGGTTTTTGGTGTTACAACACATCGTGCTCCTCTTGGCTTTGAGCTGGGAAGAGCAGGTCCTGGTATCCTGGAGTTTGTCCCTTTCACAGCCTGCAGTCCAGCAAGCAAAGGGTTTCCAGCCAGGAAAGGCAGCAGCTGCCTCCCTCATCTTCCAGCCTTTTCTCCTGCAGCCAGCTTGGGATGGGCTGGGATCCACAGGGATCCCCCCAGACACTCCACAGCCAAGCTGGGCATCATCTCCTGTTCCTCTGGGAGCAGGGAGTGGCAGGCAGGGTGGGAGCAGGGTACCAGCGAGGGGATGCCCTGGAGCAAGGAACAAGGAGAATGCCCTGGCTCTGCAGCAGGGCAGCAGCACTGGGGATGCTCTGGGGCTTGGTAAAAGCACAGGGGATGCTCTGGAGCTCAGTAGCAGCACAAGGGATGTTCTGAGGCTTGGTAACAGCACAGAGGATGCTCTGGAGCTCGGTAGCAGCACAGGGGATGCTCTGGGGCTCAGTAGCAGCACAGAGGATACTCTGGGGCTCGGTAACAGCACAGAGGATGCTCTGGGGCTCAGTAGAAGCACAGGGGATGCTCTGGGGGTCGATAGCAGCACAGAAAATCCTCTGGGGCTTGGTAACAGCACAGGGGATGCTCTGGGGCTCGGTAACAGCACAGAGGATGCTCTGGGGCTCAGTAGCAGCACAGGGAATGCTCTGGAGCTCGGTAATAGCACATGGGATGCTCTGGGGCTCAGTAGCAGCACAGGGAATGCTCTGGAGCTCGGTAATAGCACATGGGATGCTCTGGGGCTCAGTAGCAGCACAGGGAATGCTCTGGGGCTTGGTAGCAGCACAGGGGATGCTCTGGAGCTCAGTAGCAGCACAGAGGATGCTCTGGAGCTCGGTAGCAGCACAGGGGATGCTCTGGAGCTCAGTAGCAGCACAGAGGATACTCTGGAGCTCGGTAGCAGCACAGGGGATGCTCTGGAGCTCAGTAGCAGCACAGAGGATGCTCTGGAGCTCGGTAACAGCACAGAGGATGCTCTGGGGCTCAGTAGCAGCACAGGGGATGCTCTGGAGCTCGGTAGCAGCACAGTGATGCTCTGGGGCTCAGTAGCAGCACAGGGGATGCTCTGGGGCAGGGTAGCAGTGTGGGGGATGCCAAGGGTGTGAGTGCATCCCACCACGGGACCGTAGCCAGGCTGCAGCGGCTGTGTGGGAGCCGGGATAAGCCCAGTTCCTGCCCAGCTCCCATCCTCCTGCCGACGTCAGCTGTTTCCCGGCGCCCAGAGCAGCTGCAGCTCCACACTGGTCGATGTCATCGATTAGTTCCTCTCCCCATCCCTAGAGAGGGGATGGTGTGGGGGGTAGCAGGGAGGAGAGAATAAATATTTCAGCAGGTCCAGGCAAAAGCTGGGGTTATTTTGAGGCTGGGATTTATTGGCTATTAGGAATAAGGAATGAGTCTGTGCTGGGGAGAGGAGACCCATTAATCCAGGCTGAAGGAGCACAAATGAGCAAGGGGAAATGGAGGAGGCTTTAATTATTATGCCACATTCTAGAATAATAAGCTGGCCTCTGGCTGGGTGCTGGTGTGGGGCTCAGGAGCTCTGCTGCCCGGGAACTGAGGCAAGTGAGGGGACACTCATGATTAAATCCCCCCCAGCCATGCTGCGAGGGATGTGCAATCCATTCTGGGACCAACACAAGCAGCGCTTCTGGCTTCGTGGTGGAGGATGCCCTGCTTGTGGGGGGAGGCTGCAGACTGCAGGGACAGCAGGAGGGGCCCGTGGGTCAGTGCCCGGTCCCGGGGTGCCCTTCCCAGGCTGGGCCAGCCCTGCCACCGCCGTGCCCCGTTAAGGCAATGCCGTCTGTGCCTGTAACCGGAGGAGCTGGGTGCTATCCGGCGCAGGGTGAGTCAGTGCCTGGGCAGCCCTGGGCCACGAGCATCCCTGGCTCTGCTGCTCACAGCACCACCTGGGTGACCTTGGGCTCTGCTCTGTTCTCCAGCTCACTGTGCCCTCCCCTGCGCTCTTTGCTGCCTCTGCATCCCCCCAAGTGCCTCAGTTTCCCTGGGGGACACGAGGAGGGTGGTCCTGGCTCACTCCTTGACACTCTCAGGGAGCTGCAGGCTGCCCTGGCTGGAGGGGCATTCCTGACCCCGTGGGGACACCGAGGTTTCTCCCCCCGGGGCAGCCTGCCCCAGCCCCTCCAGTCAGGGCTCCTGGGAATGCTGACACCACACGGCAGGGATGCAGGGACAACCTGGACCACCTCCTCCTCCTGCGATGGAACGAGGGCCTGACCTCCCTGCGGCATCCCTGCGGCACCGCAGGCCTCGTTCCCTTGCGAGCGCGGCCGCGGGTGCCAAGGTCACCCAGCGGGAGCGCGGTGGGTGCAGCAGCGGCTCGGCACAGCCCGGCGCCGGCAGCGCCCTCCTTCCCCGCTCCTGCCGGGCCTGCCGCCGCGGCTCCCGCTGACGTCACCCGCCGGAGCCAGCAGCTATTTTGGGAACTGCAAAGTCACTGGCGCAATTAGTCGGCTGGCAAAGGCAGCGGGGCGGCGGGGGGACCGCGGGGACGGCTGCTCCCCACGCTGTGCCGTGCCGTGCCCACGGGCACCGCCAGCCTCCCTGCGCCCGCAGCCTCCCTGCGCCAGGACAAACGGCCACGGCTGCAAATCCTCCCATCCATCATTCCCTTCTCTCTGCCTTTTTTTTTTCCTTTCCTTCCCTTCCCCTTTTTTTTTTTTTTTTTTTTTTTTTTTTTTTTTTTTTTTTTTTAATATTTAATTTGATGTCGCTCCCCTGGCAGGAGCCTCCCCACGTGGGCTGCCGAGCGCTGGCGAAAGCCAACTCGCTGCCGCCTCGCTGCCACCGCTCGCGTTCGGAGAGAGGCGGCAGCGGGACTGTCTGCCAGCCGCGCTTCCCAGGGCGATGCCGCGGCCCAGGGGCTGCCCTGCGGGTGGGAGCGGGGTCCGGCTATTCCCGGGTGCTCTGCTGCCAGCCGGGCGCTCGGTTTAACCCGATCCGCATCCTCCCGGACGCATCCTCCGCGGTGCCCCGGCTGCACGGCTGCAAATGCCCCGCTGGCCCCATGGCAGCGATGGGGCTGTGGGTGGGCTGTGACAGCGGAGGGACTCCTGTCCCCGGGGCACGGCAGCGCTGTGCCATGCAGTGTCCTTGAGCCCGGGGATGGGGGACAGTCAGAGGGGACAGCTGGGGTTCTCTGTCCCCCTGCCCAGCACTGTTTGGTTTCTCTGCCCACCCTCCTCGCCTCATGGTGACATCCAGGTCATGGCCAGAGGGGATGTGCACAGAAATGCTGGGACAAGCTGATCCTAGCAGGCTCCAAACACCCCAGAAGTGAGGCTCAAAAAATCCTTTAAAAAATCTCCAGACTTTTCTATGTGACCTGACATCTCTTTCAGGCCCATCCCCCAGGAGAGAACACCCCAAATCCTTCCTCCCGATGCCTGGAGAGGTGCCATAGCAGGAGTTGCTGGGCTCCCCAATCCCATGTGGGGCTTTGGGCGGGAAGGGCCGGATCCAGACGGATCCATGGGCACAGCAGAGTGATGGGCTCTGCCAGACTGACCCCCAACCTGCTCTCCATCGCTCGGAGCCCTGACCTGCCCCGGGAGGAGGGGTCCCTGCCTGTGCTGGGGCTGGAGGAGCTGCTGGTGGTCCTGGGGTGGGGACACACAGCGATGAGTGGGACCGCGGGGTGGCTCTGGAGTGACAGGGGCTGTGGGAGGGCAGGGGGAAGGTGAGGAGCGTGTGCTCCCCCCGGGCTGGGGGAAGAGGCCGCGGCGGTGGGGCTGGGAGCCGTGAGGCTGTGCTGAGTCACGCTGCAGAGCCTGCGAGCAGGACTGCAGCAAGCGGCTCGCTGTGACAGCCCCGTCCCTCCGCCTCCGGCTCCTCGCCTCCTGCTGGGGGCCAGGATGCTGGCGGGGGTTGATGTCCAGGCTGGGGGGTCCCGCTGCTCCCCTGGTCATGGCTGTGTCAAAGTTGCCAACCCTGCTTGCCCCTCCCCAGCCCCCTGCCCTTCAGTAGGGATGGGGCTGCTCTAGGATGGGTATCCTGGAGTTCCTGGGCAGGGAGAGGGGAGGACTGAGCTGCCCTTGGGGGATGAATGTCCCCGACCCCAGTGCAGGAGGGGTGTCACTAGGTAGCTGTGACATGGGGAACAGCAGGGCCGGGGGGTCACTCGCTGCCAGCACAAACACAAAAAGGCACTTAGCAGCCACTGGAACACTTCTGGCAGCTTTCCCCTGGCATGGGTGGAGTCGGGTGGTGGGTGGGCAATCACCCCAACTCCCCAACCCGATGCCACCAACCCAGGGCACAGAGCTGAGCATCCACCCCTGCCCTGCACAGGAGAAAGGTTGAGGCAGGTCCCTGCCGCAGAAGGAAACTGAGGCACGGGCTGTGTCCCCAGTACTGGCCCCAGACGCTGCCACCTCTCAGACTCAGAGTCCGGGGCAGCCCTGTCCCCACAGGACGCTGGTGCCCACCTTGCCTGGTGCTGCCTACCAGCCCCGCAGAGCTCAGAGCTGCTTCTGGAGGGACCGAGACAGGCAGGGCTTTTTTTAGGTGCTCCGTAAGTGCCGTCTGGGCGGTATTTATATCGGCTCCTTAAATAAGAGCTGCCATCTGAGCCTGACGAGCCTGCTTAATTATTAATGCCCCGCAGGGAAGCAGCACGCCTGGTCCCGGCCCACCTTTCCCGCTGGGATCTCGCATTCCAGGTCCCCCCAGCTCCCCACCAGCACCCAGAGAGAGCTGTGACCACCTGGACACCCCAGAGCACCCCGGCTTCCCATGGGAACCTGTCTTATGTGGGAGTATCCTCCCGAGGGCAGGGGAGAAGGCTGAGAGGGGATTTTCCAAGAGGAGGGTGCCATGGCATGGGCATTGCTGCAGTTTTTGGGTATTGGGAATAAGGGGAGAGTGGGAGGCACGGGGTGATGCTCTCCCATCTCATCTCCCATTTCGAGTTGGTTTCAGGGAAAATCATTCCTGGAAGCCCCGAGGGGTAGGGGCAGCCCTGCTTCGAGACAGAGCTTATGTTAAACAGCACGGGAGGGCAGCTGCTGCAGCAGAATTAATTTGGGCTTGGAAAGTGCTTTGAAAGGCTCAGATGAAAGGCCAGGGGCTGGGTACAAAGCGCTGCAGCTCCACAGACAGGGGGAAGGAAACTCCCAGCAAAGCACCCTAGGTCTGTCATCAGCCTCACCAGCCATGGCCCCTCCATCGCCTCCTGCCTCAGGTGAGGCAGCCTCTGGCTCTGGGACATTTTGGGGAGGGTTGGTGAACCCCTGAGCTCACCCAGCTGTTGGTTATGGGGTCCTACCTTGGCTGGCTGTCATCCCCCTGGCTCTGCTTTGTGTCAGGGTGAAGGGGCCAAGGCTGCACCCTGGGGGGCTGGGGAGGTGCAGGGGAACAGGGGACAGCCTTGGCCTGCTCCTGGGATGTGTCCCTCGCTGTGTCACACAGCCAGGCTCAGAGCAGCACACTGGGAAAGGGGCTAGGGTGCCACATGGGAGTGTTGGGGACAGGCAGGAAGAACATGAGGGCACCACTGTCCTGCAACCTCAGGGAAGGGGACACCAAAGCCAGAGGCTTTCTCAGCTTGTTTTTCCACCAACATAACTGCAAGAGGGCAAAAGTGCTCCCCTGGGCAGGCAGCCCCTTCCTCTGGGCAATCCAAGCAGAAGCTGCCTGGGCAGTGGGACTTGGGGTGAGCACCCAGTCCTGGGGCTGTGCAGGAGCCTGGGCAGCATCCCAGGGATGGGACCCACCCCAGCCCACACACCAGCCCTGGGAAGTGCCACCCTGTGTCCCCTGGTCTCCACAGCTTAGCCACCACCAGGTGAAGACACCAAGCAGTCGGGTCACCATTGGTGTGACGTGTGGCAGGTGGCACCTGTAGTGACAACCTCTGGTGTGGGGACAGGCTGGGACCATGCATCTCCCACGCTGGGTATCCCCTTCCCTGGGCATCTCCCTGGCTCCAAGGAAGCAGATATGGAGGGAAAAGACACAAGGGTAGGGGCACACGACTGTCGCTCTCCCGCAGGAAGCGAGGGGTGAGGATTTCTGGATCCATTTTCAGAGCAGTCAGCAGCTCACCCAAGCAAACCTCCAAGTCACGGAGAATTTCCTGCCTTCCCTCACGGTGTCACAAGGCATTGACAAGACGTAGCAGGAAAGGCAAGAAAATGCAAGGAGAAAGACTCTTCTTCCAGGCCACAGGAATTAGCAAAGTGGCACATTTGAACGCAGAGAAGTATTTTTAATCCCGCAGGCAGAATCGAGGTTATTAGGTTTTTCTGGGACATTTGCAGAACAGACCCACATCCTTTGGGTCATTGTGATTTCCCAACACAGCAGTTGCCCCAGGCTCTCACTGAGGGCTGTCTGCAGGCACCAGAGGTGGGAAAAATGGATTTACTGATGTCCAGCCAGTTATCACCTCCAGCTGCCCGTGCTGCCCACCAGAACCTTCTAACTTGGACCATTCACCACCAAACCTTCACCGCACTGCTGCCCAGGCTGTGCAATGTAAATTATGTGTTGTGAGGGGTGTTGATTTATATATCAGAGCTCAGAAAAGGGACTGGATTCACTGCAGATAAATATTACAGCCAGATTGCTACTCTGAAGAATTTACAGCATCATGAATATCCTGTTCTGACCTGTGATGGGGAAGGAAATCATCTGCGTTGGGAAATGTATTTATGGCTCTGGTGCTCTGACAGAAATAAATCAGTATTTGCTCGTTTTGGGGCAAAAACAGGGTCACTGTAAACCGGCAGAGCTGGGCTGGCTGAGAATGTGCCAGGTTTATGGAAAATACTAGATAAGAGTCCAAAGGCTTGTATGGAGAGGCAACAGTTTTTATTAGGAATGTTGATATATTTGGACAAATCAGGGGATCTTCCAGGTGCAAAAGCACTTCTTCAGGTCTGGGCTTGTGTTCAATATTGTCCATGAGAACCCAGGGATTGTACCCAAGGGATAATATAATTTATTTTTCCAAGTTAGAGGATGCATACATCCAGCCCAAATGCAGTAGGATCACTCAAAAGGGGATGATCAGGGGATCTGCTCCCATTCATTCACAGATCTGTGTGTGCTTGGCCCAGATGGGGTGATGTCCCACATATACCTCCAGATTATTGATAAGAAATGGCAGCAACAACTGGAAAAAGTAATTTGGGAACCAAACTCCCTTAATACTCTCTCACATTCTGCACTTTTTTTACTCAAACCCTCTCCCAAAAATGGCGCTAGAGTGAAAACAACCCAGAGCCCCACTGCAGAGCTCTCCAGAGATGACAGCGAGCCCCCTCGGGAGGATGAATGGGCCTTTATCAGGGAAGAGGAATAAACTGCCCTTGTCTGTGGATCTCTCCTCGGGATGGCCGGGGCAGTAAACAAAGGCTGGGCACAAAGGCTGTTCTCACTGCGAGCCACGTGCACTGCGGGGTGTGAGGCCGGGGGTGCCAGCGAGGAGACAGCCTCTGATTTTTGGAGAGGAAATGGAGAGGATCCGGGCGGGTTTCTGCTTCTGTTTGTCAGAGGGGGGGATTTCTTCTGCCCTCGGAAGCTGTAAACAAAGGAGGATTCTGTGCTGCACAAATCCAGGCGATGCCACTCTCTGTTATTTGCAGAGCAGAGCTAAACCCACAATAAAGATCAAGATCTTGTCCCCAAAGGGTGTTGCTCACCACCACCAGCATTCCCAAACCAATTTGTCCCCACCCACGTGGGTGAGCCCGTGGCCACAGGCTCTGGACAGCCACAGCATTGCCCTGAGGACACCGGCACGTCCCAGTGGCACCCAGGGTTCCTGTGAGGTTTCAGAAGGAAACCACAGGGCACAGGGGATGGCTGAGTCCTCTGGGATCATCCCCACACATCCCAAAGCACCGAGGACAGTGGCTTTGGGAAGGGCCAGGAACATGTGGCGTGTGAAGGACAGTGTTCATCTGTGCATCAGCACTGCCTGGCTCTCTCCAACCAGGATAAAGTGTTTCCATTGGGATCACCCTGTGTATTAGACCCCTTTCCTTTCTCCCAGTGCCACAGCATCCTCTCAACACCACTTTATCCAGAGGCTTTTTAGGAAAACAGGATCCATTAAACCCTTCCATTTTTCCCAGTTCTATATCCTCCTCTCAACATCATTTTATCCATAAATTCTTTAGGAAAGTGGGATGTCTTATGACCCCCAGTGGCTCTCCCCATGCAGCAGAGCCCCACATGGCTGGAGCAGACGTCTTCATGCCAGGGATTATCCAGGAGTGAGTGCCCTGTGTGCCCAAGGTGATCTCCAGTGGGAATTCTCACCTCTCTGGATCAGGACCCTGGCCCTGGTGGGAAAAAGGGGCCAGGGGAAAGCAGGAGGCAGGGATTTGCCCCAGGATGTGTCACCACAACCCAGCCCAGCACTGCCACAGTGCCAGAGACCCCAGGCACAGCAACACTGGCAGGGTCTCCACAGGGGAATGGTGCATGGGCTGTGAATGTGACCAGGATGGGAACGGGTCTGGGTTTTGGATGGATTGGGGTTTTCAGTCGGGAATGGGCCTGGGCCACCAGTGGGTTTGGACTGTGGGTGGGCTCAGGCTGTGTGACCAGGATGTGAGCAGGTCAGGGCCAGGAGCGGGTCTGGGAATGAGTGGCACCAGGCTGTGTGTGGGTCCAGGCTCCGAGCCCAGCCTGAGGGTGGGTCCAAGCTGTGAGAGCCCGTGGGTTATGAGTGGGCACGGGCTGTGTGTGGGGCTGTGAGTGGGCCTAGGTTATGAGTGGGCACGGTGAGGACGGGCTGTGTGCGGTGTGGGGGCTCTCAGCGGGCCTGGGCTGTGACTGAGTCCACTCCGTGTGCGAGCCCAGCCCGCGGGTGTGCCTGGGCTGTGGGAGCGTCCACGCCCTGAGGGTGTCCATGCTGCGAATGGCTCCTGGGCCACGAGCGGGACCTGGCTGCGAGTGTGCGTGGCCTGCGGATGCACCCCTGCCCTGCGTGGGCCCGTGCCTGGCGCTGTCCCGCAGGTCCATCCCGAGGCCCGCCCGCCCCGCGGTGCCTCCCGGGGCTCCCCCGCTCCCCCCGGCGCGGGCCGCGCCCTCCGCGGCCCACCCGGGCCGAGCTCCGGTGAATCAGCACAGGCGGGGCCCAGAGGGGCGAGGGGGCGGTGCCCTGGCGCGGGGCACGACGGGAGATGTAGTCCTAGAGGGCGGAGCAGGGCTGCATGAACCCAGCACGGCTTCCGCACCTGAGGACTTCATCTCCCATCGTGCCCCGCGGGCCGGGGGTGGGCGGGGCGGCGGGGGAGGGGCGGGGCTGGGCGGGGCGCGCGCAGGGGGGTTGTGGTGGCCCGCGGCGCGCGCACAGCACCGGGCGCAGCCGCCGCCGCCGCCTCAGCCGCAGCAGCGCCGAGACCGCCGCGCCCTCCTCGTCCTCCTCTTCCTCCTCCTTCCTCTTCCTCCTCCCGGAGCCCGCAGCCTCCTCGCCCCTCTCCCCCCCGGACCCCGCGAAGATGGTGGACCGCGAGCAGCTGGTGCAGAAGGCCCGGCTGGCCGAGCAAGCCGAGCGATACGACGACATGGCGGCCGCCATGAAGAACGTGAGTCCCGTCCCGCGGCCGTCGCGCTCCCCACATACACACACCCCCTCCTCCTCCTCCCCCTGCCCCGCTGGGGCCGCCCTGCCCTCGCCCTATCCGCGTGTTCCCCGCGGTGGGTGGTGGGCTCGGCCGGTGGGGCCAAGGGGTTTTGAGGGCCCCGGTCCCTCGCCCTCCGACACCCCCAGCTGAATCCCGTTCCCGCCGCTTTTCCCGATCCAGGGTTACTTTAATTTTTACGGACCCCCATCCTCTGCCCTAGAGCCCCCCACGCATCCCTTCCCCTGCTTTAGGGCCCCCACCCAGCCCCACGCATACTGCTCGTGTGTCCTAGACCCCCCTCCCCACATCTTTCGCCTGTTCTGGGGTGCGCATCCAGCCCCACACATCGCCCTCCCCTGCCCTAAACCCCCCACCGCATCTTCTCCCTTATTCCGGGGCCCCCACCCGGTCCCACACATCCCCCCTCCGTGCCCTGGAGCCGCCCCTCATCCTCCCCCTGCTCCAAACCCCCGCGCTTTGCCCTGCTGCCCCCACTCAGCCCCACGCACCCCCTCCCCTGCCCTAGAGCACCCCCACATCCTCTCCTCCGCCTTCAAACGCGTTGCCTCCGCAGCCCTGCAGCCCCCCACATCACCTTCCAGCCGCATTTCTTCTGTCCCCCCACCCCAGGGCCCCCTGCCTGCCCCTCGCACGCCCCCCTGCCCACCCTGCCTCAGCGTGGCGGGGCAGAGGAGCCCGCCCGGGGTGCGGCGCTGCCCGGGGGGGTCACAGCGGCTCGGGGCCCGCGGGGCGAGGCACGGGGGGATCCGCTGTGGGGGGGTTGCGTGCACACCTCTCCCCGCTGCCGAAATCCCTCGCCGTGCATCCCTTCCCACGCGTGGTCGCCGGGGCTGGTGTGTGCCCCTGACCCCAAAGATCAGGAGCCCTTTCACTGTCAAAGCTCTTATTTTTACTGCTCTTGGTTGGAGATTTATGAATTGAGTCATGTTGTATTCATTTCACGCTCTTAAAATAAAGACTCTGCATATAGCAGGCTGATCTGATTTGTGACACTGAACGCTCCCCTTCAATACTGACATTTTGACAATATAAGAAGGGAAAAAAAAACATATCTCTGATCTGATCTTGCAAACAAAGCAATCGTGGGAGGCAGGATCAAGTCATTCCAGAAGATTCTGCATTTGTCATATTGCAGAGAGGCTAGACTGGGTGGAGGGAGGGAGGGGGTGCTTTAAAGGGGAAAACTGTTCTTTATGTTTGTCTTCTTAGTCAGGTCTGAACCTTTGCTGGGAGCTGGGGTGTCCTCCCCGGCTGATGAAAAGTGAATGCCGATCTGGGAATGTCGCAGTCTGCCGTGGGTGCAGCTCTGTTTGCCCATATTGCACCATTTTGTCAATAACCTTGCATTTATCAAACAGACAAAACTGTCACAGCCCGAGCCCGGGGAGGGAGGAGATGCCTTATCAAGGAATGAAATACGGATAATCGGAACGAGATATTATCACATTAAACCAGCCGGGCTGTCCCTCTGCTGCACTGTGGCTTTTATACCATTTTCTGATAGCGGCATCTATTCATTTTAAAGCAAAGCCTGCTGTGTGAGCAGATCCTACAGCTCATTTCCTACGGATAATACAGCCGCCGTGACAAAGCCGGCAGGGATATGCCCGGACTCACAGCCATGTTGCACCGTGAATTTCTCTTAGCCTGCTTCCCCGGGCTGGGTGCTTGAACCGCAGGTGTTGTTAAGAGCTCATATATATGTGATTTTTCCTTCCAGCCCTTACGGGCCCTGGTGAAACAGTAACCGGGCTAACGCCTCTTATCAGCTGCCGAGTAGTTTGGCCGTAAGGAAGCGATCCCCAGCGGGAGCGCTGCCGCCTCCCTTCACCAGCAAACAAAAGGCAGAGCTTTGTTCTTCCCTCCTGCACCGCGCTGCCCCAACTCCGGCACGGCCGGTGCGGCGGCCACGGCCATGTCACAGCCGTGTCACAGCCGTGTCACACCGGTTATCCCCGTCGCCGTGCGCTGCCCAGCCCCCAGCCCCGGTTGTGCGGGAGGCTGATGACCTCGCACTCATTTCCGTAGCAACGCCTAGTGATGTCATATGCCATGGTCCAAGCTGCAATGCACCCAGGCGGTAGCAGAGAGCATGCGGGCTGCGCCTAGCGAAGGTGATGCAGAGCCATCCTGCCCTCCAAACCGAGCCCTCCCTAGCACCCTGCTGGGAAATGCTGGATGGTTCTCCTTTCAAAGCCGTCGTGGCAATGATGGGCAGAAAAGAGGCTCGTTTTCCTGCAGCTTCATTTCATGTTGCATTTTGGTGGCTGCCTCGCATGGGGCAGCTGGGTGGGTTGTTCAGCCTCAGCCCTGTCTGCTTGGGAACCCGTGCTGAATGGCTGTGTTAAGGGTTTAAAATGGAAATGGTGTGCTGGGGTTCTGGCTGTCTGCTGATTCATCCAGTGATGTCTGGGATCGCCATAGTTTCTCAAAAATAATATTTATATATATGATAACTTCTAGCTCCTTGCTTCTTGCAAGTGCTAGCTGCCAGTGCCCCTAATTGCTGCCTGCAATTATATTGCTGTTGCAGGAGCAGGATTGCTCTTTCAGCTCCCAAAAGGGGCAGTTTTACTGGGGGGGTGTCTCTGAAAACACAGCAGGTGCTCCCCTCACCTACCAGAGGGAGCAGAAGGTGGTGCCACACCCAGGAAGGGTGCAGGGCTGGGCCCATCCATCCTGGTTATGTCTTCATGACCTTGGTCATGTCTCTTGTCACCTCAGTGCTGTCTCGGGGTACTATCAGCACTGTCAGGTGTTGGGGGACAGGAAAGCTCTCTCCTGGTCCCCAGGGTGGTCAGTGGTCAGACACTGGCCTTGGGCTTGCTAGAGTTTCACTTCCCACAGTGCTGGTGGCTGGAGCAAGATGCATTTTTGTCTGGTTCAGCTTCGGGAAGAGCTTTCCTGTCCGAGCCCATGCCAGGGCTGGGGATCGATATCCATTAGCTGGGGAGAGCTGCTGGAGGCTTTCCGGAGGTGGGAGCCCTGCCAAGCCCCTGGCCAGCGCTGCCCAGGGAGCAGAGCACCTGCCTCCCCACAGACCTCTGTGCTGAGAGGGTGTGCAGGTGAATGAACAAGATGATTGCAATAGCTTATGCAGGAAATAAGTCATGTTTTAAAAGTGTGTGGGGAGAATTATTGCACTGCACCTATGTACGGTGTAGGTGTGGGGCTGTCCTCTGTGAGGGAAATGCCTGACTGCTTCACTTTGGAGGGCCCAACCTCTGCAGCAGGGCCATGGCTGTGCTGTGTGCAAGGACCACCAAGTGTGGGTGTGGAGGGGGGAATGTTGGAGATGCTGGAAAGCAGATGGCTGCTCCAGGCTTTAGACACCACAACTCGGTGCAGTAAATGGCCATTGTGGGTGGAGGAGGAGCGTGAGGATGGGGAATTGCAGGCCTTCCCTGGCACTGGGTGTGTGGGCTTCTCCCGTGATGGTCACCAGCTGGGTGGGTTATCATCCCCCACATCCAGGATATCACTGCTGATAGCAAGGTTTCACACAGACAGCAGGCTCACCCTTGGAAAAAGGGGTAGTAACACAAATCCGTCCTGTCTGGAGAGTCCCCAGGAGGCAGAGCAGGGATGATTAGCTGTTTTCTGCTCGCAGTGTACACAGACAAAACGGTGGTGTGGAAAGGCTTCTCCAGGAGGAGTGCTGGGCAGGCCATCTGTGATGGTGGGAGGGGAGCAAGGAGTGTGAGCTGCTGTAGTAGCACTTCCCAGGGGGGCTGGGGAAGGCTTTGGAGAAACCATTCCCAGTGCCGAGGTGGATGGTGCAGTCATTAGCTGTTGGCATCTAATGGCAGCATTGATGCTCTTGTGCAGGCAGCATGAACGCTGCCTCCAGACCACTGGTGGATGCAGTGGTGGTAGGGATTGAAGACAGCCTCCCTTCCTGGAGGTCCATGGGGTCAGGACAGGATGGTGGCAGTCAGGAGCTCTGCCTGTCTGACCTTGTTCACAGCGTGGGGTTGTCTCTGTGTAACTCAGCCTTGGGACCTTACAGCAGTAGCCTGAATCACATCTGCACCTAAGCCCCAGATAGGCAGCAACGTGCCCTGTATGCAGCTCTAGTGGACACTGCTCACAGTAACTCACCAGTCTTCAGCAGATCAAGCTCTTAAAAATTCCTCTTTGAGCACCTGTGAGTTCTTATTTAGTCCATTTAGGAAGTCACTGAATTACAACACCATGGGTTTCTTAGTTGGCCAAGTGTAGCAGCCAAGGTGGACTCGACCTGGAATAGCTCTTCTTGAACTAAACAAAAATGATACTGATACTGTAATGGAGAATACAGCAGTTGAATTATACCTGGGGCATAGACAGTAAAACTTGGGCAAGGGTTCTCCATGAATCCCTGGATCATTTTGGCTTATCCAGTAAATCTCTTGGATGATGTCTAACCATGAAAGTACAAAAAGATTGGTGTGAGTTGTCTTGATCTATTAAATTTTTTTCAACCACCTTTATTTGCTGCTTCTTGTGTAAAAACGTGTCTGGTTCACAGGAGATTCAATTGTGTCAGTACACCAAATAACCTTCATAATGTCAGTGGATAAGCCCTATCTACCCCAGCTGTGTTCACCAGCTGATCTCAAAGTTGTCTGGAATAAACTTTTTGGACACTGATGATGTGTACTTTGGTTTGCTGGAATACTCAGGAACAGCAATTTAAGGACAACCACAGAACTTCAGCTCCAGAAATGTTTTGTGGATTGAAAACTCCAGCATCTAGGGGCATATACACTGTTCTTGGCAAGTGGATGATGCCTTTGGCATCCTCTTAGTGGTTCTCATGGATGTTCTGGACAGTGCTTTCAAGAGGGTTATCCACATAACTGTGGTGTAGCCCTCTGCCTCCTGCAGCTGGGATTTGGTTTCTGATCAGGAATATGAAAAACATGGTTCTTCCTCAGCTTCTATAGCTGGTAGAATGAAGATTTTCCTTAATTTGAGGATCCCCACCACATTTTTTCCTCTTCTTCATGTCTTCTTTGTGTGTACTACTGAACCACTTTTCTTGTGCCTGGGCCAGTACAATTAGTGCTGCTCAAAGGTGTGCTCAGCTTGGCTTTCCAAGTAGGAATAAACAGCCTCAGCTTTGCTAAGCTTAAGATCAGGGAGGTGGAGTAAAAGTGACCTGAAGGTCCCCATTAGCCTATCAGGGACCCTGGGTTTGTCCCCAGGCTGGTGACTGACCCCAAGATCACAATCCTACGGACAAAGATTTTTCAGAGCCTGATGTTTCTACTACCTCTGCAGGCTTGCAGCTGGGAATTGGATCTACTAACTGTTGCTCTTGAGGACAGAAGGAGAAACATGGCTCAGGGTGCAGCTGATGGAGCAGGGGCTGGGGAGGAGAGTGGTAGCCATGGCCTGACATCTGGAGAAACCTCCATGGATGGTGACACATCTGGCAGGGCCTAATGCACCAACTCTATGACTGAACTCTTGAGCTTCTGTTTGGAGCAGCTTCATGCCAAGTAAACCATGCACAGAAGTTGTGTGCAAGGGTACATATTTAGGAAAAATAAAAAATCCAAGCTTTTGTGTGTCCCAGCTGCTAGTGCTTGAGTAATCAACTGCTTTTTGGGAGGTGGCTTTGTCTGAGCTCAGAGGTGTCCTTGGATGTGGAGCACTGCTGAACTTGTTGGTGCTGCTTTTTCCTTGGCAGAGGTGAGTGGTGTGCTGGGAGCTCAATTCCAGTCTGGCAGGGAAGAGCCATGAGGACTGTCAGACTAGTTCAGACCAGAGCTGGCTGCTCAGGGTCCCAGCCAGGCTGTTCAGAGGCAGGTTCAGGGAAAGAGGCATTGGACAGTGCCTCCAGTCTGACCTGAGGGAGCTTTTCCTCAGATGGGTCAATGCCTGAGGCATGTAGGACTCTCCCTTGTGCCTTTCTGCCCTGTTCAGACTCCTGAGCTGCCAGTGAATGCATATTAGAATAACTGCAGTACAAAGCACACTGGAACAGGATTTGCCTGGCTGCCCAAGCATTTCTCCATTGACAGCCTTGATAGGATCCAGGCATCATCTTCCACCTCACCGTGGCAAAGCTGAGATGCAGGGCTGAGGTTGTCTCTGGGTAGCTGCTGCACCCTCGATGCTTCCAGGCATTCTTCAATGCTTCAGTGCTCTGCAGCTCATGACTGATTCTTCCAAAGCTGATAGTGTGAGGAGTATTTTTGTGCTAACTGGTTTGGAGCCAGCTTAGACCTTCTTTCCTTCGCTGGTTGAGTCTTTGTCCATTCTTTCCAGAAAGCTGAAAGCCTTCAACAACTTCTGCTCCTGACTGAAAAGGTAACTAACCTAACTGGAGTCTTACTCCCCAGTGTTAGAGTGCAGAAAAATGGCAACTGCCTTGTCTGGGAAGAAAATATTGAGTGAAAACATAAGTATTGACTTGATTTGACTAGTGATGGTCACTGCTGGGCAGCAATAGCCTGGAAACCAACTTAAACAACAGGAAGTAGCTATGGATTAGTCACTGTGCTAGATTTTGGGTGGCTTTGTCTTTCAGCCTCTGAAACCTTTGGCTTGACTTGAAGAAGCTGTGCAGATAAATGGTGGTTGTTGGTTTTATGCTGGTGGCATTGAGATAAAATGTTCTGCCATGGCTACTGGCTGCCAGGCTCTGCTTCTGTCAGTGCAGCTTTCAGTCATTGAAGGTGGGGGAACTCTTCTCTCCCCATGGAAATGAAATGGCTTTGTGGGAATGTTTTGCCCCTGGCTGCTTGATCTAATGAGCAGAGTCCTTCCTCCGAGTCTGAAATGAACAAAAATGGGGACAAATTTACTTTCATTCTGCTGTTTAAATTTATTTCTTTTTTTAAGTAAGAGGCCTGACTCTTTTCTCCAGAATCCAGATGTTAAGATGTGGGATTCCCACCCTTGACTCTGGGTGGGGATCCTGCCTGGGGGAGGAGCTCAGCAGTGAGATGGCTTTGTCCATCTTTTCTGAGTGCACAATGACAGTGAGGCTGAGCTGCTACATCCTTCTGGTCCCTCCTATGGGCTGGAGCCCTGGGAGCTGCTGGGGCTGGTAAATCGTAAGGGTTGATCTTCATCTAGGAGTTTCATGCTCTGAGTTGCACTGCTGGTTATTTTGGTATAGTCTAGAAAAGCGCAGAAATGGTAAATTCTGGAAAATGGAGCTGAAATGATGAGGCAGCAGTTCTTGGGCTGCAGGAAACACTGACAAGACTGTCTCTCAAAAGCAAAGCCTTCGTGTAGCAGGCGAAACAAAAGCCTTTGTCTGCCTGTTTAAGGGCAAACTTCCCCCAGTTTCAGGTTTTTCTGTGCTAACCCAGATTTAGTCACATCTCAGACGTGACCCAGTACATGCTCAATTAGATACCAAACAAACCTGATTTTTGGCCCCAAGCTAGTTATCTAGTGACCAGGGGCAGTGTATTAGTTAATTGCAGTAGGAGAGTAGAGAACATGTCACTGATGATGGCGTGAGATTCCTTTAAAGTGATCCCCAGATTAGGGATTAGAGTACTTAATGTTTTTCTTCTATAAAGGAGATGTTGGAATTGAGTCCGTCTATGGGTGTTTGAGGCAGCTGTGCTTGGACGAGCGCAAGTCTGCGGGGATTCCAAGTGCAAACCATTCCTTAATTGTTTGCAAATTCCCTCTGATCTCGCTAGATGGGTTGGCTGGCTTGGGATGTGTCTTTGCTTACGTACCAAGCAAAGCTACTTGGCGTGTCAGTGTGCTTCTGACTCCTCTCTAAGATGGTTTCAGCAAGGCTCTAGAAAAACACCAGCGAGAAGTCTCAGCTTCAGTGCTAACGAGGCTGCTGATGGACGCGTTGTTTGGACAGTTGTGGTGCTCAGCAGCATCAAGTTTATTAATAGTAGGTGGAGAAGCTGTTGCTGTGCCATGTGCTAACAGACACGCTCAACAATTGCTGTAGGAGATCTCTACTTGTAAAAGGCTAATGCTTAGTGTTCAGCAGTGAATGAGAACTTGGGGGAGATTAACAGCCTTTGATTTACACCCAGCTGGGGCAGGCGTTGGAGCTTTGCCTGTTTATGCTGTTGGGCTTTGTTACATGGGATGAATATTTCATTACTTACAAGTTGGGAGCTTGGCTTCTTGCATTTGGTGGTGTCAAGAGGATGTCAGCACCTGAGGGGTTCTGTCACCTGTGATGAACTGAGATCAAATCTGTGGTGGGAGTCCCTTGGGCTTCAGAAGAGGCTGGGAGGAGATGGCTGGAGCCAGGCGAGGGGAGGTAAACAGTTGGATCTGGGATAGTAAAGTGACCCCCCCTTTTAATTTAAAATTGGTTGCAGTGCTCCAGAAAGCTGCTAGAGCAAAAACTTGACTTTCTTCTGTTCTGCAAGTTTATTTAAGAAATTAAATAAAATTGCCTTTGCTAGAGGTGTGTAAGATCAAGTCTGAAATCCCCGAATCAGTGGGAGGGTAAAGTACATTTGGAGGGATAATCACCTTACCTACTGATGCAGAAATTAAACCTATCGTGGAGCTGGCATGCAGGAATTCACCTGGGAAGTCTCTTGCTTAATCTGGTAGAACATGTTTGAGACACCAAGGAACTGCTGGATCTACAGGCCAAGAGACCTAGAGCAAAAAATCTTGTGAGGTGTTTTTTTTAATATTTCCTGAATCTTACCTTGATGTGCAACAACCAGGTGTTTCCAAAGTGTTTGGGAGAGTGACATGGAGCAGCTAAAAACGTGCATGCTCACTGCAGGGAGTTTTGCATGGCTGCAGCTTCTCCCATTTCACCCTTTGGATCAGCAGCCTGCAGCTGCCATGGCAGCAGTGCTGTGCCGTGCCAAGGGAAGCCATGCCAGCAGACAGGAATTGCCCAGTTCATCCTGCTCCAGCAGACCTGGGAACAGCCTCTCCCAGCAACCAGGACCTGCTCTCAGCCTTGGGTGGCCTGCTCATGGCACATCATGTCTTTTCTCTCCACTTGGCTCAGCTAGGCCATGGGCACAGACATTTTTTGAGCCCCTGATTAAGGACAAGCCCTGGCACTTGATGCTGTGGGGAGGATTTGATGATCTAGTGGCAGGATTCTTACTGCCTGGCAGTGGGGCTGGAGGTGAGCAGGAAAGCACTAAGATCTGAGCCAGATTAGTACCCTTGGAAGCTGTGAGGTAAATCTTTAAGCAGCTAATGCTCCCAGCAGCACTAAACACCCTTCCCACATGAAACTTGTCACTTTTATCTAGAGAGTCCCAGGAATCTGTCTAGCTTGGGTTTGTTTTACCATGAATTGGAAAGAAAATAACCATCTTCCTTTGCATGAACCAAGTCTTAAGACTCTAGAAATGTCCAGTGGCCATCCTGTGGATGGCTGCTTCAGCTCAAAAGCCTATGAGTAGATGGAATCTTCTGAGGAATAATGCTTAAACAGAAATTTGAAAACCCTAAGTCTTCAAACTTGTACAGAAATGCTTCTGAGGAAAGAGCTGCAGTTTCTCTTGAAGAGCTCTTCAGCTCCCTCCTGGAAAAGCTTAATGCAGCCCAGAGGAGCCTGTAACAACCACGAATTGTCATTCCCCTTCCAAAAGGATCAGCAGATCAACTCTGAGCTCCTGAAACGTGTTGTGAGCTCCAGGGGTACATCTGAGCTCTCACAGCAGTGGCATGCTGTGGCACTGCTCCTCCACGTGCTTAGCAGAGAGCTTGGAGAACAGGCCTGTCAGCAGGGAACAGAGTGGATAATCCCAGGCAGGAGAGCTCCCCAAGCTGTTGGGTGATGGAGGAGGGCGGTGGTGATCCTGGGCTGCTGCTGAGGCACTCACAGAGCACAGCAGTGGGCAGATGAAGCTGCCAGCCTGCCATATCCTGGGGAAGGAATAGCTTGGCATCCCTTCTGTTGCTTTGTAGTTAGCAGGCAAAGGTGCTGGTATCCCATCTGCCAGGGACAGTGTGATGAGCCCTGAGTGACAATCCCCTGAAATAGGGACTGATGTGGTTGGACTCGCTGCTCTCTCCATCTGGTGGCTGCAAGGCACTAGGCCAACAGAGGTCGATCATTTTCCCCAAGAGATTTTAATAAGTGCGAGGCAGGTAGTGGCAGCAAGACGCTGAAACAAGTTGTCCTACGGCCAGATTTCATCTTGTTTAATAGCCTGTCAGTAAGGCTAATGGGAATCAGGGTGTTAATAAGGAAAACAGGAGAACTTGAGCATAATTCTTTCCTGGCTCAAAAAGCACATGCTGGTTAGAGGAGCAGCTCTCTGTGACAGGACTGTGCAATGCTAACTCAGAAATGGTTTGTAGCTCCTTCAACATTTGTTTGTAGAACACTTGAACATACACAAAACTGGGAGTCTGGGGTTTTTCCTTCCAGTTGGTTACTGGGATGTGTCTGGGCTGCTCTGTCCACAATAGCCATGGCAGGCAGATGCTCCCTCGTGTGTTTGCCTTATCTCATGCTGCAGAAGAAGTCAGGGACACAAATCGATGGCACCCAGGTGTTCTGTATGGAAAAAAAACCCGGAGTCGTTAGACCAAGTGCTGGGACTGCAGTGCTGCAGATAAGGGCTGGTACACGAAATGCTGCTGCCAGACACTCAATGGAGCAGCTCAGGGCTCTGCTGCTCTTACTGGTTTTCTCATCTTGGCTCCCTTCAACCTTTCACGTGCAAGAATGACCCAAATAGCTGAAATTTGCTTTTTTTCTAACTGAAACCCATGATGGCCACACTGAAACTGGAGTAGGAGGTCTGCAGGCTCCAAGGACTGATCAAACCTGAATGCAGTGCAATCACATGTAGCTGTTAAGCTGCAGAGACCAATGAAATAAATGAGCTCTTGGTTTCCACATCTCCCAGTTTTAAGACTTTGTGTTGGGTGGTTCAAAGTCGCCTTAAGTAATAAAGGCTGCAGAGTGGGATGAAAGCTGCTGTTAAGTGTAGGAACATGCAGAAATCCTAATTGGTGTCTGGAGCGCCTGAGTAGCCTCTGAGATGCAGCTGGGCCACAAGCAATAAACAGTTCTCTGCAGACACTGGTCCTTGAGGCACTGGGAGCAATTTGAAATGTAATGGTAGAACCATCCCGTGTGCCCTCAGCTGTTGTCCTGTGATGTGAACTGGCCCTGCCAGCCTAGAAAACGGGAACTAGCACAAATATTCATACTGAAACAGGGTAAGGAGAAGGCAGTGGGGAACTTGTGTCTGCCCACAGCCTGCACGTCCTTTTTTTTTGGTCTTGTCTGGGATGAGAGGAAGGGTGCGACCTACAGTCCAAAACCCCCCTGGCCACGCTGAGTTAAAACATGAGCAGAGGAGAGTGGAAGGGATCAGCAAGCAGAGAAGCAGTTATGGTGTGACTTCCACTTTGGAAGTGTGACAGGGGGCGAAGGCAAGACAACAGGGAAAAGAACCCAAACCAATCTGGTAACATTTTAGATTTAGGTCTGGTTTAACACACGCCTACTTTGCCAAAGTAGGACAGTGCTTAAGAAAAGCATCTTTCCGACTGCTGCGATGGAGTTGTAGGACAGCTCGCTCTGGTGCTTGGGGAGAAGCTGTTCTTGGTGAGGCTGTGTGACATCGAGTCGTGACTCTCACCAGGCTGCTGGGTAATGGTGACAATTTCATCTGCTTGGGGACAGCCATTTCTTCAAGTTAGGGCAAGCTGGGGACAGAAAAAAACAGGCAGTCTGTCAGTCATGACCTTCCAAAATGACAGCACTTGGGCTGCTGAAGGTGGTCACAGAATCATTAAGGGTGGAAAAGACCTTCAAGCTTACAGAGCCCAACCTTTAACGAGTCAGCCAGACCAGAGCACTTAGTGCCATGTCCAGTCATGTTTTGGATACTTCCAGGGGTAGAGACTCCACCAACTCCCTGGGCAGCCCTGAGCTGCATGTGAAAGAAAACAAGGCACTTGCTAGGGTTTGTATGGAGAGATAATAAACTTAATTACATGGTGCAGGAGCTCTGGATAGAACAGGAAGCAGGAGTGCTTGAAGGGGAGATGGATGTTGTGTATCCTGGTGGGTGAGGAGCTCTGGTGATCTTTAAAAACTGTTCTCAGTGAACAGTTTGAAGTTCCCATGGCTGTCTCTGTCTCTCCAGGAAAGCTTCTCTGCTTTATAGCTGTCTGATGTCTTGAAGGACTCAGATTCTCTTTTAGGCAATAAGAAGAGCAAGTGTTGATGTTTATAACGTGGGTTAAACTGTCAGATGTTGATGGTATTCCCCAGGGAAGGATCTCTGGGTCCTCTCAGCTTGCCAGTGCTGTCTGCTTTAAGATAAGACATCAAAGCCAGGCAGAAGCTGTAAATGGGTGGGCACTTAATTATCAAACTAAGTGAAAAATGTGCAAGGATAAACAGGTAGAACCAAGTCCTGTGATGGATCTTCACTTCCGTCACTGAACAGACCTCAAAACCAGTAATTTCCTGATGTAAGCTCAAGCCTGCTTATGCAATGTGAGAAGTGGAAGTCCTGGAATAAGCCCCTAACCAACCTGACTTGCTGTTCTCTGGGAGCAAACCTTCCCCGTGGGTGTCCCCAAAGCCTGTTAATCGGGATACTTCCAGAAAGAAGGTGCTGTAGAAACAACCCTTGTGTTTTTGGAGTTTACATACCTTGTCATTAGGGGCAGGTAAAATTTTGCTTGCTCCCTGGCTTCTTCTCATGAGGCTGAACCTTGCCTGGCAGCAGTGTGATCCTCGGGCATGCCGGGAGCCCGGCAGGTTTTGGGCAGGGTGTTGAGTCAGAGTTCCAGCTGTAGTGGAGAAATCAGAAAAACCTTCTCAGAAATGGTGCCGCCTCTGCAGTGCTTTGTTGCAAATCAGAGGGCTTGGATTTGTACAAGCCTCTGGTCTCCCAAGCAGTACAAACCCTAAACTTCCAGCAATTTTTGTCCAATGGGAACTCACAGAGTTTCCCTGTGGCTTAAGGGCACTTGAGTCCTGGTGGTGCAGACACTGTGCCATCGGAGAACTGGTGAGACTGGAACTGGCAGTGTTCTCCTTTTTGTGATGGAACGTGCCTCCCAGCCAGAGCCTGGCAGCATGGACTGCTCCAAGCCAAGCTCCCTGCACTCCCTGCTAGCTGTCCTTGTGCAGTCTGCTCCTGGCAGGTGTGTTCTCCTTTTTTTTTTTTTTTCCAGAATAGCTGAAAGACTTTCCTCTATCTCTATCAAATTTCCACCATGTGGATCAGCTCCTTGTCCTTCGCTGTTTATGCCACATCCAGCACTTGACACCATTTCAGGCACATGCATCTCCTGCTCCTCTCCCCAGTCTCCATGGGTACAAGAATGAGATGAGGCTGGACAGTTACTGAGATTTGCAGAACAAATTCTGCTGTTCTGTGCTGGCAGCCAGGGAAGTAAAACTCCAAACGGACTGAGCTTCCCAAAGAGCAGGTAAACTCCAGCGGGGGGCTGATGCTTTGTGCTCCTGCCAAGCCCTCCTAATGCCAAATCAAGATTTTCCTTTGGCTGTTTGAAGTCTCTGACTCCATGCAACAGTGCTGGAAATGGCATCAGGGGACCTGATCTGGGTACTGCCCTTCTTCAGGGAGGTGAGACCCCTTCAGGGTGTGAGTTAACAAGGAGGCAGTTCTGCCCTTCCATAATATGACTGCTGCAGTGTGATCCAGCCCTGATGCAGGATATTGCCTTATTTGATGGTATATCAGAGGCATTCAGTGCAATGCTACAAACTCAGTATATCAGAACCTGCTGTTCAGCCTGCTGTGGCTTGATTGGACTCACTTTGTTTCAGAATCCTGCAGTGCAAGGAAAAAAAAATCAGCGTTTGTTTGGCCAGCACAGGCTGCAGAGAAGGCACAGTCCCATGTGACATGTGACAGGCTGGTGCAGAGGTGTTGGAGTGGTTTGTGCTGGAGATGGGCACTGGTGCAGTGCTGTGGGAAGAGCAGAGCTGACAGTGACTGCAGTCTGGAGTGTGGAGGGGGCTGTGGCAGGAAATGCCAGCACAGGCAGCCCTGGGCAGACTTGAGGGCAGGCATGTCCACAAAGGCAGCTGAACTTGGGATACATCTTTTCTGCCTTTTTCTAACTCTGATAAGACAGCTCAGTGCACCTTGCTGTCTTATACCTTGTGTCCTGGGCATCTTGCATTTTCTTCCTCCTGGGAATGTGAGAGCCAGATGGTTTTCTGTTCTTCCTCCCTCAGCTCAATTGTGAACTGAAGTGTGTGGGACTACAGTCTCTTCCCTCTCCTGGCGCTGAGGGCCGTGGTCCTCGTCCCCACCCATGTCACATCTTGGCCATGTCTCTGCAGTGCTCCTTCCTGGGAGTCTGGGTCCTGCTAGAAAGCAGTGACGTGGTTAACAAGGCTCCCTTCCTGCTTTTACAAGTTCCCTGTGAGCTCCCTGGGGGAATCTGCTGTCTCCACAGGTGCACTTTCCATCTGTCAGCCGGTTTGTTGAAAGGATTTTGACAGGCAACTTTCCTCCGTAATCCTTCATAGCTTCGAATTTAAAATGTTTATGGCAAAGCTAATCCCACGAAACTCCCTGTAGTTTTAATAAATCTGTCCTCCAGCAAGACTCTTCTGGTGAGAGGAGGTAAATCTACTTCTTCCTGCAGTGATAAGTATCTGCAGACGTGGCTGTGGGGCACCTGCTGGTTCCTCACTTCAAAACTGGTGTCTCTTCTCAGCACATTGCTAAAAGCAAAATTTCATGTGATGATCAATCTCAACAACTCCCGTTAGGACAGAAAACTCTTGGAATCAGTGAGTTTCTTGTATGGCTGTTGGTGTTGGACACTCCACTCACAGCTGGAAGAGAATAACTCAGGCTGGGATTTCTGGATGTTTCTAGTTTCAAATCCCTCACCCAAAACAGGGCAGCTTAGGTGGGACAAGCCCCCAGGTAACCCGGTGGAGTCTCTGAGGACAGATAACCCGTAAGCTCTGGAACAGGGAGAGATCTTGGGTTTGCTCCCAAAAGTTGTCATTAACTCACAGAATCATTACTGTGTGTTTGTGCAGTAAGTTTGTGTCACTGAGAGGGGAGAATGAAGGGAGACTTTCTGTAAAACTGCAGAGCAGAGATCTCAGCACACAGGCAGGCTGGAGGCAGCATTCGAGTGTCTCACCATGGGTGTTTGGGCACACTGTGGCCGGGCCCTGCCTGGCTCTGCTGCAGAAGCAGGATATCACAGGGATCCAGGGCCCTGTGGTCAAACAGTCACATTGTCCTGGCCAGGAGAGGGGTGTGAGGGTTGGCCTGGCACTGGGAGCTGCTGGACGGCCCCGGCATCGCTGCCCTGCTTACCTTGGGCGGGAGCACTGGCAGCTACCCTGGCATCTTGCTCTGTGCTCTTTGTCCCTTGCCACTGCTGGCTGCTGATAGTCCCGGGAGATCCTGCCCTCATTAATGTGACACCCATTTCCCCACTCCCTTGGCTGTCTCTGACCCTGGAGCAGAAGCAGTTGTGCTGCTTTGCACAGGCAGACCCTCTTCCCTATGGAGAAGGGGTGTCTGCTGCTCCTCTGGCAGGCTCTAGAGCATTCTGTGGAGCAGCACGCTGGGAGTGGAGGGTCTGGTTGCTGCCTCTGCCTCGAGGGAAAGGGCTGGGGGGGTCTGATCAGAGACTGCTTGCTGTGGGGGAAACAGGCTTGGCTGTAGCCTGGTTTTGGGAGGAGACATCAGTAGAGCATGGCTGAAGAGCTGCAGGAGGAGTGGATGTGCTGGAATGTGCAGGTCAATATGGTGTCAGCAACTGTGAGTCATTCCAGGCCATTCCAGTGAGGTCCTGGGCTGGGCCTTTGACCTCCTGATCCCCACCATAAATGTGGTTATCGGGGCCCAGAGCAAACCTTGTCCTTAGAGATCCTTGTGAAAGTGACTCAGTGTTTGCAGAAGCCTTTCACATCCAAACCATGACCTAATCCTTTACTGCCGTGAGGTGGCTCACAGGTTCCTGCTCTGCTGGCCTCATTCCCGGGTGGCTGTGCCCAGGGTGTGGATGTGGGGTGGGGGCGTGTCCTGGGGGAAAGGGGACAGTGGCCATGCCAGGCCCAAAGTGCCACCTGGCAGCTGTAACCGCCCCAGGGGAGCAGCCGAGTGCAGCTGCCCCGGGGCGTCCTGACTGCTGCAAGGGCTTCTCCTGCCCCTGCTGCAGTCTTGGCTAAAGGTGCTGCCCGGTGGCTCCAGCCAGCAGTGGTGTTATGGGAGCTGGAAGGGGATTGTTGTGATACCAAGTGATGTTTCCTAAGTACTGAGGGAGCTCTGTGCTTGTCATCTCTGTAATCCCTGTGTGTTTTTTGTGGTGCATGAGACAGGTGACCTGTTTACCTCAGTCAGGAAAATCCAGTGTGGGGGATTTCTCCCTCACCATGGGAGCTTTTAAGTCCTCATCTGTGCAGGTGTCTGAAGCAGTTTTAATTGTACCATCTCAGAGATTCTTTGGGTGTCTCTCAAGCGTGCCCCATGCTCGTGGGAAGTGGAAAAGATGAACACCCTGTAGCTGTGGTGGTGGTGGTAATCCATGCAGGTAGCTCGTAACCCTGGGCCACCTCCTCCCTCTTGCTTTGGCTGTCCCTCTCCCCTGCATCACCAAGCCCAACTCTCATCCAACAGGTGAAAGGCATCTCTTTCCTAGAAGATTATTCTTGTTCTGGAAGATGCTGATCTCTCAAATAAAACCCAACCCCTGCTCCTTTTGTTGTGGGTCTGGACCCACAGCATGATTTCCCAGCTGGCTCCTGCTGGGATGGGAGCAGACACAGAGCTGGATGACAGAGCAGGACTGTGCAAGCCGACTGCCTCCTCCTGCCTCTCTAGAGATGCACAGCAACACCCAAAGGCGTGGTGGGAGTGTCAAACAGCTGGTGCTTAACCCAGATGTCTCTTTTCTTTCCCCCTCTCTCCGTGCAGGTGACGGAGCTGAACGAGCCCCTGTCCAACGAAGAGAGGAACCTGCTGTCCGTCGCCTACAAGAACGTGGTGGGGGCGCGGCGCTCGTCCTGGCGGGTCATCAGCAGCATCGAGCAGAAGACCTCCGCCGACGGGAACGAGAAGAAGATCGAGATGGTGCGCGCCTACCGCGAGAAGATCGAGAAGGAGTTGGAAGCGGTGTGCCAGGATGTGCTGAGCCTGCTGGACAACTACCTGATCAAGAACTGCAGCGAGACGCAGTACGAGAGCAAAGTCTTCTACCTGAAGATGAAAGGGGACTATTACCGCTACCTGGCCGAGGTGGCCACCGGGGAGAAGAGGGCGACCGTGGTGGAGTCCTCGGAGAAGGCCTATAGCGAAGCCCATGAGATCAGCAAGGAGCACATGCAGCCCACCCACCCCATCCGGCTCGGGCTGGCGCTCAACTACTCCGTTTTCTACTACGAGATCCAGAACGCGCCGGAGCAGGCCTGCCACCTGGCCAAGACGGCCTTCGACGACGCCATTGCCGAGCTGGACACCCTCAACGAGGACTCCTACAAGGACTCAACGCTCATCATGCAGCTCCTCCGCGACAACCTAACGCTCTGGACGAGCGATCAGCAAGACGACGACGGCGGAGAAGGCAACAACTAGACCCCCCCGATGGACTGGCAGCCGCACGCTGATGCTAACTACTGCAGTCTTTATTTTTTTCCCACGAGTGGGGGGGGGTCCGGGGTGGGGGAGGGAAAGGGAGGGGACACCTTCCCAGGGAGGCCCCCCACAACCTGTCTTTGATTGCCTCGTTGACATTTTTGCCAAAACACCACTAGTGGAAGTCAGGCTGGCTGTGCTGGTATGGAATAGCAGCCTCACTGGCATATGGACTGTTCTGTAGATTATTAATACAAGTGGAGCTGTCTTTAATTTAACTTTATTGCTAGAAATAAAAAAGGGTTTTAAGACGAATTTGCGTGGATGGAATGGCCCTCGTTTTTAAGGAAAGCAACGCAAAAACATTGAAAAAAAAGAAAAAAAAAAAAAAAGAAGGGAGTTCTGTGGTTCCAGTAAGGCTTCGAGCGTTTGTTTCCGCAGCCCAGGTGCCGTGTGCCCGCGCCACGTCGCGGGGCCTCTCTCTGCAGCGCTCTGCCTGCCAGGGCACAGCTGCAAATCCCCAAATTGAGAAGGAATTAAAAACAAAACCAACAAAACTAAAGAATTTGGGGCTCGCAAAGCCCTGGGATTTAGGCCATCCAATTTTTTTTTTCCTTTTTTTTTCTTGTTTCCTCTATATTTTTTTTCTTGGTTGAAATATTTATTAGGGTAGCTTACAGTATTAACAGTAAATTGCAGTTTACAGTATTTCTACATTACAGCCATATGACATCAAGCCTTTGATTGTCTGTTTTTCTTTCTTTTGCTAGTTCTTTTGGCTTGCCTTCCTGAGCAGTCCTCGCCTGTGGACTGGCTTTAGCTATTCTGTGTCGCCCAAGGCAAGAAGACCGCCCGCCCGAGGAACATCAAAGCTGCTCTAGTTTTTTGGTCAACAGCTTAACAGGTGCTTGGCTAGCGGCTGTTTCAACTATTTTAAGTCCACAGCAAAAGGTTTAAGAACTTAATTAGACAAAGGGGGAAGTGTTTAAACTTAAAAATGCCACTTAAATAAAAAAACAATAAAAAAAATTTAAAAAAAAGAGCATTCAGGTCTGTATGTCATGTACTGTGTTTGGTATTTCAAAAGACCATCCTGATTTAAGGTGCCACAGCTGCTTCCTCAGGGATTGCACTGCCATTTCACTCTGCCTGACTTTCTCCCACTGTACCATGAGGTTTGTCAGCAGATCTCCGGCACCCAGGGCTCCCTTGTTTGTCACCAGGGAAGCCGGGTGTGTTTTCCTTTCTCCTGGGGAAGCTTGTGGTGTAATGAGTGAACTTCAGGAGCTTAGACACTAATTTGGTAGAGAAATTCCTCAAGGGAAGAGCTACAATCATAGACATTTCTATCCACCATCGGGAGCCCAGGAACTTAGTTCTCTTAGGAAAATCTTTTCCGAGTCTGTCTGATCCGGCCGGGGGTGGGAGTCGGGGCATCTGAGTTGCTTAGCAGGTAATACTTACCCCATTTTGAGTCAATTTAGCTTTAATTTTGATTTTTTCCTACGGTTGTTGGAGGTTCACTGCTGTTCTCTGGCTGGCGGAGCGCTGCGCCCTGCAGCGCCTCCCGCAGCGCTGCGCAGTGAGGAGAACCCGCGCTCGTGCTTTAATTCCTTGTTGTGATTCTGATGCCGATTTTGGAACCAGGCTTCCCCTGCCCCTTGCGAGAGCCAGCCCGACACGGTGAGGCACGCACGGCACCGCCACTCCCGCCGGGGGACGGACACGGCTCCAGCCCCTCCCGCCGCCCGGGAGCGCCCCGGCCCCGGCCCTGCCCGCCAGGGCTTTGTTTTGCCCGGGGTTCCCCCGCCCCGAGTGTCCCGCAGGGAATTCGGGGCGCAGCATCCGCGGCGAGGGATGTGCGGTGCCGCTGCGTGCCGGGACCGGGAGATGCTTTAGGCTTCTGCCCTCCCTCTTTCATTGCCCCCCGTGTCCCGTGAGTAGTGTTGTCCCAGCTGTATAATTTGGAAGTGATTTACTGGAATTACAAAACCTATCTTCTCTTTTTTTTTTCTTTTTTTCCTTTTTTTTTTTTCCTTCTCCAAAATAATTACTACTCTTTTTGGCTTTTTGCTCTGGCTGCTTTAGGAAACTTACGCAGGAGAGATGGCACAAGAGGGCTAAAAAACGGAGTGGGGGTCAGGGACTTGATTTTTAAGCAGCTTGAATGGTTTCTTTCATTTTTTAAGAGATGCACTTGCCTATGATACTGTCTCTCCAGTGAAATGATTACTGCTCCATTACTCTATTGATACAATATTGTGCATGCTAGTGTCGTATTTCTATACAGTAGCTTGAAATTTATTAACTTATACTGTAGATGTTATGTATTCCTATGACAAAATAGTCTTCAAAATTTTTTTAAAGTTTTTTAATTTATTTTTCTTTCCTTTTTTTTTTTCGGGGGTAAAGTTTGCTCTACCAAATAGTGATCGTAACAAACTGATCTGTTATGGATGTTGCTATAGTGACATGCAATTATATATGATTTTGTTTTTAAAAAGGAAAAAAAAAAAGCAAAAGAAAACACCAGTGTTAGCTTAATCTTAATGTCTGGTGTTCGTCATGGTGAAATTATAACTATTACAGTGTAGGAGAACAATGACTGTGTTCTTTGAATGAGCCTTTGTTTGTGCTTTTTGTCATGTTATGCAGTGAACTATTTTTAAGGTCTAATCAGTGATTATTTTTCCAACTCCGTGTTTCTGTAAGGAATTATTTCACACACGGACCATTCTTAGCAGTTTTTCCTCAGTGATGGAATATCATGAATGTGAGTCATTATGTAGCCGTCGTACATTGAGCAAATAAACTTACAGATCTGACGTCAGCGCTGCTTAATTGTTATCGCCTGTCTCGACTTTCTGGGGGGCTCCGTGGGGCGGGGGGGGCCTGGGTTCTGCTCCTGGGGCCGCTCCCTTCCCTGCGGGCGGAGGCTTCGGCCGGCTCCTCCCCGGGGCAGAGGCGGTGCCCTGCGGAGCCGTGGGGAGGCTCCGGCGGGCTCAGGAGGGGCTGGGTGGGTCCTTCCCCACCTCCGTCCTTCCCCACCTCCCTCCCTGCCCGATGGTTTTCCGCTCGCAGCCACACGCGCGGTGACTCACGCTGTAAAAATACCGCCCTCCCCGGGAAACTATAAACAGAAAATGCGCCTTGACTCACGCGCCCTGCCAGGGGCCGGGGGCTGCGGGAGCGACACCCCCGGGAAGGGGCCGGGAACAGCCAAGGAGGGGCTGGGGGCTCACCGGGCACCCGCACACAGCGAGGGGCACCCCGGCCCCATGGCAGCGCCCCGGCCCCGGGGCTTTCAGGGAAGCGAAAGTCGCCGTGGCGTGGCCACAGAAGAGGGGAAGGGGCCGAGGATGCTCCTCGGGGGCTTCTTCCCCTTGAGTCCAGCTTGGGCTGGAGAAGCCTCACACACACACAGGAACCCGCCCCGGGCACAGGCGGGACCCCCGGCAGCAGCAATTGATCACCGGGATCAGGAATTGATCACCGGGATCAGGAATTGATCCCCAGTGTCTGCCTGAGACCTGCCAAACTCATCACACCCGACTGCGGGGCAGAGGGGCTGGGGGCAGGAGCTCAGGGGCACGAGGAGCCCCCCGAGGTCGGAGAGGAGCCTCGCAGCTGCAGGATTCCTCCCAGGTCACTGCCAGCGGGATGACTCAGGGGGGATTAGTGGGATTTGACAGAGCAGGGAACATCAGGGGACAGCGAAGCCGTGGGCCTGACCTCGGCCATGTAGGGCAACCCTGGCACCCGGGGGCATGGAGGGCACGGGGCCAGCCGGGGCCAAATGGCACCAGACCACAACCTACCCCCTCTTCAGCCCCCCAGGGAGGCTGCAGCCCTGAGCTGAACCCCCAACCCAGCCCCTCAGACAGTGGGGTGGAAGGGAAGGGCAGCACTGGGGGGCAGGACTGGGTGGGTTCTCATCCATGAAGCCCCTATTTGCCCTATTTGCACCATCCCAGGATGGCGACACTGGAGTGTGCAAACCCCAAATACTCTGCTAGGGAATGTGGAGACTCTGAGTGTGGGAGAGCAGGAATGAGGAGGCTGTGCTGAGATCTGGAATTGGAGACACCGGGGGTGTGGGAGACCCAGATTGTGGAAAACTGGGATGCTGAGCCAGGGATGCTGGAGACCTGGCATGTGAACACCAGAGCTGTTGGAGATCTGGGCTGTAGAGCCCCCAGAATGCTGGAGCTGGATACGGAGAGCTGAGATGTAGGACACCCAGGAGTGGGATATCCAGGACAGGAGACTCAGGCTGTGAAGGTCTGGGACATTGACCCCAGCACGTTGTGAGGAGTTGGGATGAGAACACCCGGGATGTGGAGCCCTGGGTTACAGACCCCACGTGCTGGGCAGGGCTCGGGGACCCTCCTGCTGGCCCCTGTGGCCCCAGGCAGCCCCGTCCCGGTGCTCTGGTCCCGCTGCAGCTCCCAGCACTGCCGTGGTGCCAGGGGGCAGACACGGCACAAGGACAGGTTTCTTTCACCAGATTTTATTCCGGCTGATTCTGTCGGTTCCTTCACATTTATTCAAGGCACTCCGTGGCAGGGCGAGTACAAAATCAACAGTAAAAAGGGGGTGGGTGTGAGGGGCAGCTGGGGGCGGGGTGGGCAGTGGCGGCTTCTCTTCCTCCTCCTCGGTGCCGCCTACTTCTTGGCCGGCTCCTTGGCTTGGCTCTCCACGGTGACGGGGATGGTGATTTCGGCAGACTGGATGGCAGGCTTGGGCAGGGGGGCCTCCACCGTCAGCATTCCATCGGGAGACAGCGAGGACCGCACGGCCGTGGCTTCCACACCAGGGGGAAGGCTGGGAGGGGAGGGAAAGGCTGCAGCACCAACCCAGGGGATGCAATGCTCAGCCCCGAACTGCTGCCTCTCCTTCTCCCAGCTGGGCTGAGCAGCATTCCCAGTTTGGCCAGTGGGCTTTGGAGGGCGTGGGTGGGTGAAAAAACGCCCCCACAGACATCAGGGCGTGCATCAGGTGTCTCCCCTCCTCCCCGGTACTTACGTGTATTTTCGGGTAAAGCACCTGGAGATGAAGCCGTGTTCATCCTGCTTCTCCTCGTGTTTGCCTGGAAGGAAACAAAACCACGCCATGGTTGGAAGGGTCTGGCTGGGTGGGAACCTGCCTGCCCCACCCCAACACTTGAGAGGGGCTGATTCTGCCCATGGGGGGTTTTGCCATAAAATCAGCCTGGAGCAACCTGGGGGCACCAAGGTCTGCAGGGCCACGCTGGGTGCATCCCCCAAATTTAAGCTGAGGGAAGTGCAGTGCCAGGAGCTGGGGGTGGCCAAAGGGGCCCAACAGTGGCCATGTGGCCCCACAGCTTGGCAGGGCTGGAGACTGAGCACCGCCCTCCCCCTGGGGCTGCACCTGAATTTGTCTGGCTGGGGAATTGCCCCCGTTCCTTGCAGGCCCCCCTCAGCCAGCAGGAAGCACATCCTGGCCTCGGGCCACAGATCTGGGCTTTGTCACGGCATCCAGGGCGCTGAGGGGGAGCGCGGGGACTGGGGTCTTGTGACACCCTCGTCACCCCCGGGTCCCTCTGTGGCTCCAGGTCCCTCCCTGTGTCCCTGTGGAACAGCAGCAAGGGGTCAATGTGTGGGGCTGGGGGCTTTGTGCACCTGAGTGCGCCCTGACACTGAGCTGTAGTGCTGGGCCTTCCTCTGTGCCTTGATTTGCTCTTTCCCTTTCTCCTCTCCTCTCCTCCATCTCCTTCTGCCTTTCCTTCCCTCACTTCCCATCCCTCACTCCACCCTTTTTCCCCCAGCAAACCCCAGCAGGGGCAGCCGCCCCCTCCCGGAGCCCCCGCAGAGCCCCGGCCCGGCACCCACCGGTGATCTCCACGATGTTGTCCTTGGTCTTCACCACCAGCTCCTCAGGTGCGAAGTGGTTCACGTCCAAGGTGACCTTCCAGCTGTCGGCAGTCTGGCGGATCTCGGAGACGCCGCTGCTGAGCTGGCGGGTCAGGGCCTGGCCGAAGGGCGAGCCGGGCGCGGGCAGCAGCGCGCTCTCCCGGGGCAGCAGGCGGAAATATCCCGGCCAGGCGCTGCCGCTGGGCCACTTGTACCAGTCCTCGGGGATGTGGGGCATCCCGAAGGACTGGTCGAAGAGGCGGCTGCCATGGTACCAGTCGCGGAAGGGGTCCCAGCTGGGGCTGCGCAGGAAGGTGAAGGGGACGCGGCGCTCGGCCATGGCGTGTGGGGCTGGCCCGGGGGGCGGCCGGCGGGGCCTTATGAAGAGGGCCCGGGGTTATTTTTAGCCGGGCTGCTCGGCTGGCTATTAATGGAAATTGCGGCAGCCCCGGGGAAGGGACGAGAAACTTGCCCGGGGTTGGGGCGGCCGCACGCAGCCGCAGAGGGTGGGTGTGCGGGGAGGGGGCTGGCAGCTGCCAGGGCCTCCCCTGCCAAGGAAATGTCCGTCCCCCTTTCATCGTGAGAGGCTCGGCCTGCTTGCGAGTGATGGATGGCCCTTGGAGCGGCTCCCGGCCTCTCCCGCCCGCCTGCCCGGAAAACAATCCCCGGGATGCGGCGTGAGAAGGGGCTGGGGCTGGGCCAGCGCCTGGGGAATGGCGGGGGTGAGTCAGGGGAGGAGGGCGTGAGTGGCCCTGCACTGCGTCACCGTCAGGCAGAAAGTTCCAGAGCCCCCCAGCTCCTGGTCACACCAGCCAGAAGGTTCCAGAGCCCCCCAGCTCCTGGTCACACCAGCCAGAAGGTTCCAGAGCCCCCCAACTCCTGGGTACACCAGCCAGAAGGTTCCAGAGCCCCCCAGCTCCTGGTCACGCCAGCCAGAAGGTTCCAGAGCCCCCCAACTCCTGGGCACACCAGCCAGAAGGTTCCAGAGCCCCCCAGCTCCTGGTCACACCAGCCAGAAGGTTCCAGAGCCCCCCAGCTCCTGGTCACACCAGCCAGAAGGTTCCAGAGCCCCCCAGCTCCTGGTCACACCAGCCAGAAGGTTCCAGAGCCCCCCAGCTCCTGGTCACGCCAGCCAGAAGGTTCCAGAGCCCCCCAACTCCTGGGTACACCAGCCAGAAGGTTCCAGACCCCCCCAGCTCCTGATCATGCCAGCCAGAAGGTTCCAGAGCCCCCCAGCCCTCTGGCACCCCAGTGTCTCCAGTGCTCAGCACTGTGGGAAACCCCAGCACCAAGTGGGGCTGCTCCAGTCCCCATGAGTGGGGGTCCCTGAGACCCGTGGGGTCAGTGAGAGTCTTGGGGGCCAATGGGACCTGTAGGGGTTGGTGGGGGCTTACAGGCCCTGATGGGGGCTAGGAGGGACTGGGGGCTGGTTGTGCTAATGGGGATGGGGCAGAGGGGCTGGAGGGGGCTGGAAGGGGCAGCATCCTCTCCTCCACCAAGGGTCTCTGCACACTGGGCACCCAGTAGGGGGTTCCCAGACCCCAAGTTCCCACCCTGGGGCTGTTTTCCAACCTAGCAGCTCTGGGACCCCATCGCCTCTGCCCAGCTCCCCTCTGCCCCCCGAGCTCCTTGGAGAAGAAGGGAGGTGGCTGCAGCTGAGCCCTGGCACACTCAGGGCATGAATCAGTGACCTCCAGGGGCTGGGGGGATGCACAGCAGGAATGTGGGGGTGTCCTTTGCCTGAGGAAGAGCCCAGTGCTGGCTCCGGAATGGCAGTGAGGGGGAAGGGGCTGTGGGGAGCCGAGCCGTGTGGGGCTGGGGGCTGCCTCCTGTGGGGCTGCGGCAGGCTGGGGGAGGGGAACCGGGGGAAGACGGGCACTGCGGAGGGGAGGGAGTGGGAGGAGTGAGGGAAACGAGAGGGATGTGGGGGGAGGGAGAGATGCAGGCGGGGATGCAGGGAAATGGAGGGGATGCAGGGAAGGATGCAGGGAAATGGAGGGGATGCAGGGAGGGATGCAGAGGAAGATGCAGGGAGGGATGCAGGGAAATGGAAGGGATGCAGGGAAGGATGCAGAGGAAGATGCATTGAGGGATGCTGGGAGGGAGGGGAGGGATCAGAGGAGGGATGCAGGGAGGAATGGAAGGGTTGCAGGTGGGAATGCAGGAAGGGATGCAGGGAAATGGGAGGGATACAGGCAGGAACGCAGGGAGGAGCAGAGAAGGATGGGAGGGATCAGGAGAGGGATGAGGAAGGTATGGAATGGATGGGAGAGGTGCAGGCAAATGGGAGGGGTGCAGGGAGGGATGCCAGGATGTGGGAGAGAGGGGAGGGATGCAGGGATGCAGACAGGGATGCAGATAAGGATGCAGGGAGGGATGCAGGCAGGATGGATGGGAGCTGACAGGCAAATGGGAGTGACACAGGGAAGGATGCAGAGAGCCAGGAGGATGCAGAGGGTTCCCCACACCCACAGAAGGATCCTCGATGGGATCAGACACAAAATTCCCGGTGCTGCTCCACATGGAGCCACAGGGAAGAGCAGGACGGATCCGCAGGGAGCCGGACGGGAGCAGGGTAACCCCGCCACGCTCCCGTCAGAAAGAAACCTCTCAGTGCCCAGCAGAGTCATTTACAATATATACTGTATATTTATTATAATTGCACCAGCTCACGGCATCTACAGCTGTACTCACAACCCAGAGAGAGAGCGCACGCGCGACAGGAAAATACTGAAGTATTTCTACAGAGTATTTGTTCCAGTTGGCTCCCTCCGCGGCAGGAGACAGAGACTGTAAAAGAGGAAGACTGGAATTTTTCCCTGATGTGCTGGCTGGTCCGCGGCGCCGCTGCAGTCGGGTCTCGGGTTCTGGGAGCTGCAGGGCTGGGGCTGCGGCCACTGGGGAGATCCCCCTCTGCTGGCTTGGGTTCAGATGTTCTCAGGGGATTCCCCCACATCCCAGCAGGACTGGGGGGTCCAGCGGCCGGTCTGGGCTTCCCGTGGGGCGATGGGGGGCACAGGGGCTGTGGGGCAGCAGCTGGAATTGCTGGGATGGTTTCTGGAGCGCGTGGCTCAGGGTTTGTAGGGATGCTGGAGGAATTCATGTCCTTCATCTCCCCAGGCTCCAGGAGAGCAGGACCCTTTGTCTCCTCCTCACATCCAGAGCTGCCACCCTGCCCGGAGTTGGTACGTGGGGACAAGCTCCACCATGGATTGTCACGAGTGTGTCCCCTCTGTACCTGTTCACCCCATTCCTAACACCTCTGCTTGTTCAGGTGCCTTTGCCAGCAGGTGGCTGGGACACCCAGGGGCTGGCACCCATCACTGCCCAGCTCCTGGGATTTTTCTCCAAGGGCTGGTGAATCCTCAGCCTCTGGCTGAGCCTGGGCATGCCAGGTTTGGGAGGCCGACCCTGAAGTGCCCCTTCGCTCCCACCTCTGCCCTCCCGGGCCCTCTGGTTCATCAGGCCACGGCTTTGGAGGCTGAGCCGGACTCCAGAGGATCCTCCCGATCCCGTCTGGCTAGAAATCAGCGTCAAGCGGGATGGCCAAAGCCGGGCTTTACATCCAGGGGCAGCGGGTTAATCCTGGCAGCTGCTCTCCCACCCAGGGAGGCTCATCCCCATTGTCCTGCTCCAGCCATCCGGAAAACGCTGGGCCACCGGGATTAAACACCAACCACCCCGGGGGCCACGACTGTCCTCAGCGCCAGGGGGGCTTTTTTTTTTGGAAATCAGCAATATCCTGTGAAAGCCGGGCTGCGGGCCAAGGCCAGGATCCTCCTGCCTCTCTCTTCCCGTAATTCAGTTAAAAAAGCAGCCACTTCTCCCCAGAGCAGGAGGGGACTGGGGGCTGCGAGCCCAGAGGTGGGAGAGGCCATGCCAACGCCAGAGGATGGCTGGATCACCCCCATGGGTGAAACCACCCCCCCAGCCCTAGGCCCTGCAGCCCCCTCCTCCCGGAGTGACAGCTAGGCACCCCCCAGACTGGCTGGGGTGGGTGGGTGCCAGGGCCGGCTCCTGAGCTGGAACGAGCAGAGTTTTTCCCTGGATCTCCTCACTTGGGAAGAGACCTGCAGGTCTTTGTTCATCCACGGCTCGGCGTGTGCTCAGGTCTGGGGGGACCCCGAAATGATTTGCAGTGCCCCTGTCCCCATGACACCCTGGAGACAACTTCGCTGGGGGAAACAGGGTCTTGCTCACCTCTGGTTGGCATCACACCCTCCAGCTGAGCCTGCCGCCCCCCACCCACCTCCCCGGGATGCTCTTGTGCTAAAAAACAGTCAAACCAAACCGAAAAAGCGCAGGGGGGGCCCAGAGGTGTCCCCAGCCACCCCCACCCACTGGCCCCAAGGTCTCTGCAGAGCATTTGTTCCCTCGCTCTGTGCTCGCCCACCCCGCCCCGCCCCACCCCGGCACTCGCAGAAGTAAGAAGATATCCTCCCCTTCCCCGTCCCGACCCCAAAACACCCCGGAGCAGGAGAACCGCCCCCTCCCAGGGCGCTGCAAGGACCCATGTGAGTTCCCGTCCGTGCTTCCCCCGCTGCCAGGTCCATCCTTCGCCTCCCCCGGCTCCTTTCCACCTCCCCGGTGGTCCCGACCCTTCTGGGGGCGCAGGTGGCATGGAGGGGGCAGAGCTGGGCTGTCGGGGGGCTGCGGCCGGGTGCCGGGGGGGCTCAGAAGCCGGCGCTCTCCGAGCTGCTGCGGCTGTTGTAGCTGGGGCTGCGGCTGGGGCTGCGGGAGCGGCTGGGGGGGCTGCGAGTCCGGCTGCGGCTGCGGCTGGAGCTGTAGCTGTCGTAGCTGCGGCTGCGGCTCCGGCTGTACGAGTAGGTGCTCAGCGAGCTGGAGGACGAGGGGCTGGGCCGGTAGTAGGGGATGGGCCGCTTGCGTGCGCTGCAGATGGGAAAGGGAAGCTGAGTCAGGCCCCCGGCGGCCGCGGGGGTCCGGCGCTGGACCCCCGGCACGGCCGAGCATCCACCCAGGGCAGCCGAGCGTCCCGGCGGCCGGGCTCGGACCGGCTGCGGGGTGTGAGGATGCGGCCAGCCGGCATCACCTCCCCCTCCATCCATCCCTCTCCCCCTCCCCAGCCCCCTCCCCCGGGGTGTTAGTCCTGGATTAGGCAGCGTCGAGGGCAGAAAGTGAGCAGGTTAATGTGGCTTTTGTGTTTCCCAGACACCAAAGATTGAAAGCTGCTGAAAAAGAGACGTTTGGGATTAGTGGGAGGCGAGCTGCAGCCCGCTGGCGCCTGAGGATGAGGAGGGCAGCACGGGGACCGTGGGGTGGGGGGACACAGGGGGCAGCGACATCAGGAGTCGGCCCCTTGTCCCTTCTCCCAGCCTGGTGTTAGTGGGACCAGAGAGTGGCTGGGTGCTGAGGGCATCCTAAGGTGTGAGGAGACACAGAGGGGTCCAGGTGGAAGAGGAGGAGGAAGAGGAGGAGGAGGAAGGGGGAAGGTTACCCTGGGAGCCAGGCTGGCGGCGATGCTCTCCGGGAGGGACCTTGGGATGAAATGGAAAAGGAGAAGTTGGCATCACTGAGGTAGGACCACATGGTGGAGGGGCATGATGGGAACTGGGGACAGGGCAGGAGGGCAAAGGAAAGCCCTGAGGCTTCTGGCTGGGCTGTGGGACAGGCAAGGGGGGCTGGGGGGGTTTCCCTGGATGCCCCCTCCCCATTGCATCCTCTACACCTCACAGAAATGGCTCTGCTCCTCCTGAAGCCCGAGCAGAGCGGGGTCTGCCTCCCCATCCACCCCAAGGATGGGGTGAACAGTCCCCACAGGGACCATGGAGTGTGTTCTCCTGCCACGTCCCTGGGGACATCCTGGTAAAACCAGGATGGAGCAGGAGGGATGGAAAACCAGACAGTGGAACCTGGGCTGGGAGCAGCTTTCCCAGCCCATTCTTTTTCCAGGACATCCATCAGGGAGAGCTGTGGGGAGCTCTGACCTGAGGGCTCTGCAGTGTTCCTCCTGTCCTTTCTCCTGTCCTCCCTCCTGACAACTCCAGTCCTGCCCAGGCAAAACAAAATCCCTCCTACAGGGAGGCAGAGCTGATTTCTGAAAATCCAGCCCCCCCTGATCTCCCAGCTGATAGCGGGAAAGACAAATAGGTCAGGAAGGAGGTAATCTCGGCTCGGCACGGCCCCGCCGCCAGCGCTGCATCTTAACGAGGTGCTACATATGCACACAGTGTTTCGTCTGGCACAAAATATTGCCTGTCTTACAGCTCAGGATCCTGAGGCAATAGGATCCCAAGGAGGAGAAACCAGCTTGTGGAGAGCAGGAGAGATGTGATTGCGGACGTGCGTATTGCTGGAATATGCACAGGCGGATTAAAATTAATTCCTGTTTTCATGCCTCGAAATAGGAAGAGATCAGAAGGGCACAGTGTTGGAGGCAGTCTGGTTACCCATCTGTCTGGGCCAGCTGATTCACCCAGTCATCCTCAGGGCTGTCTGTGCATCCACAGAGCTGCTGTGTCCATGTGAGTGTCCATCCATCCATCCATCCATCCATCCATCCATCCTCCATCCATCCCTCCCTCTGTCTGTCCATCCATCCGTCCGTCTGTCCACCCACGCACCCTCTGTGGTCAGCTGGCAGCAGCGCTCGGCCCCGGGCAGTTGCAGAGGCCGTGGCAGAGCCTTTGCCCCATGCCAGGACGCACCTGGTGATCCTCCTGGGCTCCATGAAGCTGGGCGAGTCACGTCTCCGCTTCCTGATGGGGGAGTAGCTCCTGGAGCGGCGCCGGGGGCGGGCGGGGTCGGGATCACCGTGACGTGTTCGGGGCTCGTTGTCCTTCTCTCTGCACCCCGGGGAGGAGGAGGAGGACGGTCAGGAATGGCTGGGGTCCCGTGTGGGACGCAGGGACACCCTGTGACAGCAGTTCCCTGCACGGATGGTGCTCCCACCTGGGGCTGGCGTTGTGTGACCAACAATGACCTGTGACCCCTCCCCGAGCCCCAGGGCAGCCGGGACCACCCTGAGCCGCGATGCCGTCTGAGCCCACTGCTGAGCCCACCGCGGTGTCCCCGATGCCCCTGTCCCCCGGGCCTGACCTGCTGGCTGGCTTTTTCGGCGAGGGCGAGCGGGAGCGGCTCCGTCCTGCTCTCTTCTCCCGGGAGCGGGAGCGGGACTTGGAGAGGGAGCCGCTGGAGCTCCAGGAGCTGCTGCGCTGGCCCGGGCTGCGGGACGGGCTCTTCCTGCGCTCCGAGGCGTGCCGGGAGTGCTTGGCCGACGACTCCGAGCTGCTGTTGGGCCGGCCGCGGTGGTGCCGCTCCTTCACCCTGTGAAGGCAGATCCCAGCACCGCCTCGCACCTCGTCCTGGCCGGCAGGGACCCCAGGTTCCCGTAAGGAACACCTACATGACACCAGTCTTTGACTGGGCTACATCCCAGACTGTAAGGCACAGGGCTTTCATTTGATCGGGATCCTGCATCCTGTGGGATGCTGCAGTCCCGTGCTGCCCTGCAGGCACTGCCCTTCGCAGCGGGATAATCCCCTGCAGGGATGACCCTTCCCACACTGCGCTAGCCTTGACCCACTGTGCCTCTTCCCTGTCCCCATCCCTATCCCCAAGCCCATCCCTTCCCTTTCACCATCTCCGGGTCTGGCCCCATCGCCAACTCGTCCTCATTGCCATCCCCATTCCTGTCCCTTTCCCATCCCTATTCCCACCCCTTGAGCATCCCAACCCAGCCCCGCTCCCCAGCTTATCCCCCAGGGCTTTGCCTGGCTGGATTTACACCCCAAACACCCCAGCCCAGCTCGCATATCGCGACAGGGACAACAGGACCCCCTCCCGGGGTCCCTCTTACTTCTTGCCGTGCGCGCCGTGGTTCCTGTCGGGGCCGGCCGGCGGGTGGTAGGGGTGGGAGCCGGCCGAGCCCTCCGAGTCGCTGCTGTAGCCGGCGGGGCTGAGCGGCGGCGGCGGCGGCTCCCGGGGCGCCGGGGGCCGCCCCTTGCTCTGGCCGCGGTGTCGGGACGGCGGAGAGGCACTGCGGGAGCGATGCCGGTGGCCGTGCTTGGCCCGCTCCGGCGTGGGCGAGCGGGGGCTGCGGGCGCCGTGTCGGCCGCCCCGGGTGCGGGGGGACGGCGGCTCCGTCCTGCCGTGAGCCCGCGGAGAGGGGGACGCCGAGGCCGGCCTCTGGCAAGGGGGGAGAGAGAAAGAGAGAAGGAGGGAGAGGAGGAAGAAGACAAGAAAGAAGGAGAAAGGGGATTTTAACGGGGGGCGCCGGGCCGGGGGCGCAGATCACAACGTCAATGCACATCGCATAAGGCAGGCTACACAGACGCTACTCTGCACCTTCCTCTCGCCCTCAACAACGTGGGTCATGCAAACCTCCGCATGCAAAACGCCAAAAAAATAGAACTCAACTTAAATCGTAATAAAAACCCAAAGGAAGGGGTGGGATGGGAGGAAACTAAATAAATCCAAGAAAGCCCAAGACGTCGGGGAGGGAGACCTCGAAGGGAAAGAAACAACCCGCCCCCAAAAACACCTGGAGAGGGGATAAAGCAAACCCTGGTGCCCGCCCGCCCCGACCAAGGAAGGGGAAGGGAAAAGGGGGATAAAACCCAAACGAAGGAAGGAAAATGGGGGGGAAAAAAAAAAAAAAAAGAAAAAAGAAAATATGAGAGGAGGGAAGGTGGGGCAGTGGGGGAGAGTAATCAGACTGAGCCGAGGGGAAAGGGTCGAACCAAAGAGGGCTGGAGGTGATGGGGTCTGCTCACACAGAGGCATGCACATATATAGAGATATATGTTCTGATACGTGTAGTTTTTATCAATAGTACGGCTTTCGGCTTAAAACAAATCCAGAAACGAGGAAAAAACGGCACAGAGCGACAATGAAGGGCAAGGCAGGGGAGGGGGCCAGGGGGGCGAGAAGGCATAAAAGAAACCAACAAAAAATAAAGAAGAAAACCATCCAAATCAAATCAAATCAAATTTACAAAAAAAAAAATTAATAAAAACAACAAAGCAAAACTTCACAAATGTCCTCGTTACTGAGATAAACGAATGTCTCTGAGCTCTTCCTGGGACACGCATTGAGCTGTTAGCTGTGACTCTGCAGGGAACTGCTAAGTCCTCATCAGCACTCAACACAGAATTTGCTTTCTGCTTCCTTTTTTTAAATTTTTTTTCCATTATATGCTTTTTTTTTTTTTTTTTTTTAAGTCCCTCTTGGTTAACATCCACTTACCAAAAAAGTGGCATTTCCTCCTTTAGTAGGTAAGGTATGAAGAGAAGGGAAAAGCGGGGCAATATAAGTGCATCATTAGATTCACAAAAATGCAAGAGAGAAAGAAAGAGCGAGAGAAGGAGGAGAGACAGAGACAGAGCCAGAGAGAGGAGAAATAAAACAAACCAACTCACTTCTCCTACAGGGAGGGGAAACCTTGGGCCACCACCGTGGCCAAGCCCTGAGCCAGGCTCTCACTGAGACTTCAAGGGATTTTGCCCAGCCCTGAGGCTCCCAAATATCTGAGCTCTGAGCCACAAACGCTGCCTGGGTGTTCCCCCCATCTTTGCAAACATCACAAGACCAAAAAGATGTGTGGAAACGGCTCCTGCAACACCAGTCCTGACCAAGCCTGCAAACCCCAGCTCGGGGGGTTTGGGGTCTCTTCCCCCGGGCACAGCCCAGTGCCAGGCCTCTGAGAATCCCGGGAGGGTGAATCCTGCCCAGAGCATCGCTGAGGGGATCAAAGGGGGTTCAAGGATATTGGGGTGGTGCCAGGATTGTGCCACCACGCCCAGGGCTGGTGACTCCTGTTCCTCACCATCCCCTTGCCCCAAATACATCAATGAATGGTCAGTGACTCCTTGAGGCTGAGGTTTTCTCCACCCATCCCACTGTGTTCTCAATGCTGCTTTTCTCCCCCAAAAAAGAAGGGGGCAGGGTGAAGGGGTGGCATTCTGGGGACAACCATGAAGATGCTGCAAAAGGGATCCCAGACTTCTCCACACCACATCACCCCCTTGTCCCCATGGAAAAGCCGATCCGTCCAGGCACAGAGCAGCAAGCTGCAGCTAAAATGGGAGGATTTGGGGTTTTTATTAAAAACCAGTTGCTGTTGCAATGGCTGCAGCGAGGGGGAGGCTGGCAGTGATGATCAGCCCTGCCCAGCTGCCCTGCAGGCACTGGGGGACACGGATCTGCTCCAGGGGGATGCAGCAGCCCCGGAATGGGGATCAGGGGAGCCCATGCCCAGCCCCGCAGCCCTGGAGAGGAACATTAAAGCAGAGAAGATGATGAAGAAGAAGAGGGCGATGAAGAGAGAAAGAGAGGAGGTTCCTCTTTCCCAGGGCGGCATTTTGGCACTGGCTGGCCATGCCGTGGGCTTGGGCTGTGGGATGCAGGGTTCCCACCCAAACCCTGGAGCCTCCTGCCCTGGCGTGCAGGAAGGCAACAAAGGTAAAAGCATCCCAATGGTAAAAGCATCCCAAAGAAACCCAAATTGCCAAAGACTCGGCCTAAGAGGGAAAACACCACACTTGTGGGGATGGGACAGCCAGTGGAGGATGCTGTCCCCTGCCCCTGCAGACTGAAATGTCCTGGACCTGCCTCTCTCCACGCAGGAAGATTTAAACCTTTCCCTGCTGCTGCCTCCCTCAGTATTTTCCCTGAGCTGGGTTTTTTCCCCTGAAGAGGGGCTAAACCCAGAAATCTCCCCAGATTTCTCATTTTGTGCCCCATCCATTCACCCCAACACCCCCTGTGCCCGCTTCTACCCGTGACCACTGCCCCTATTTCTCCCTAATTACATTCGCCTTCATTACCCAGCCACTAATGGGGGACTGAAAGGGAACAGCCGTGCTCGGCCCCTGAATGGAAACGAACACAAATTCGGAGGGCTGAAAGACACAGAAATGCATTCTACTGACAGCACGAGGAGACGGGGAAGAGAAAAGGGGGGAAGAAAGAAAAAAAAATTACGTGGACAGGGCAAAAAAAAAAATATAAAGAACGTAAGAGAAGAGCATGGCTTTGCAGCTAACTGGGGAAAACCATACAAATTAAAAAAAAAAATTATATATAGCCACCAAAAAGAGACAAAATGAGAGACAGAGAAGGAGAGTGAGAAAGAAGGAGAAAGAAAGTCAGAAAGAGAAAATAACATTAAATCAAGCTACGGTGCTTTTCAACAGGCTCATCTGCAGAAGTGAACGTGCAGAGGTGGACAAAATACCTACCTTTGGAATTGGCAGTGACAGGAATGCAATAATAAAAAAAGAAAACAATAATCTCCACATTTGGAGGGCAGAATGGGAAAAAGACAAGGACTCTTTAGTACGGCGATCCAGACCCCTCGGCTAATCCCGTTTGCTTTGCTTAGAATTTTTTAAATCATTTTAAAAATTGGTCTCTTTAGCTTCTAGTTTTTATTATCCTTTTGTTTTATTTTTGTTAGTTTGTTTTTCAATGGAAAGGGTGCGGCCGGCCACCGGGTGGTGGGGCCGCGGGGAGGTGGCTGGCTGGTGTCTGTAACCCGATCAGGCTGCGGTTCACTCTTTAAAAGTCACTCTATAACATGGCAAAGTCCCGGATAACATGCAGGGAAGGCGATGGATGGAGGTGGGACACGGCGAGGGATGTCGGGTGATGTTGGCCCAAAGAAAACCGGAGAGAAAGAGAGGGGCTGGAGGGTGCGTGTGGGCGAGGAGGAGGAGGAGAGACCCAGGAGGAAGGCTGGGAAAGCAGCAGGGATGGATGGAGACAGGACTGGGGATTTAAAAGGGAAGACAACGCCGCGCAGCGCCCCGGGGCACCCCTGGCGGCTCTGGGGGTGCTGGGGTGGGCACGGCTCACCCCGAGGACGGGCTGAGCCCGGAGATTTTGGGGTGTCTGCGGGAGTGGGGAGGGGGTTGGATACCGAGCACTCATCCTGTCGGGATGCAGGATGTGAGATGACCGCAGGGTGCTTGGATAACCCCGCATCCAGCGGCCTCATCCTGCAGCCGGGGAGGAAAACCTCGCCACGGCAGCGGGATCCAGCCGGGAACACCGGGCAGTTGCCAATTTGAGGAGGAAAAGGGCGATTCACTCCTTTGCAGTGTACAGCTGCTGGGTTCTCTTCCCTTTTAAATTCCTTGTTCAAAATATAGAAAATGGAAATACAATGTTCAGCGGTCGTAAATATTTAGAAAACACATCAGGTTTTTGTTTTGTTTTGTTTTTGTTTTTTTTTTCTTCTCCACATTAACACACACAAAAGCAAAAAATTCTAGAACAACACGACGACGACGGGGTGGGGGGAAATAAAAATAAGAGAAATATATATTGTTTGCATTTCTGTACATCACAAGGGAAAAGAAAAGAAATAATGAGAAAGGAAACTAAAACAAGGGGAGTGGGGGAAAAAGCACGTTTCATTGCCCTTCCCTCCCCCTCGTCCCTGCTTCTGCTGAGCAAGAAATGGAAGTGTATATTACCGTTTGGGTTTTTTTCAAATGGGAGGCTAAAGAAAAACACAGATGGGATTAAAAAGAAAAAAAAATAAAAAATAGAAACCAGAGAGAGAAAGAAGAGAGAGAGAGAGAGAGAGAAATAAAGAGAGAAAGTTGTTGGAGAAAAGTCCCGCTGGTGCCGGGGAGCCAAGGGAGCTCGACGGCCTGGGCGATGCTGGGGGGACACGGGGAGAGCGGGGCCGCCTGGGGGGCGGCGCCTCGGCACCCCAACCCCCCCACGCCCCAGCCAAAACCACAGCAAAGAAGAAAGCAGAGAGGTGCCCCGAGAGGTGGGCAGGGTGCTGGGTGCTGCTGGGGGTGCTGGGCTGGGGAGGGTGAAGGGGATGTGGGGTCGAGGGCTCCTGGCCCTGTTTTCTGAGGTGCCTCTGGCCCTGCAGGTGTTGGGGTGTCAGTGTTGGGTGCTGCCAGGGCAGGGGTGTCCCCGCAGGACCTCACCTGTGGGAATAAAGTTCCCTGGGGCCAGTGGGGACCTGTGTGGGCCCAATAGTGAAGTCCTGAAGTGCCCTGCCTCCTCTCAGCAATGCCTCCAGCCTCCCCTTAGCCAAAGCAGGCTCTTCACCATCCCAGCACTGGTTAAACTGGGGCTGCCCCTCTGGGAACACTGGGTTAGGGCTTTGCCCCACTCAGCAAGGGAGCAGCCCCTGAGGTTTCACCAAAACCCTCGGGATGCTGAGGCAGAGCTGCGGATGCTCAACTCCCCTGCCACGGGACCTCAAGGTCCTAAAATCTGAGTGTCCATCATCAAATCTCCTCCAAACCCTGACCAGACTGAGTGTTGGGCTCCTGAGCACTGGTGCTGGCCCCTTGGCACTAGGGAGGGTTGGTGTTAGTGGGTGAACAAGAATTTTCCTGCTTTGACCATTTCTTGGCTGCCTGGGATCGGGCTCAGCGAGGTGCTGAGCACGGTGCTGACCCTGGTAGGTGATGCTGGCCTGCCAAGCCATCATCCTGGGGGGGTGACATCCGCAGGGTGACGGGCGGCTTTGGGGGAGGGATGACACGTTGGCTGCCCTGATCCCTGCCTCAGGGTGATGGGCTGGCACCCCCAGGGAGATCGTGCACCCAGCGCGGGGTTGGTGAGTGCTGGGAGGGTGCAACCTGCACCCCACATCTCCCCCGAGTGCTCCGGCTGGGCAGGGCGGGGAGCCGAGCGAGTGGGGAAGGAGGGGAGAGGAGAGCAGGGGGGCAGTCCTGTGGAGGGAGGAGGGCAGGGAAGCGAAGAGTGATCCAAGAAAAGCCTACGTACATCCGAGGGCTCCGGGAGCGCGGCGCCGTGGCTGTGGCGGCCGTTCTGGGCGCTGCCCTTGTGCCCGTTCTGGTGCGGCGAGGCCGAGCGCTGGGGCGAGGGGGAGGACGGGCTGCGGCTGGAGCGGGCGCTGCTGCCCTTGGGGCCATCCTGCCGGCGCTTGGGGCTCAGCCTGAGGAGAACAGCACCGTCAGCTGCCGGCACCCCCGGCCCCGAGCCCGACCGCACCCTTGGCCCGGCTCCGGCAGCGCCGCCGGCTGCAGCCCAGGCTTTGCCCAAGACAGAAATCGGGTGAGAATCGGTGCTTTGTGCTTTCTCTAGCTAAAAATTGAAATCCGTGTGGGGACCATGTTCCCAAACCTTCCAGAGATGCTGCAGCACCATCCCACTCCCCGCTGCACCTGTCTCAGGGATGCCTCTGCCATCTGCCCCTGCCCTCCTTCCCCCGGGGTCCCCAGCCCTGGGACACCTCTGCCTCCTGCCCCTGTCCTCCTTCCCCCGGGGTCCCCACCCCTGGGACACCTCTGCCTCCTGCCCCTGTCCTCCTTCCCCCGGGGTCCCCACCCCTGGGACACCTCTGCCCCCCACCTCTCAGCCCTCCACCACAGAAGGGTGCCCATCACAAGGACATCTCTGTCGCTGCCCTCTGGGGTCCCACCCGGAGGCTGGGAGCTGTTGGTGTGGCGGTGGGGACTGTCCCTACCTGCCGGGGGATTTAGGGCCGCTGTCGTCGGAGGAGAGCGAGGCGCTGTGGGAACTGCAGGAGCTGCGGCGGTGCGAGCGCCAGGCCGGGGACTCGCTGCGGGACCTGCGGAGAGGGCGGCCGGGGGCCGAGGGACAGGTTGAGCCGCCGCGGGGGACACGCAGGGACACAGAGAGCCCCGCTGCCCCCGCCAGCCCGGCCCCTCACCTCTTGCGCTCTTTGTTTTTCTCTTTCCGTTTGTTCTTGGGGCTTCGGGACCTGCGGGAAGAGCCGAAAGCTGCAGACGTGGGAGCGGGGGCAGCAGCTGGGGGTGGCTTTCCCAGCCCCCCAGAGGCACCAAGGCTGCGGGAGGAGCGAGGGGAAGGACCTGCCTGGTCTGGAGCTGGGCTCCACTGAGGTTCAAAGTGAGGGGGGGGATCCCAGATGGATTTGGGGGGACTGTGGGGTCAGTTGCAGGTTGGTGAGATCAGGCAGGAGAGAAGGGGGGACTGGCTCTGCTTAGCATCCTCAGGGCTCAGGCCTGTTGTCACTCCCTACACTTGTTTTGCCCTGCATCCTCTGGCACCCTTTGTTTCTCACTCCTTTCACCCTAAAATAGCAGTGTTGGCAGAGGGTGTCTGCAGAGCAGGGAAAGGTTTGCAATGCCCATGGCTGCCTGGGATCTCTCCTTTTTCCCCTGGGGGACACTCAAGACCATATGGGACCCCACAGTCAGCCAGAGTGGCCCTGTGCGACATCCAGGGGCAGAGGACAGCAGTGTCCAGCTATGGGATGAGGGGGTCCACCACGACAGGCAGAGGGGAGGGGACAGCAGGAGGGCAGGACACCAGGGTCCCTTGCAGGGGAAGCTGGCAGCTGGTGGCAGTGGCTCCTGGTAGCCGTCACTCTTACCTGTGTCTTCTCTTTTTTCGTGACCCCGATTCAGACCTAAGGGATGAAGAGGAGGCAGAGATGAAGGAGATACACTGCTCTGGCCAGCGGGGAGCAAAGGCTGGGCAGTTTCCCAGGATGAGGACAGGGGGATGGCCCCGAGGTGGGCCGCTGGATGGGGCAAGGGATAGTGGCTGTAGGAGGTGATGGTCCCATGAAAAGTCATCAGTGTCCATCCCTATCCACGTCTAAATCCAGCCCTAGCCCAATGGCCTGAGCAGCCCAAACCAGCCCCACTGTCCCTCACCACCCCTGCTGTCCCCAGCCTGCTGTCATGTCCATCCTACCTGTCACGTCTGTGTTTCTTTCCAGTCTTCTTTTTCTTTTCCTTGCGGATGGGTGAAGAGCTGTCACAGCTAGAGGAGAAGTGGGTGCCCTTGAGCAGGGAGCAAGGGACTCCCCAGCCTCCTCCCCCTGGCCCAGGGGAGTCTGGTCCCACCACCCCCAGTCACATCCCTTCCCCTGGACCACCTCTTGGGATGCATGAACATTGCATGGCAGTTATTTCCTGGGGGATTTGGCTCGGGGACAGAAAGAGACTTTTGGCAGAAGGGCTCTGGCTGCCTTCAATTCTGGAATGCCCAAACCCTGCTGTGTCTCATTGCCACCTCGTGGGCTCCACAGCCTCCAGCAGGAGACAAGGTGGCCAATTCCCAGTGGGATTTCAGAGGGGGACAATGGGTGGTAGAGGCCAGGCCATTCCCAGTGGCCTTGCAAGCCCAGAGGGGACCCCACAGCCCACCCAGCCCAGTGATCACTCACCTGCGCTCTGAGCCCGGTTTCCTCTTTTTGCTGCCATGGGAAAGGCAGAGAAGAAAGGGACATTAGGGACAGGATCCTGCACAGACAGCCAGTGCTAAGTGGTGAGGTTTTGGGTGGATGGACTCTTCACAGAGCCATATCCTGCCTGGTGCTGTGCCCTGTAGCAGTGAGCTCCTTCCCCACATGGACCAGGCAAGGTCCCACCATGCATGCAGTGGGTGTGTGCACACACATGTGTGTTGCATTTATCAGTACATGCAGATGTATTGCACCTCTTAAGGGTGCACATTCAGGGATGTACTGCCCCCAAAAGTGGGGTGACTTGCCCCTCCATAGCCTGGGAAAAAGCTGAGCTGGGAGGTGAGCTGCCCTCCAGAGAGAAGCAATGGTGCAGGGATAGCCGGGGACTCACCGGCTCCGGCGGTGACCTGATTTCTTCTTCTTTTTCTTCTTGGGTGGAGGAGAGGTGGAGCTGCTCGAGCGTCTTTTCAGCCTGTGGGAGACAGCAGACGGAGTTGAGGAAAGAAGAAAGGACAGGCCCATGGCCTCTGTGTCCCTGGATGTCCCCAAAATCCACACGAACCTGTACTCGCGGTGGCCGCTGTCCTCGCGGTAGCACTCGGCCGAGCAGTCGCACTGCAGCAGGCAGCCCTCTCCGTAGTCAGGGTACTCCACGGCGTACTCCTCCCCATCCACCCCGTGGTGGTTTTCTATCACACTGCCAAAGGAAGAACAGCAGGATTGATCTGGGGATCCCCATCCCCTCTCTCCCACCAGAGCAGCTGGGGCAGCCCCAGTGCAGTACAGCGGCTGGGGGACATTCCCTCTGCCACAGCATCCCCAGGGGACCTTGGTCATGTCCCTTGATGCCCACACACAGCAAAGTCCCAGGGTGGAGGTCTGCTCAGGGTCGTCCTGTGGCTCCAATCCCTGCAGAGATCCCACCAGGTTGGCAAAGGGACGCTGTTAGATTCAGGCCATCTCCCCACAGGGCCCAGCCCCAGCCTCATCTGAGCCCCTTTTTGCTTTGCTCCAGTGCTGGGGCTGAGCACGAGGCTGGGTCAGCCCAGGTGAGTTGCAGGGTTGGATAAGGGTGAGAGGAGCTGGCAGCAGACCAGCAGTGGAAATTTAGGTGGGAACTGCCCAGGATGATCTGGGCTTTGAGGCCAGCACCTCACAGTGCCATCAGCTCAGCAGTGGAGTTCCAGGCAGGTAATGGTCAATGTCCCTCCTAGGCCCAGGTGAAGAAGGAGTGGGGAGACATCATGCCTAGAGCCATCAGGGTCTTTCTCTCTCCTGAGTGACTTCATCAGCATTAATTTTCCCCACTGCCATGGAAACCGGCATGAGGTTGCCATTGACTACCGGGGCTGTGGGCAGGGCTTGGCAGAGGCCTGGCAGCTGGACTAGGGCAGTCTCAGGAGTCCCTGCCCTCTCTCTGGTCCCCACCTCCCTGGTCCAGCTCTGCCATCAGCCCCAGGAGCAAACCCCACAGGGAGCCTCTCATTTGCCCTTGGGGGATGTAGGATATCTCACCCACAGAGGGACAAGGACATCCAGGTGCTCTGGAGGGAAACTTAAGAGATAGGGACAGGCTTGGAGGGTGCCCAGCACCACACCAGCCCAGGTGTTTGCTTCCCAAGGGAGACTTGCCCTCAGAAACCTGATGTGGGCTCCTCTGCCCTTCCCAGGCTGGAGACAAGCAGTCAGTAATGCTGATGGAGCAGTGCAGCCCCCCAGCATCAGTCCCTTTGCAGCCTGGCCATTGCCTGAGAAAAGGGAAGCTCCCAGTCCCAGACTGCAGATCTGACAGTGGCACGTGTTGGCATCCTTGGCCACAGCAGGCCATGGGCTGTTTAATCTAATTAGAAATGTCTTGGACCGAAACTACGCACGAGGCACCCTCCCCCTAACCACGGACGATCGCTCAAGCAGGACTCGGGCTCCCTTCTGTGCCACAGCCATGGCTTGCTGGGTCCTCTCCAAGTGGCTCCTGCTTTGGCCATGCCCCAAAGGTAGGAACAGCTTTTCAATCACCCACCCAAGCATGGGAAGGGGGAGAAAAGAGGCAAAGAGGGATGAGAGCTGGGTTAATTCTCTGTGTGTGTCTCTGCTCCGTGAGCAGGCAGTGCTCCATGCCGGAGCCTGCTGCCAACATCTCACCCATTAGCTGTGCTCAGCAGCTCAAGACCAGCCTTGTGCTGTTCCAATTATCCCTCCCTGCCCAGCACACGCTCGCCTTTGTCTGCAATCCCACCAGCCTGTCCATCAAGCCCTTCTCCTTGGGGACCGGGCTGTACCGAGCTGTGCACACGGAGACAGGAGCTGGGAGAGCACAAAGAGCAAAGCCAGGGACTCAGGTGGTCACAGCTCTGCTCGATGCCTCGGTTCTCCCTGGGGAGTTATGCAGATGATGCTGAGCACTCGCATTGGCTTTGAAACAGGACCAGCTGGTTCAGACTCACAGTCCTGGCAGCCAAGGACCAAGCGGTAAAAGCCCAGAGCAGTGCTGGAGCAGGACCAGCCCACAAAATGTTCTGCTGAGCACTCTCCCAGCCACCACAAGGGCTGAGGCTCTTTATTTAAAGTTTATTTAACTCCCTTGTCCAGCCTCTTCGTGCAGCACAGAGCCTTGGCACACAAAATGTCCTCCAGCACCTCAGATCCCTGCTGCTTGAAGAGCCACCTCCTTTGGACCCAGCTCCTTACCAGCCTCAAGCGCCTCTGGCTTTGCTCTCGACTGAGCAATCCTTTGCTGTGAGACTGCTCCTTCCAGCTCAGCACTATTATTTATAGCCCCAGGGCTAATCTTTAATGATTACCCTTCATTTTGCAAAACCAAGCCTGTAAAGGTGACAGCCAGGGTAACCTTAAGGCACCTTTGGCTTCCCCTTGTGCTCGTTACAGTGCTGGCCCTAATGACCTGCCAGAAAGATGCCCTAGAAATGACTCCTGCCCCCACCAGCAAAGGGCACTTGTTATCACCTCAGGTGTGATGCTCAGTGACCTGGGCAGGTTGGTTTTCCCCATGCCTTGTTTTTTCCTGCCTGGAGGAGGATCCTGAATGTTTCATGCCACCCCAAGCCCATGTGCCTCATCCAGTCAGGGCACAGCCATGTCGCTGTGTCCCACCCTGCCTGGCATGCCAGCAGAGTAGTGTGAGGGAGGCTCTCCCTGCTGCCACGGCTTCCCTGCCTCCCGCCTTGCCCTGATTTCCTGACCCTAATGAAGCATTAATATTCAGTGAACCTGCAGCATCTATTCCTGTCCCAAGTGACCTGGTTTCCAGGCTGATGGATGGTGCACGCCGGGCCAGCCATGCTGCCTGGGCCATTAAGCATCGCACTGATAAATCATCATCAAGCTGGGGTGGACCCTGGTGAGGCTGGGGGCAGTCCTGTGCAGGGCAGGAGCACAACTGGCATGTCCCCAGCAGGAGCTGGGCTGCTTTGGACACCAAACTTAAGCCCCAAGCCCCCTCCAAGGGCAGATGTAGCCCCCAGGACCAGGCACTGTAAGGAGTGATTAGAAGAAGAGGAACAGTACAGGATCTCCTTGGAGAAGCTTCTTCCATGGGGTCCCTGCCCCTGGCTGGCGGGGTGAGTCAAGCATTGAAACTTTCTGGACTTGGGTTTCATCATCTGGGACAGGAGCATTGCACTGCTGGCCTCTGCACAGCACCCAGAGGTCTCCACACAACCAGTGCAGGACAACCTTTAACCTCTCCAGAGGCAGGATACTGCCTCAGAGGGGCAAATCCTGCCTCCAGCTGACTGAACAGCCAACCAACCAACCATCAAACCAATCAACAAACCATCAAATCAACCAATCAATCACCAACCATCAAATCAAACAAACGTTGACTCAAAGCCAATGATCATCCCTCCATCCATCCATCCATCCATCCATCCATCCATCCATCCATCCATCCATCCATCCATCCATCCATCCATCCATCCTCCATCCCTACATACCCTCTCCATGTCCATCCATCTATCCAGTCATGCCTAGCTATGCCCTCATCCACCCACCAGCTGCCCACTGACACCCAGAGGCAGTCAAGGAAGGGTCTCTCTGGGATGAGATGCACAGAGGGACCAGTGGAAGCTGCCTGACTTACATTTGGCGCCCGTGCTGGTCCTCCCTGGTGAGCACACCCTCCTTCTCCATCAGCATTTGCCGAAAGGTCCCCACTTTCTGTCGGATCTCCTCTTCGGAGTACCTGGATGGGCAAAGACGTGGTCAGGGCTGCTGTGGCTGGAGCACAGGCTCCTCATGGGCCTGCTGAGGAGCTCTTTACCTTTGGAAATGACACATGGGCCAAGAGGCCAATCCAAAGGGGAGGTGGTATGGTGACAGTCCTCAGGGCCTGGAGTACAGCAGGACTTCTGCTCAGTCCCCTGCCACCACTATCTATGTCCTCCTCTCTCTTGCCTGCTTCTCCTAGCAGTGCTTGGCAGAGGCAGGGACATCAGGAAGGGGGAAAAGCAAAGGATGAATGTGAAGTTGCCATTCCCTGTGACCGCCCCAGGCTTTGGGGCATGTGCTCACCAAACCCCGTTGACAGTGTCACCATTGCAGCCCGTGGTTCTGGGGTTCACTCCCAGCATCTCTGTCCCAGTCAGGAGCTCCCCCTGCTCGTCCCTGTGATGCTCTGGGGCCCTGAAAGCCATGCCAGCTCTGCGCGGCCGCCGACCGCTGACTCAGGTGGCCGCAGGGTTATTAACGAGGGACACTAATCACTGTGTGCTGGCATCTGAGAGCAGCCACTGCAAACCACGGCGCCCCTGCCATCCCCAGGGTGTCCCTGGGAAAGGACAGGTGACAGCCCCACATGAGTGGTCCTTTCCCACATTCTGTGGCTGCACAAGGATACCTGAGCACCCTCCTCAAATAAAAACATCCCAACAGAGGATGTAATGGAGAGACCCACAATGCTCTTGGCATCATCCCAGGGGAGAGGGACTCCATGTCACCACCACACTGCCATCCTGAGAGGGAAGCAGTTGGGCTCTGTGTGTGTCCCTGTCCTCAGCCACAGCCTCTAGAGGGGCTGCTCATCCTTTCCATCACAACCCATCAGCATCACTGCCACGAGCACAGAAAACTGGGTGCCAGAGCCAGGCCTAGCCCTACAGTCCCCAAGGCTGGCACTTCACACAGCCCGTGCTGGGGACAGTGATGCCCCTCACAGTGCTCTGGGTGCCCCTGGGTGCCCCTGGGTGCCCTGGGTGAAGAAGGGCACATGGCTTCACCCACCCCTCCTGCAGTGTCCACAAAGGGGAACAGCAAGGAGAGGGGAATTAATATTAACGAACTCATTTGCACTGAAAGGCTCTCATTAATTCCCCAGCCAGACTCCACACAGAAGAAAGGCTGATAACTGGGTATGGAGGCAGCCTGGCTGCTTCCTCTCACCTTGCACCTGGGCATGAAGAACCCCAAAACCACGGTAGCACCCCCAAATGCTGCTCTGCTCCATTCCCTCGATGGAAGGGCAGACCCAGCTGGGCAGAGTGGCCACCCCACAAGGACAGAGCTGCCAGCCTCGGCCATCCCATGGACATCAGCCAGCCCACAGCAGCAGGAAGATGTCTGCCCGAGAGGAGCATTTGCTGCAGCATATTAAGAACACGGCCGGTGCTCTCGGAGAGGGGACATGAGGCCAAACAGGAGGTGACAGATGGGCCACTGCGGCTGGGCCATTAGCAAATCTGTGGGGGGAGGCCAAGGTGAGGAACTCCCCACCACCTCCAGGGATGGAGGCAGGAGCACCACCAGGCTTTTCCTTCCTGCATTCCCCTGGTGCTGCTCATAACCCCGTTGGAGGGGGTTACTTTTGCATTTAACATATAGAATGGATTTGGGAAAGAAAGAAAATTTGCTGACACTTCTTTTCCGGACAAGGAATCCAGCCTGCAGGCAGGGAATAACAGTGCAGGCAGCCTGGAGCGAGCCACAGCACAGGCAGGAGGAGCCATCCTCCTTTAAGGAAACAAGGGAGTGCTTAAATCCCTGCAGAACCCCCACTGCTGACACTCACATCCATCCTGGGGCTCTGCCCTCATCAACAACTCCCCCAGTGTCATGGCCAGGAGGTTGCTTCTGGTCCAGGCAGAAACCCCAGGGGTGCAAATCCCTTCTCATGGAACCCCCCTGGAAAGCCCCTGTAAGGAGGGGAAGAGCAGGCGGAGGATTAAGCAGGTTGACCAAGATTATTACTGTAATTATATTATCATTTCGGCGTATCGCCATCATCAGTGTTATTAATAGCCTTAATAACAGCAAAGCAATTACAGCAATAACAACAATCCTGGATGCAGTGTTGCTATTACCCATTGCAGCAACGATACTACCAGTAGTAAGATCCCTACTAGGGCTCGGGAACCCGACAAGAGGCTCTGGGCTCCCCAAAGCGCCAGGTCAGCCTTATTTATTTCCATAATGACAAATTAGGAACAATCATTATTCCAGTCTGTGTGAGACAATTTAATTCTAGGTCACGCTTGCACTCTTAATGAAAGCCTTGGCGAAGCCTTCCCTCAATCCATTTTCCTTCTCCCCAGCTGATACCAGTCCCCATCTACCCAAGTGTGCCGAAGAATTTGCTCCATCCATCAGGTTTTAGAGAGCTGTCAGAGGGATCAGGATGTTTGGCTGCTGCCAGAGACAGCACAGCCATGCCCTGCAGGGAGGGGGGTCTCCTTGCTGGCCCCCCAGTCCCTGCTGCCCACCCAGGAAGGGATGTTCCTCAGCCCCTTGGGTTTTTCCCTATCCCTTTGTTTCCCAAGAGGAGAGCAAAGGCTGGGGAGCAGTTTGCAGTGCCTGGCCATGGCTTTGGCAGGATGGGGGCAGGGGGTCCTATCACCCAAAAACCGGGAAGGATAAGGAAGACAGGGCAAACTGAAGCCCCAAACCAGCCTCTCCTGTGACTAAACCCCAGCTTCCCTCTGGGATCTCACATCCCAGGCATGTAGGGCACAGGATAGGTGGCACTGATGACCTGAACAACCATGAGCCACTTCTCTCCTCTTTCCTGCTTCGTCTTTCCCTGCAGGACAAGCTGGGAGCCCAGACTTCCAAGCAGGGAAATTGGATGAACTCCTAGGCATTTCCCACCAAAACTTGTTCACCCAAAAATGGATTTGCTTCCAAACGGGGACATCTGCCACATCAAGGTATTTTTTAGAGGGGGAGAGCAAGGTGCAAACAGATCAAAAGCATGCCATGCCCCATGTCCCCGGCACTCACCCCTGCTCCTCCATCATCTCCTGCAGCTCCATGCACTTGAGCTCCACCCGCCGCTTGCGCTCGTGGTCCAGGATTTCCCGGTGAGCCTTCTTCACCATGCTGGGCTCCACCAGCCGCACCTCCTCCTCGCCCTTGTGCCACGTTCCTGAGGCTCCGGGCTGGGGGAAGCCGTTGGAGGCTTCCTGGGGCGAGGGCACCTCGGCTCCATTGTTGTAGAGAGCCATGATTGCCTGGGAGGGAGAGAAAGAGTCAGGGTCAGGCCCTGCCCTGCTTCCCTTCTCACCCCATGACAGTGAGGGGGCCCTGCTAGGACCTGAGGGTAAAATCAGTCTTGAAAGCAGGTTGATGGTGACAGTGACTAGGAGATCTCCCTGCACCTTGCTTCAGTTTCCTCATCCTCAAAGCAAGGCTGGGGCTGCTCCCATCACCATGACAAGAGGGCTGGCTCCTGGGACAGAGAAGAGAATGTTCTGCTCCAGCCTTGCACTGGAAAAGCCTGGCCAGGGTGGGTCTGTAGGGCCCAAGACTACACAGTAGCAGGACAGGTGGGTAGGGGTCCCTCCCAGCCCCATGGATCCCATTGTCAGCCAGTGTGGGTTTGGAGCAGAGATAGGCATCAATTCTCACAGTCCTCTGGACCCTAAGACCTCAGATATCCCCTTGCAGTTCCCAGTTGCACTGATTGGTTTGGTTGCAGTGGTGGGACATGCTGATGTCTGGCTCAGGCAGAAAACACTGCTCATGCTCTTGGGCCTTGGCCCAGTGTGAGCTGCAGGGGGAGATGAGGACCCCCCTGCAGCTTCTGCCCCCCTGCCTTCTCCCTGCTCCTTCACCTTCACGTGTCTCTGCCTCCTCTTTCCACCACACAGTCAGTGTGTCCTGACTTGGCTCCAAAAATAACCCCTGGAAGAGGACAAGTGTTCCCGAGCAGCACCGCTGTGCTGAGGCTCAGGCTGAAGCTCCCCGAGCCTGAGGGAGGAGATGCTCCCAAATCTCCTGGCTCAACCAGACAGACACAGCCCTGCCTCAGTGCCCTCAGGCCACCGGCGCATGGCTGAGCACCCATTCCTCACTGTCCCTGCTGTCCTGACCTGCCCCAGCTCCCCTGCCCAGCACTCCAGCCCTCTCCCGAGCTTGGGGTGCCTCCCCTGGAGATCTGTTGCCTTAACCACCAGCTCCACCAGGCTGCAGAGGCACCACCTGGGCTTTACAAAGGTCTTGCACAAAGAGAAACCATCAGGAGCAAAGGCAGAGCGTCCTGCCTCACTCTCCAAGCTGGATTTGGGCTTGGAGAAGCAGCTTTTGCCAGAAAGCCATTTCTCTGAGGTGTTTCTATCCCAGGGATCCTACTGGAGAGGCTTTTCCAAGGATGGGTGTTGCCTGCAAGTCATCTCCTCTGCAGGAAGCAGTCAATCCTTGGGTGGCTGACACATGCTGCCCATGGAGGATGGGGCAAACCCTGGCCCCGGGAAGGAGGCATCCCTAAGCCCAGCAGAAGCAGGAAGGGCAGATGGACCATGGGCTGATCCACACTGTTTCAAGCCCACTGTGCCATTCCCAGTGTGCCATTCCACCAGGATACCGGGCAGTTCAGAGCCTTCCATGGCCATGCCAGTGGGGACAGAGCCAGGGTGGGAATGCAGATCACCCATGAGGAGCTTTGATAAGGCTTATTTGCTGTTTGAGGAGAGAAAATACCTCGGAACCCTCCCTGGGGTGGTGGGGATTCCAACCTGGCCAGAAGGCATCTCCCACCCCACAGCATCCCCACAGGACATCCCTGACTTTCCTGCTGCCACTGGCTGCCCCACACAGCCATTTATCTCCTGATGAGCCTGCCCGGGGATGACAGCAGCTGAGTGCTTAATTACAAGGCTTTTTTTTCTTTTTTTTTTTTTTCCTCTCCCCATTACTACCGTGCAGAGAGGAGCCAGCAGCCTTTATTTCCGCAGAGGCACGGGGAGATCCTGCTGGTGCAGCAGGAGCCAGCCAGGGCTCTGCACTCCTGGATGCTCATCCCTGCACTTGGAGGGTCCCTCAGTCCTCCTTGCCTGCAGCACCCACATTTCAAACCCCATGACACCCCACAGCCCTGCTCAGCCTTCTCTGCCCACCCTGAACCCAGTCCCCTCCATATCCCAGGTTGGCTCCAGGCTGGAGAACAGAGAGGTGCTGCAGAAAATCCTGCCTTGGGGGCTCCTCTCCCTCTTTCTCCCATTAGGACATGAAGCCAAAAACCTGGAAGAAGGCTAGGGAAAGGGGGAAGCTCCCCACTCGGAAACCTTCCCCCACAGACAGGCTCAGGGAAGGAGAGGGGAAAGGATGCTTTCTGCAGCAGCCTCTGCTTGCTTGTTCCCTGTGGGAATTCATTTTATTCTGAGCCCAGCAGTGGATAAATTCATTGCTGAGAAACCCTGAGAGTGTGTGGGATATAGAGCTGGGCAGGTAGATGGAGACACACTGGCAGCTGGATGGGTACCTGTGGGAGAAGGCTGCATGGGGGGGAAGCATACAGATCCACCAGGAAATGCTCTCTCTTTCCACGAAAACAATGGAGCTGGAGAAATCCCCTTGCACCTGAGGCCAGGAAGGTGGAGCTGGACTGGGGGTGGACACTGTACTGCATCCCAATGTCCCCTCAGCCTGGAGCAATATCCACTGTGGGAGCTGCCAGCAGCCCCTGCCTCAGCCACAGCACGGGCAGGGAAACAAAGGAATGGGAAAAACCCACCCACAACCCTCCCCCCAGCTCTCCAAAGGGGCCCAAGGCAAATCCCTGGGTGCCAAACAGAGCCAGCCCTACACTGCTGGTGACAATGGGGACAAGGCATTAAGGGCAGAGGGAGCCCATGTCCCCCAGCTGGGTGTGTGCTCCCCCTGCCCTGCAAGCAGAACCCCAGTGATGCCCTGCACTCACAAGGGACAGCTCAGGGACACAGTGGCTGCCACCTCAATCCATTGGCCAGCACACAGGGACCACCCAGCTCTGCCAGCACCAAAATCGGCACCAAACCCATCAGCAACCCTGTCCAAACAGCAGTGGTTTCCCACCCGGCTCAGTGCTACCCTGATAATAAAGATGATAGTTAAATATTTCATTATCTGCAGTAATTACCCACAAAACATCAATCACTGGCAGCCACTGCCTGGCTGCCTCGCCCAGAGGGAGAGGAGGCATCCTAAGGTGAGCTCTGTGTCTCCACAGACTCCCAAAGGCTGCAGGATGTAGCTGGAGACAGTTGCTGGCATCCATTCCCACCTCCCAAACTCCCTTACTGCCACCCCAAATTCCCAAACTGCCACCCAGGAGGGCCCAAACCCCCTGGCACCAAGGGCTGGAGATGCTGGGGAGACTCCTGAGCAAATCCCTCTTTTCCCATATTAACCAGGCATTCGCCCACGTCTTTTGGGATCCTGATCCTCCTCCTACGTGCCACCTTGGGCCCTGGGGAGGTCAATCCAGCTTTTCAGCTTGCAGGTGCTTTCTGATACCTGGATTAGAGCTTTTGGAAGTGTTCAGAGATGCCCCATCCTCCATCCTTATCTTCACTCTCATCTCCAAATTCAATCCTCATCCTCCATTCTCCTCCTCATTCCCTTCCTCATCATCATGCCTATCCACCATCCTCATCCCCAGTCTCCATCCCCATCCCTATTCTCCTTTCTCCTCCTCATCCCCATCTTCCATCTTCATCCCTCTTTTCCATTCTCCTCCTCCTCACTCTCCACCACCATCCTCCATCCCATGCCCAGGTCTCTCCCTCCTTGCCCAGCCATGCTGAATCACCCCCAGGGTGTGGAGGGCACCCTCAGTACCAGCTCAGTGACTGCCAGGACAGACAGAAGGACAGACACACTGCACTGTGCCCCTGCCACACAGCCAGCACAGACCCTGCCAGCTCGGGGTGCAAGGCCCAGCCTCGCCATCCTGCCAGGGTTTGAGGCTGCTGGTTTCCAGCCAGGCTGTGAACAGAGCTCACTCTCTGTGGGCTGGGGTGGCCCCATGATGTGACCGTCCCCATGTCCCAGCCCTGGGCTGCCCCACCTGCCCTTTGCCCAGCTCACGGATTCAGAACTCCAGCCTGAAAGGAAAGAAGCAAAATGATGGCGAAAAGTGTTATTTCACCACACTGCTTTGGCCCTTTTATTTATTTATCAGAACGAGCCCCTTCCCAGCCGGCTCTGCTGGGATCGCCCCTTGTGCCCCGCGCAGCCCCGGGCCGTGCCCGCAGCCCCCGGCGCTGAGCAGCGGCGCCGCAGGGCCCTGCCGCCGTACTGCGGATGGAGCCGCTGCCCGGGGGAAGCGGGGACGGCAGCGGGGGGGGCGGCGGTGCCTGGATGCTCTCCCGGGTGCCTGGATGCTCTCCCGGGTGCCTGGATGCTCTCCCGGCATCTCTCGCTGGGGAAAGGCGGCAGCGGTCCCCGGGCATCCTGCCCCCTCCGCGTGCCTCGGCGCTAATTAAAGCCGCCTCCGGCCGGTGCTCCATTAATTCTCGCCACATCCAGCTGCACCAGGCCGTGAGCACCGGCGTGCCGGGATGCGGGCACGGGGTGCGGGCAGCGAGCCCGGGACGGCGGCGCCCTGGGCCACTCGTGCGCTCCAGAGCTCGGCCCCGACGCTCCAGGGACAGCCCAGATGAGGTGAGGATGCTCCAGTCGCTCCCGAGAGGCTGAGAGGGGTGGTCCCCACGGTTCTCCCGCCTGTCTGGATGTCATCAGGACACACCACCACTGATATCATAACCCTGTCCCCAAGCATGCACAGCCCCATCCCAGGCTGCTCCCTGTCTGCTCTGTGTCTCTTTTTTCAGGACACAAAATATGCCAGAACACCACGGCCAGGCAGTCTGAACAGGCCAGACCTCCTCTGAACACCCAGCTGGAGTTACAAGGAGGAAAAGTCCAGGGTTGCTGCCATTAATTGGGCTGACCTTCTCTGGAGCTGTCTTCCAGTGCCAAAAACCATGAGTCAGACCTTCAAGAACGAGGGAAAAAGGCAAATCTAGCTTTAAAAGTGCAGCCATTCTGGGGCTCGTTAGCACTGCCCTCCAGTCCCAAGCCACAGGGATGATGCCCGAGGGAAGGGGCAGTGGCAATGGATTGGTGACAGCTGTCCCAGTGCTTCCATCCCTGTTTCCCCAAGCCCTGGATATCTTTTCCTATAGCTACCTGACAAAAATTTGACACCTCACAGACTTTAATGCAATTAGTAAAGAATATATGGATGCTAGCTGGGGGGTCAGGAGCTGCAGCTGCATGCGCGTACCTACGTCTGTGCAGATATATATATATATATAAAAATATATATATATATATATATTTTAAAATAGATGAGGAGGCTGCTGGAGAAGCTAAACAGTTGCTAAGCAACTGGGCTCCTTCCTGGCTTGGGGATATAGGGATGGGGGAGCCAGGGTTGGGGACTGGTCCCCCACTGGACAAGCATCACACAGGGGTGTGGGCACAGAGATCCCCTGGAGATGATCCAGGGAAAGGGCACAGTGGAGGCTGAGGAACCAGGATTTACTCCTGTCCCCAAAACGCCATGGCTGAAGCCCCCCCAGCCTGAATCCCTTGGGCTGTTGGCTATTGAGAAGCTCCATTCTCAGCTCTGGCTGGAGAAGAGCTGGTGAGAAAGGGGTCACACCGTGGGAGGGAGCAGCCCCGGGACCCCCACAGTGACCCCATTCCTGAATCAGGCATGAGGGAAAGGAGCAGCACATGCACGTGGCAATCCCCCCACGCTGAGTGGAGAGGCAACGGATCCAGGGGATGGCTTTTCCTGTGGGATCCCCAGCCCCCTGCCCCTTTGGCCACGTTTTCCTCATCCCCTTGGGTATGCCCTGCCAGACCTTCCCCAAACAGGAGGTGCTTGAATAAGGAAGGGGGATGGAGAGGGGGAACAGTCACATGAGGTTTTACACCTTTGGGGCCATTTGCTTTGCTGGGCAAGGAGCCAGGAGGAGGCATAGTCAGCCTGAGGCCCATCACCCCTCTGAGGAAGGGGAGTAATAACACTACTAGAAATAAAAGCAATTATTGAGCACATGGAGAAGCAGGGGGATGACTGTCACAATGAGGTCACCTTCCCCAATGGGGACACAATCCTGGCAAACAGCCTCTGGGACTGAGCACTGCAGGTAGAGGGGGGTCACAGCCAGTGCAGGGGGAGCATCCAGCTGGGAATCCCCGCCACCATCCCCCCCTCCCGTGGCTGGTTGTGTGGTTGTGTAACGGGAGGAGCTATTCCGGGGTTTGAGCACATTATATAAGCCACGGGCCACCTGGCTGGGGAAAACGGGAGCTGGGAGACAGGAAGGAGGAGGAGGAGGAGAAAGGGCTCTGGGGACTGGGGACCCCCACATCCGGCAGGCCCTCAGCAGAAGCACTAACCCCACAGGGAGACCTGCACCCTGCAGGCATCCCCTGCCCAGAGATACAGGGTGAGCACCCTCTGCTCTCTCTTCCAGCAGCCTCCAGGACCTGCTGCCACACATCCACCCACGGCTGGATCTGGCCCCTGGGGCACGAGACCCTTTGTCCAGGGGAAAAGCATAATTTTCTTGGCACCAGAGACAAAGCCAGCTAAGAGTCCTGCACTCCTCTGCCTGGCAAAAGCCTTGCTTGCTGTTCCCAACAGTGACCAAGGACCAAAGGTTCACGTAAAATCTGCACAATTTCTGGCTCTGAAAGCCCCAGACATTCCCTGCAAATGTTGTCAGGATGGGTCCTGGGGCAGGGGGAGGCAGGTGAGATGCTGGGGGGATTTAGGGGAAAGCAGGTGAGACACAGAGGGTGGCACTGTGTGAGGCCATGCAGACAGAGTAGGACAGAGTGATGACGATGTGTGTTGGGACACAAATGCTGTCCCCAAAATCCCCCCCAGCAGGAGTGACCCTGTGCTCCTGCCAGAGAAGAATCCACATGCCACAGGGCAAGGAGACCAGTGAGCATCTGCACCCTCAGAGAAGGTCCTTGACGTTTATCATCAACCTGAGACACCCCCAAACACTGCCAGCCCCCAGGTGATCCCCCTACAGTGGGAGCACAGGCAAACCCAGACACATCCAGTCTGAAATCTTGCTCTGGAGGGAATGAATGAACCTGTGTCCTCTGAAAGCCACCTGCTCCCCCTGAGCCATGGCCTGACACCTCGCCACCAACCCCCTGCATGGCACAGCCTGGACATACCTGGGGACAAACCTCCTGATCTGGGAAGGAGAAGCACAAAACACTCCCAAAAGACAAGCGGTTGGGTTGCTGCTGGGGCTCCCCGCTGCCAAGCCTTGCCCCCTTCTCCTTCCCTCATGGAACACCCGCAGGGTTTGAAATCTCATCAGCCAAACCCTCCCTAGCACAGCCTGAGGGTCCACACAGCAGAGAGAGGGGCTTTGGGGACCTTGGCTCAGCCTCGTCTCTGACCTGCACCACACAAGGAACCATCATCTGCTGGGGGATCATCACTGTCCCGTCCTTCCCTGCCAAAACCCTACTGCTGAGGATCACCCACTGTCCCAGCCCCAGCCTGTCTCCCCCAGCATGGAAAAGAGGGATGTGGGTGCCCTCCCAACCACTCCCCGAGCACCAGGGAGCCCCCGGCTCATCCGCATCCCTGGAAGAACCCCCTGTGCCCCCCAAAGCACCTCATCTCCAGACTCCTCACCCCCAGGAGAGCCAAACCTCACAGGGGGACACCCCTGGCACAACCCCTCCCGGCGGGGTCCCCAGCTGTCCCAGCACCAACAATGCACGCCTTACCCACCCCTTCCATCCACGTCCCTTTGGAGACCCCAATTCCAAACCCCCTGAGGAGCAGCACCGCACCCCCAAATCCCCCTCGCTGGGGGTCGTCACCCCCCTGCTCTCAGCATCACCGGATGGGGGGGGGGCGGCTCTGTCCTCCCGCACCCCCAGCACCTCCCAGGGTCCCCTCCACGGCCCAGCGCGGTCCCGGTGTCCCCCGCATCCCCTCCCGGCCCTGCCCGGCCCCCCCGCGCCGTGCCGGCCCGACAGCCCCGGGCCCGGCCGCGCCTTACCTCGCCCCGCCGTCCCGCTGCGCCCGGCCCCGCTGGGTCGCTGTCGGCCTCGGGGGGTGCCGCTGGGTGCCGGGGGGTGCCGGTGGGTGCCGCTGGTGCCGGTGGGTGCCGCGGGTCCCGCCGGCCGCGGCCCCTCCGGCGCGGCCCCGGCGCGGCCCCTGCTGAAGTGCTGGACAGCTCCGGCACACGGAGCCGCCCCGCACAGAGCGCCGCGGCCGCGGGGGGAGCGCGCCCCGCCGCCCGCAGCGCCGCCTGCCGGCCGGAGGGCGCGCCCGCACCGGGTCGCGCAGCGCTGCCCGGAGCCCCCCGGTCTTACACAGAATCCACCATCCTTACACAGAGCTCCCCGGCCTTACACAGAGCTCTCCGTCCTTACACAGAGCCCCCCGTTCTTACACAGAGCTCCCCGTCCTTACACAGAGCCCCCCGTTCTTACACAGAGCCCCCCGGCCTTATACAGAGCCCCCGGTCTTACACGGAGCTCCCTGTTCTTACACAGAGCTCCCCGACCTTACACAGAGCTCCCCGTCCTTACACAGAGCCCCCCGTTCTTACACAGAGCTCCCCGTCCTTACACGGAGCCCCTCGTCCTTACACGGAGCCCCCCGTTCTTACACAGAGCCCCCCGTACTTACACAGAGCTCCCCGTCTTTACACAGAGCTCCCCGTCTTTACACAGAGCCCCCCGACCTTACACGGAGCCCCCCAACCTTAAACGGAGCCCCCCGTCCTTCCACGGAGCCTCCCGTCCTTACACGGAGCCCCCCGTCCTTCCACGGAGCCTCCCATCCTTACACAGAGCTCCCCGTTCTTACACAGAGCTCCCCATCTTTACACAGAGCCCCCCATCCTTCCTCGGAGCCCCCCCTTCATCCTTCCACAGAGCACCCCGTCCTTCCACAGAGCTCCCCGTCCTTACACAAAGGCCCCCGTCCTTCCACGGAGCCCCTTCATCCTTCCACGGAGCCCCTTCTCCATCCACAGCCCCTCATCCTTCCACAGTCCCCTTCCATCCTTTACAGAGCTCCCCCTCAATTCCTGCCACAGAACCCCCCATCCTTCCCATAGGCCCCCCTCATCTTTCCACAACCCACCCTTCATTATTCCATGGAGCGCCCCATCCTTCACCCCACAGCCCCCAACACCCCCCCATAATTGTACAAACCCCTGCCCCAATCCCCCAACACCACCATGGCTCTCCCCTGTGCCCCTCCACCTCCCCTTCAAGGCTGCCCTGGGCTGTTCATGGCTGGGGGATGCAATTGCCAGAAATGCCCCTACCCTGTACCCATCTCATTGTGTTCCATCTCACCCCACAACTTACCCTGAATCCCAACCCATCCCACATCCCACACTCCATCCCATATCCCAACCTAATCTATACCCATCTAAATCCCATTCCCATATCCTACCCTGTATCCCAACCCATATCCAAGTCCCAGCCCATCCCATACCCCACCCTGTATCCTGTATCCTGTATCCCATATCCCATATCCCATCCTAAACCCCATCTCATACCCCACCCTGCATTTCATCCCATATTCCACCCTGAATTTCATCTCACCCTTTATCTCCTCACCACGGTGTCCCCAGAGGTCTCCCAGTACCAGCCCAGTGCCTCCCAGCCCTGCCCAGTTCCCAGCTAATTCTCCAGCACTGCCTGGGAGCACCTGGACCACTCCCACCCTAGCAGGTGTGGGGGATTTGGGATGGCTGGGGGGGGTTGTGGTGATGTGGGAGGTGTCAGGTCCCCCACGGGGACATTCCCCAGTGCTGCAGCTCAGGTAATGAGTGTTAATGAGCCCATAATTAATTTTCATTTCCTTCAGTGACGCTGAGCACTCGCTCTCCTTGGTGGACAGGAAATGGTGAAACCAGAGGAGAGGGAAAGCTCCCAAACCTTCCCCAAACCATCCCAAAACTGCCCAGTGCAGTCATGCCCAGGGTTTATCTTCCCAAAACACTCTGAATTCACCCCAGCTGCTCTGCCAGGGACACCAAACACACCTGCCTGGGGACACCAGGTCCCAGCCCTGGCTCAGTTTCCCCTGCAGTGCCTGTACTCTTCATCCCCTGTGACTACAGCTCCCTCCTGAATTTGGCTGCAGGTTCCCAAGCAGAGCCCAAAAGCACCTGGCTGTCACTCCACGGGGGATTTGACCTCAGAGCAGGATTTGGGGAGGGCATTGCTGCAGAGACAGGGATGGGAAGCCAGAGATGGTGTCTGGGCAGAGCTTTCCTGGGGGCAGCCAAGGCTGGAGAGGCCTGTCCTGGTGGGGATGTCTCCACAAGTGGTGGCAGCTGGGTGACGCTCCTTCCTGAGGGAGGACAGACCCAGCAACACCATCCCAAAATCACTCCATCCCTCATCTTCCTCCCCATCCCTGTGCACAGGGTTGAGGTGGCAGCAAGCCCTGGGGACAGATCCAGCTGGTGGTTCACAGTGCCCAGATGCAAACAGGATTGGAGGGCATGAGCATCCTCTTTCCACAAGGATTAAACAATAGTTTGGGGTCGTTTGCTGCATCTGCTGAGCAAAACCTGCATCCTGCATCCATTATCCATGTAAGCACTACACAAACAAGTGGCCATGTGTTGGACCTGTGTCTCTATTAAATTCCAGCCAAGCAATGGGGCCAGATTTGGGAGGTGCAGCCCCTGGAGCACTCCCAGGGCTACTGCTGCCTCCCCCTGCTCCTACCTTTGTCCCTGCCATGTCCCCTCACCAGGGCTGACAGCAGATGTCACCTCCTAAGAGGAACCTCCTGCATGGTCAGGACTATCCCTGGTTTAATGCTGGAGGGGGAAATCAGCCCGTGACAGGAAAATCCAGCATCTCCAGGGTGAGCCCATGCCCTTTGCAGCTCCATTATCTTCCCAACACCCCGCAGCTCCGCAGCACTGAATAATGCATCAGGTCCTGCGAAACAAAGAAGATGAGGGATGAAAAAGCAGCACAGGGAGACCCTGGCATGGCAAGGACAGGAGCCCCATGGGGCTTCCTGGGCTTGGCCAGGAGCCAGGGCTTTGTGGCAGGGCCACACCAGGGTTTGACCAGGGAGAAGAGCAGTGGGAGATGGAGCATAGCCCAGCCCAGGGTGCAGAATCCCAGCCAGAGAGCTGGCACAGGCAGCAAACACAGCCAGAACCACACCTGGAATGGGATGGAGAGAGGCAATAGCCATCCAGGTGGGAAAAATTCAAGAAAAGCAGGAAAAAAAAAGCTGCCAGGCAGGTGGGCAGGGTGAAGCCACGAGAGCAGGGAGAAGCGGTGATCTGGTGGAGAACAAAAGGGGAGAGATGGAAGGAGCAGAAGGGTCGGTAATTGCAGGCAAACAGGCAGAGCCAGCCACAACTGGGGGGAGAGGAGGAAAAATCATCACTTGAAAGAAACCGAGGATTTAGGAAAGAGGAGAGAGAAAAGGCGATAAATAATTAAAGGAGATCAAATGAGGCAGGCAGCAGAACAGGCCTAATTGCAAGGATTTGCACTGAGGTTCGACATCTCCAGCAGCCTCCTCCTGCCGCAGAAGAAAGGGCGGCCGGGAGTGGCGGTGCCGTGCGGGGACGTGCTGCTGGCACGGCACAGGCAGCAGCCCCTGATCAAAGCCTGGCGCTGGCTTTCATGGTGCTCAACAACCTCGAGGAGGCAGGGGGGGAAGAAAATACCAGAAAATGGCGGAGGGAAAGCAAAGGCATGAAGGAAAAGGGGCTGGGGGCATAGTGATCCCGTGAGAGCCCGGGATATGATGGGGCCGGGGCATCGGAACAGCCCCACACGTGCCCAGGGTGACCTTGGGCCATTCGATCCTGGCCCGGCGCCTGGAGGCTCCCATTGATTTGGGCTTGACCATGTGGCCACGTGGCCCAGCTCAGTGCTGGGGTGGGTTTGCTGGGTTACCTGCTTCCTCAGGGTTCCCTAACCCTCCTAGCCCTTGGCAGGAGTTTTTCTTTCCTGTGGATTTATCGGGTCACTCTTTGTGGCCCTGGGAAATGCTCTGTACCTGCACTGTGCTGCAGCAAGGAGATGTGGTACCACCTCCTGTACCCACCTCCCTCCACTCACCCAGGAGTTCCTGCCTGCTGCTTTCCTTGGCACCTCCTTACACAGAGGTAACAAGTCCAGGAGAAAGGAATGATCCAGTGTTGCCCTTCTAGCCTGGAAGTACCTCTGAGCAGTCATTCATCACCAGAGCCATCCTTTGCTTTGACAAACCCAAAGGGCAAGCCCTCCCACAGCATCACCCAGCACGGGAGAAGCAGAGACCTGCCACTGTCCCAGAGTCCCCAGCTGCATCCCCATCCATATCCAGTGCCCACAGTCTCATCTGTGACCCCATCCAATCTGTCCCAGTGTCCCCACAGAGTCCCTGCGGGCAGCAGGTGCCAGGGACGGGCAGTGTGGTGGCAGAGCTCAGCTTGAGTGTGCTAACCTCTCCTAACAGGCAATCAAATCCCTGCCCCGGCAGGACTCCCTGCATATTAATTGCGCTGTGTTATCCAGCCATCTGTTCCCACAGCCAGGAAAAGAGCAGTCCCTTTGGTCTCCTTTATTAACAGGTTTCCCTGTAAATGCAAACAAACCCTCCCGCCTCGGTGCCGCTCTCCAGCTCTGCTTTGAGGCACCCAGGAGGGAAGTGGGAGCTCTCGGGCATTTCAGTAAATCAAGAGCAGGGAATGCAAAGGTGGTGATTTCACAGTGCCTGCGGCCAGGAGGGAGAGCCAAGGGAGGGGGAGAGGCCTGTGCAAAGCCAAATCCGCAGCTCAGATGGTTTGTGATGCTGCTCACGTTAAAACCCTTTGCCCTTGCCCTGTGAGGAATGGAGGAAGATCTGTCTGTCCCTCCAGCTACACCCAGCCACCCTCGGGGTGCATTTCCACCTCTCCTTTCCCCATTCCTGGCCAGAGGATGTGTTCCCTGCTCTGAACTGCCAGCCCCAGTAAAGCGAGGCTGAGCACAGGGCACCCCAGGGCTGGTAGTGCACATGCTGGGTTGCCTAGGGGAGGGAAAGGGCAGCAAAGTCTCTCTGTCCTGGCAGTTTTTGTGGGAAGAAATCACTGGAGATTGTGAATTTTGGACGTGGGCTCCTGAGAAATGGCAATAGTTACCCAGCACCTTTCTGAAGCACCTCCAGGCCCTCCAGTCTTGCTCTTTTGCTGGAGCTGGGAAGGCAGCCAGCTTTGGCAAGGAAGAGGCTGCACTGAACTGTTGTTTCTTCTGCTTCTCCTAAATATCACCAAAATGCCACGGATTGTCCTCAGGTTCAGCCACACCTGCTGCAGCTGTAACCAGCCTCAGCCTGAGGAAAGTGGCTGCTGCCAGCTCTCAGCACCCAGAGAGAGCTGGAGTTTGGGTGGGAGGTCTGTACCCCCACACCAAAGCACCAGCCCTTGCACAGAGCCAGGAAGGGAAAGCAGATTTCCCAGGAATAACAGACCAAAGTCTGCCAGCCTGCTGCTATGCTCATCCCACCCGAGGCCCCCCAGGCCAGCGATGATCAGGATGAGGCCTGAGTTACACCATGCAGCATTTGCTTTTCTCCTTGTTCTATCCTTTCCTGCATTTAACATGCTGCTGCAGCAGCACAGGAGCAGCAGGTGGGCTCGAGTGGCCTGACATATGGCCATCTGGAGAATCTTTATTTATTACTCTCCACACACATCTCCTCTGTATCTTGACATCTGTGCTCCGGTGCGGGGCTGGGCTGCCCGAGGAGGCGGCAGCTCCATGTGCAGAAATGATGCCGCAAGAGAAGAGCTGCTTAGGGATCATCAAGAGAGAAGTCTGCTCAGTAAAAAGGATGAAACCCAAGAGATGTGCACAGGGCAGGTTTTCACCTCCTCCAGACCTGCTCCCTGCCCTCCACAGGAGGTTAACACAAAGGCTGCCAGCACTGGAGTGAGTGCTGTGACTCAGCAGGGCAGCCCTGCCGCAGAACTTACAGGAGACTGGATGAAGGTCTTGTGTCTCAGAGCTACAGCACCAGGAAACAACTTCCAGGACAGAGTGTTGGCTTATCTGGGTACAGCCAGCTGAGTCCTGCTCCTCCCGAGGAGGGACATGGCCCAGATCCCTTCCTCCTCCAGGCAATCTGCTCAGAGAGAAGGGGTGGGATGTCCCACACCTTTACAAACCATCTCGTCTTCAGAGGGATTGTCACCCACCACAGGGACAGCACAGCAGGGAACACTGACACAAGTCCATTTCTACCCTTTAGCCACTGTCCTGGCCTCTGACTTCTCTGCAGAATGCCACAAGAAGGATGTCTCACCTCCTTTCCCAAAAGGGAGCAGATTTCCAGCATAGGGAATAGCTGCAACTCCAAAAGTGCAGCATGGGATTGAGGAGAAGAAGAAACAACCCCAAAATCCAAACACTGTGGGGACTTTGTTAACATTCAGGAGATTTGAAGGAGACCCTGGAGAACCTGAAAGTCAGCAGGTGCTGAGACATAATCCTCTTCCCCCTCAGCTCCACTTGCCCATGCTGCCCCTGAGTCCCCACTGGTACAAGCAAAGCTTTCTGCTTGCCCGTGCAATTCCCCCAGGCTTTGCTGACACAAGAAAAGATTGAATAACCTAAGCCACACGGTGAACCTCAAGTTCTAAAAAGTCTCCAATGCTCAGAAATCTGCTCTATCTGCTGTATTAAAAATAGCAGGACTGGAACAAATGTGTGTTCCTGTCCTGGTGGTTGCAAGGCAAGGCTATCCCTGCAGCCTTGTGGAGCAGTGCCCCTGGACAAGCTGGGCACCCAGACTGGACACACACCCCTGCAGCTGCACACACACTGCTCTTTCAGGTTTGAATTGTGCTGCTTATTTCAGGTTTGAATTGCTGACAGGCCCTACACCCAGCTACAGCAGTCTGCCACATGCTTTCCCATTTATTGTTTGGAACAGTCTCTGCCACATTTACCAGGTCTGGCCTGTCACTCCTCCTCAGTGTCCTCCAGTTCCGACATCCTCCCCTGCCCCCCTCCAACACGATCTTTAATTCTATTAATACCACCTAATAATTACTTTGTTCCAAGCCTGCTGAGTAATGACTGCCAACGCTTCTATTTCATTACTATTCTGTAAAGAAACCAAGCTTTTAACACGCTGAACTTCAGCAGTGACAAGGACTGTGTTTGCTGTCCTCCTTGCCCACACCTTCCACAGGGCAGGAAAAGAACCAGGGATTCTTTTCTCTGTGCACCTACAACAGTCACAACTGTGAGATCTGATTCAGAATGATGAACTAATTAAAATTTTAAAAAAAACCAAACTCAGTAAGAGAGCTCAGAAGAAAAAAGCACATGGGAAGAAAATAAAAGGCAGTGACCAAAGAGCATTTTTGACTTTTAGGTATCTTTCTTGTAAGCAACTACCCCATGTCCTCTGGCTCAAACCAACATTCACCTCAGCTCCTCCAGAGGTGCTGGGCTTTGGCTTTTCCTTCACTCATTAAAATAAAGTCTGTTCAACTCAGAACTCAACCTACACGGATGAGAGCAATTCAAAGCAAGAGCGTAAGCAGCGCAGAGCACGGAGGAAGAGTGAATTAATAGCTTCCTTCATTAAAGCTTACCTTCAAAGAAGTCAGCAACAGAACTCGTCATCACCATCTTCTCGCAGACATTTATTTTTATATTCACAAGAGGATGAATGTAAGAGAAATTTATGGAGATGCTAAATCAAGGCTTTTGTTCCTAACTAGAAAGAAGTTGCTCTCAGCAGTTTAATTATTGTCTTAGTGCAGGACTGACGTTTCAAACATTGTGCTCTTTCACTAACTCCTTTAAAATCAAATTACATAAGAGATTAAGGTAGTACAAGGTAACGAGGTAGTGCCACCTCCTGAAAAAACACCTTTTGGATCATTTCACTCAGTTATCCTTGTGCAGCCCCTACACCCATCCTGATCTGGTCACACCTGGTTCCCAGGGGCTGTGCTGAGCAAGGAGTTAAACCCAGGCAGCAGCAATCAGTTCACCCCTTTCCAAGGCTACTTCACCCCTGCTAAAACCAATCCCCTCTCAGAGACCTGCAGCCTCCACCTCCCAAAGGACAAGCACACCAGGACAACTCCACATGGTACACTGAAAAAATGAGGCCCTTTTATTGATGATTAGACTCTGCACTGGCAACAAGCATCAAGCTAATACAGACAGACTTCAATCAAAGCATGAGCTTTGAGTCAGAAGTCGTAAAGTGACATGATGCCTTAATAAATTAAGGAAGTTAATTCCTCTCCATCATCAAGTCTTCACTTGAAGTTCTTTGCAAATTCCTCTCCTTTCTTAATAGAAGCCTTCAGCTCAGACATGGCCGCAGCAACCATCTTCTCTTCAAAGGGGGAGAGCTTGCCAAGGCCTAGGTTCTTCTCAATTCCTTTTTTCTGAGGGAAAGAGGATTTAGGGATTAACCATTCATTGAATGACCTAAAGAATAGCTTAACAGCTCTGACACTAAGTATTAAGCTGAGACAGAGACCCAGCCTGGCACCTGTGTCATTTCTAGTCTGCCAACCCTGTGCCTCCTGGAAAGCCTCAGAAGCCTCTTAGTACCTCTTAGTTGCCTCTTGTGGCAACTTCTACAGCCCTCACAAACTTCTCATTCACTGTTCACATGTGGGAAACCAGAAGCCAACCCAGCAGCTCCTGCAAGAGGAGACTGACTCCAACTGATCCTTCCTAACTCCACACCCACCATCTGGCAAGAGGATCTCCTCTGGTCTATGTCCTTTGCTTGCCATCTCAAACTGCCTCAGAGTGACTCTCCCAGCTTTTCAAGATGTTTACATTCCCTCTTAATACCCCTCTGCTTCCATCCCCTCACCAGCTTGCCCCTAAGGCAGCAACCACCACCCTCTGCATCCCAGCAGTCACACAGGCCTGCAGCACATTGTTTTCCACCACTCCCCCAGGGTATGGGTGACAAAAGGAATACTCCTTTCAGAGTTCAGCAGAGGTCCTGAAAGCAAGCTACTAATCCTAATCCATGCTGTAGCTCCCCATGTGCCTCAGTTTCTGCGGATTTGCTTGCAGCAGATCAAGCTGAGGAGACAGGATTGCTGACTCTGATTAATTATATGAAAGCCCAGAGTAAACAGACCCGACTTAAAGCAGGCATGACCTCTTAAGGCAGGTCTGAACCTCTGGTTACTCAGTGACCTGCAGTCTAAGAGCAGATAAAAGCAGCAGCACCCCTGTCAAGCTGAGCTATGTGCCGAAGTATCACACCCAAATATTGCAGACTCTTAAAGGATCTTAAAGGCACACTCAGCTGTTCACTCCAGCACTAGCAGGCATTCAGCTAAACTGAAACCACTGAGTAAAACCCACACGACACAGCCAGTAGCTGCTGTTTGCAAGGCTTGTGATGTGCAGTACATACCCCCAGCTGCAGAGGTGTAGAGAAGTATGGGACCTCTGTCACGTCCGATCGAACAAAGGCACACTCAACAACCCCCTGCTTTCCACTCATGGCATCCAGCAGGGAGAACACAAATCGAGCACCAGCATAGGCCATGGACAAGGTGGCAGATCCTGGAAGAGTTAAACCACTCTCAGAACAGACCACGTTGAAATCTGATACCTACTTTAGCATCAAAGGTTTCCATACTGGTGTGTTTACAAAACAAGAATAATGCAGTGTCATTGACTTCAAGCTCACGGCCACTTAGATAAAGCAGCAGCTTTTGGCCAGCTACATGCATCTAATTGACCAGATTTATAAAAGAAACAGCTTAATTTGACAGACAAGATTCTTTTAAAGCCAAAGGTGGTGGAGGATCAGTTAAAATTTAGTCTAACTGAGCTGTTTCTAGCAGCACAGCCCAGGCAGCAGCTGACAGAGCAGAGCAGTGAGATTGACAACCAGCAGTTCCTAACCTGTAAATGAGATTAAACTGCAGAGGACTGCAGCCCTACAGTCAACAAGAATTACTTGCAAGCTTTACTCAAGAACCCACCTGCTCCTGCTTTAGCTTGGACAACTTCAGTCCCAGCTTCCTGAATTCTTGCTGTAAGCTTCTCCAGCTGATCCTGAGGGAACTCCACTTTTGGTGTGCACTGGATGGGAAAAAAGAAGTTACTACCAATACCAGAACCTCTCCAGATTCAGCAAAAAGCACACAATATATTTTGTGCCACTGCAGTTGTTACCAACAGTTCTCAACTGAACAAAATGTGTTCCCCCAGCTCACAGCTTGTGTGACACTGACCAGCTGCAAAAGCCATCAGAGCTGGGGTTACTGCACAGCCTGGAGCAGGAACCCAGCCATGCCCAGCTTCCTCAGGGACCAACCACAGCTTCACAGCCAAACCAGGGCTGGCCATGGCTCCTCACTGCTGCGTGCTCCTGTGCACTACAGACACCCTCCAAGCATTAGGAATGTCTGAAAGTCATCTTGTAAATATTTGGGTCACCGTGGCATTATGGAGGTTGAGCCTTATGAAAGATCCAGTTTCCCAGCAGTATTTAGGAATTCACTGAACCTTCAGATGCAGCTACACCAGCTTAAGCACAGCTTAAGCACAGTTGTGTCTGCCCCAATGGACTCTTTAACCAAAGCACCTCTCAGCATTCAGCTGCTCCAAAGCCCTTGCTCTCATTCCCAAGAAAACCCTTCTGTAAAGGATACCTTATTCCCCACTTAGAGCACAGCTTTCCCCACTTTGTTACAGATTGCTCCTTGGCTACGTCCCAGCATCTCCCCACGAGACTGCACCTGCTTTAGAACTGCATTTCAGCCTGGCTGCAGGGCCAGACTACCAGTCAGGCATCCTGCGCTGTGCCTTTCAATGCTGGAGGTTCAGCTGGGGTTTCCAGCCCACCACAGCAAAATCAGTTCAATTTTTCTCCTGAAGCCAGGTACTCCTGTCATGAGATACCTGTCACAAACAGTGCTGGACACCTGAACACTCACACTACCCCTCAGTTCTTATCCTAAACTCCTTTGGAGGAAAGCTGGAACTACTCACACTACCCAGAGGGGTTCAGATTTAGATTGTTGCCTTCCACCTCATCCTGCACCCCATCCCAGAAGGAAAGCAGCCAAGAGAGCAGGAAAGACTCTCTGTGCTCTATCCTAGCACACTCCTGCCATCCCAAAGGCACTTTATACCAACCCTAACATGCTGACGAGTGTGCTGCCACACACAGCTGTCACCCTGGCTCACCTGAGAGATCAGAGGGATGATGGTCTTGCCAGCATGGCCACCAATAACCGGAACAGTTACTCGAGCTGGATCCAAGCCCTAAAGGAAACATGAAACTTTCCAGTTTCTGAAGCACACGGAACAAGAGAAAACACCACACTGCACTCTCTGCCCTGGATATCAGGACACACAGGGCAGGAGTTCCAGAGGCAGCTGCACTGCAGGGACAAAGCCACATCTACAGGGCAGAACTCTGGGTTCCTCTGACCACTTCATAGAGTTACAGGATATTATTACTGCAGGGCTGGATAAAGAGCAGCACAACATAAACACCAGCAGGGCTGTTAAGAGCAGTAACGTGTTACAGCTCCTGATACTTTGTGGAGTATCCTGTGACACACAGCAGAGTCTGACTTGCAAACACACACCACAACTCGACCCTCTCCTCTGGCTGCATGGCAGGGTTGGGAATGCCAAGGGAATTAAGGCCAACACACAGCTCACTTGCAGGGCACAGCTATGAAAAGGAAAGGTCAAAGTCTCTTGAACCACATTTTGCAAGAAACCTTATCTTCAGGCTCCTTTAAATAAAGGAGACAGGCAATCATTGCCTCTAGCTACACAGAAATTCGAGCTCCTTTGGCTCTCTGCAGTGATTTTGGAAGCACTTCTTTATAGATCTGATGATCAAAGCAGGCAGTATCCCTCCCCCTGCACGTTAACCATGACCTGCCTTTAGTTCAGCCACAAAAGTATTCGCTCTGACGATGTCCAGGGTCGTAACACCAAAGATTTTGTTGGGATTATACACACCGTGCTTCTTGAAGACTTCTGAAGTTATTGGGATGGTTGAATTTACCTACAGGCAAGAACAGGCAAGCACTGATTAAAAGCAGTTTAATAACAAAGCCAATGCATGAACTTAACAGGCCAATTAAAAACCTGAACTATACTTCCAATTTGCAATCAGCTGTAGCCAATTACTTTAATGCCTAAATTGAAGAGCAATTTACAGTCAGGCTGGAATAAAAATCATTAATTTTAAATAACCATTAAGACAATAAATTTGTTCATTCCCATTACAAAGGCTCCTCCCTTAGCAAGCTAAGGCTTTTATCCCAGCTAATACAGCAGCTTTCATGATAACCAGTCACATAGACTTGGAGATATTAAGCACTTTTACATCCAAGTTTTCCCTGAATTAAATATAGCCAAGAAAAATGGATTAGTAGAACCAGGCTTTTCTGCAAATATACTGCAGACTTTAAAGATACTGGTCAAAATTAGCAGGAATTTGGATTACTCTAGTAATCGGTATACTCTAGTATCTGGAATTTGGTGAGGTTTTTCCTCTGCATTCCAAAGTCTCCAGAAAACACTTACTGGGTTAGAGATGATACAGATCATGGCTTCTGGACAGTGCTTTGCACAGGCAGATGTCAAAGAGGCAACAATGCTGGCATTGGTGTTGAACAGGTCGTCACGGGTCATACCTAAAACACAGCCAGGGCAGGATTTGAAGTTACCATCAAGGGCAGGAAATCCAATAAAAATCCAATTTTCTGCTCTGGACAGGCACACATCAGCTTCTGGTTTCACAGATCAAGAACAAATTCTCCAGCTGCAGTAATGAACTGGCTCCACAGGTCACTCCTCTCACTAATAAAGACATCAGCCCTTTCCAGGAACAACCAGCACAACTGCCCACTGTCAGAACCCACTTCACTGAGTGCCTGAAGCACACTGTGACCACACAACCCACACCAGAGGTGCTCAGAGCAGCACAACTGCCCCCTAGATAAATTCTCCTCCCTCTTTTAAATCACTTCTACAACTATAGTTTAAATGCCAACTGCTGTGTGCAAAATATTGCTGGCTGTTGTGAGTGCTACCCCTTATTTCTATTGCAGCAACGAAAAATGAAATTTGAAAAATGAAGATTTAGGAAGAGCTAGGCATCAAAGTCTAGAATTTTGTTATGTTCCTAATAGGATGCTGGAAAACAGAGAGGAAATGGAGCAGGTCAGAAACATTCTAGGAAGGCTTAACAGCATTTATTCGGAGCTGACCCCAAAAGTTGCTGTACAATTGGCACAAAACAAAATGGATTATTTCTCTTCTGCTGAGAAATGAAACAAAGAACCAGTTTTTATTCCTTGAGCATTGCTCTGGGACAAGAAACACTACAGGAGATTTAGGATCACTTGCCTGAAAAGACTTTGCAGCTCAGCCCCAAGAAGGAACTCCAGAAATCAATTTAGCCCATTTCACAAGGGACAGTCTAAGAGAGGCTGAATGAGCTGCCTGACAGCACACAGAGCTCTGAGGCAGGGGCATTAACAGACCCCTCACACCCCCACAGACACAGCCCTGTTTGAGCAGCAGAACTGCAGAGATCCACTTCAAAGCAGCCCTGGGGCTTTCCAACAAAGAGAACCTACCTGGTTTCCTCGGGACTCCCGCTGGAATAACAACAACCTCACAGCCCTTCAGACATTCTGGCAACTGCTCAGGTCCCATGAAGCCTGAAATAGAAGACATTCAAGCATTATGTTTTTGACAGTTATTAAATAGCTGACACTTTGAAGTATAAAATCATGCCCAGAGGCATCCAAGTCCTTTTTTAAATCTAACCTTCAATTTAGGCTTAATGCTGAAAAGCAAAGAAACACAATGATGGATGGATCCTATTTGATGTTGTATCCTTGTTTCAAAACCTACAGAATCAGTGTGGTGAGAATCTCACATTCACCTGTTTTCCAAACTCCCAATTCCTCCTGCTATGTGTATTTACTCTCCAAAACCTTGGCACTAGTCAGTGCCCCCAAAGAACTCCAGACTGGCACATTCATGTAAAATGTCACCTTTTGGTGACCTTCAGATAAAAGAAAGATGAGCAGATTAAGTCTTGATTTAGTCAGAAACTAAGAGAAAAGAAACACATGGAATTCACACGGACACCCAGGGAGTGTTAAACCTTTTCTAGTCAAACTTTTAAAATTCAGTACTCTGAGATAATTTCACTGTATGTTCCCTGCCAGATGTCACAACTTCCCCTTCAACAGTGCAACCACAGCCCATTTTCATTTCCATACACATCAATCTAATCAGCTAAACCTTAATTAATCATTCACTGCTTGAGGAAAAAGCTACTTAAATGGATACTGGGCTTCAGGATCAGTGGGTGAAGATTTCCCCTCACAAGCAAGGGGCGTTCAGGGTCAGAGCCAGCCCTGTGGGAGGATCCCTTTGGAACTCAGGCCATTCCCAAATACCTTTGACACTGGCTTTGGTCTCGATGTGGCTGAGGTCGGCGGCCACACCCGGAGTGTGAGCGATGTCGTAGAGGCTCAGCTTGCTCACCAGAGGGCTGTTCTTCAGCAGCAGGGACAGGGGCTGCCCGATGCCCCCCGAGGCACCCAGCACTGCCACCTTGGCATTGTTCTGTGCAAAAGACACAACAAACACGTTTGGAGAGCTGTTCTGGCAGTTATGCCCCCCTCAGCAGTGACCTCGGGGATTTCACCACTCTTTCTTTACTTTTAGTTGTGTTTCTCAATTTTTTACCAAGCACTATGCAAACTTGATAGTTTAAGCCTACAGAAAATGACCCTCACAGCAGCTTCCCAGAGATCCTGCAGGTTTATTGGAGGAAATGGTTACCTGTGATCTGAAGCTCAAAAAGGAAGCAAGGCTAAGGCAAAGGAACCCAAAGGATCACCCTTCTCCTAATGGAAATGCCTGCCTGAGACTAATACCTGCCACCTTGTGGGCCCAGGACTGATTTAGGGCAAATCTGGTTTGTATTTTTTCTAGTTTACTTTGCCAGTATCAAAAAAAAAAAAGCCTTCCATTTGGCCAATCAATACATTTAATGGACTACAAGAAATGTAGTAACTACTGCATATATGTAAGGAAAATGTTTACATCTGATATAAATCCAAAACAGTACCTGCAGATGCCTCAAGACTAAGGACTGAGACTATAAGTGACTACAATTTTCACCTTTGATCATGTGGTTGAGAATCAAGTAAAATCAACTCTGCTTGGTTGCCCTGTGAACGAATTTTCTCCTAACTCAGGTACTGACTGGCAGGATGTAATTTCTCTCACACATGCCTGTTTGCTAAGTGTTGCTCAACAGGAGGAAAACTCCTTCCAGGGGCCAGAACAACCTTAAACTGCAACACTGCCAAAGTGATGGAGAACTCCTCTGGAGATATAACAAGCAATTACTGCTGAGAAAGCCATTCTTTATCACAATCTTCCAAGATAAAAGCCATAATAGCTCCACGTCTCTTCATTAACAGCTTAATTACTGTTCTATGACGGGAAATAATCTACCCAATAACTGGACCAGACTAATCTCACCCCAGTTTTCTTGCTATTGTAACAAATATAAATTTGCATAAAACTCTTTAAGAGGAAGCAAAGTCTGGCATGAGTAACTGCTGAACCCCATTTGTGACTGAGCTGACACCGCGGGGTCAAAACCTCACTGCTAATAAATACAGCTCCCATTAAAAGACTTAGACAAGGCTCTCCTGTACAGCACATCTTTATAGCAGCAATAATCACTCTTTTACATCCCACCGGGACTATTAACATTGGATAGAGGTCAGTCTCTATCTGTGCAGCCACAGCAGCAGTGCCTTGAAGCCAGCACAGTGGATTTTGGTACATGAAGGATTACTGCTAAACCCCACCAGCAGCTTTAGTTCTTAACACCTTCGGAACTCAGGGGCATTTTTGCACTACAGGAGGGAAGCAGCGAGCCCATCACGCTCTGCACACCATCAGAGAGGGAGTCCATACAGGATTATCACACTCGCAGCGTGGCTGGAGCAGGGTGGAAGAGCCGCAGGGGCACGGCCCCAGCACGGTGCTGCTGTCAGCGGGCACAGCCCGGGACACCCAGCACCGAGACCCCCGAGCCACGCTCCGCAACCTCCCCGCGCCCTCTCCCCTGCCTGAGGCACCGGCACATGCTCCCAAACCCTCCCCGAGCAGTTCTAGGATACACCCGAGCCCTGCAGCCCCTCAATGGGGAGGTCCCGAGCTCCACAGTCCCCTCATTGAGGCCCTGGGCTGCTCTCCGGCCCCGCAATCCCTCAGTGAGGGTATGGGGCCCTCCCCGGGCTCCACTCCAGCCCCGCAGCCCCACTCCGAGGAGGGGCTGGGCTGCACTCGGGCCCCGCAGTCCCTCACCGAGGAGACCGAGGGCTGCACAGCCGAGGAGGACCGGGGCTGCTTCCCGGCCTCGGAGCCCCTCAGCGAGGGCCTGCGTTCCACGCGAGCCCCGGAGCAGGAACTATGTCCAACCCCGGCCCTGCAGGCCCAGAATGGAGAACAACCAAGCCTGCATCCCCGCCCTGCACCCCTTCACCGGGCACAGCCTGTGCTCTGCAACCCCCTCACTGAGCAGCACCGGGGCTCCTCCCCGCCTTCCCCCCGCGCTCCGCAGCAGCCCCAGAACCGGGGAGGAAGCGCGGGGCTTCAGGCCGAGGCGCGGGGGGCAGTGTCGCCGTGCGGGCGGTGTACCTGTGCGGAGGTGGCGATGCCGCGGCGCAGGGCGGTGGCGGTGGCGGTGCTGAGGCGGGACAGCATGGCGGGCACGGCGGCGAGCGAGCGGCGGCACCGGTGACTCCAACGACCTCCACGGCCTGCGCGGCGCCTGCGCGGCCCCGCCCGCCGCTCTCGCGAGACTGTCGCCCGCGGCGGGAAGCGAGGGGGGAACTCTCGCGAGATTCCGCCTGAGGTAACCTTGGAGACCGGCGGGCGTCGCTGCCTGCAGCCGGGCGGAGAGGGGCGTGCGTGGTGTCGCGATAGTCGGCGACAGCCGGGCGGATAGGGGATGGCGGGGGTAATGTTCTGCGAGCCCCGACAACTCTACAACATCATCAACCAGTACCGGTGGAGATCGCGGCTGACGGAGCCCAACTACCTGTGCCTGCTGGGTGAGGCCGCGGCACAGGCCTGTCCCTGTCCCTGTCCCTGTCCCTGTCCCTGTCCCTGTCCCTGTCCCTGTCCCTGTCTCTGTCCCTGTCCCTGTCCCTGTCCCTGTCCCTGCCTGTCCCTGTCCCTGTCCCTGCCTTGTCCCTCTCCCTGCCAGCCGCTCCCCCGGCCTGCTCCTTCTGCCCCTGCCTGCCCCAGTTCCTGCTCTTGCCCCTGCTGCTCCCTGCCCTTGCCTGTCCCTCCCTGCCGTCCCTGTCCCTGCCTGCAGCCAGTCACTGTGCTCAGCCCTGGCAGATATCCTGAGCCAACGGGGCTTGTGAGGAAAAGCACACACATCCCTTCTCGTCATTTCTGGGGCCTGGCACGTGGGACCTTCCTCCCATCCCATTTCAGCTGCCCTGACCTGGTGCTGCTTTGGCTTTCCTCATGCTCAGGTTCCCCTGCTCTCTTCAGCCCTATGGATACAGACTGTCCCCTGCTGTTCCCAGAGCTTTTAGAACTGGGATAGATTTCTCAACCATTACACAAAGATTCCTGATAACCACTTCCATTTTGCACAGTGCAAATATCCCCAGAAGGGTGCCTGATATTGCAATTAAATGTTTTGGTGAGGGAGTTAGCCAGTTTGGGAGTGAGGTTGGGGTCTGTCCAGTGCCCCTCTCCACAGCTCTGGAGCAGCAGAGGCAGAGCTGCTGGCAGGTCAGAGCAGGCACAGGGCAGAGCACAGGATTGATGCCGGGAATGCTGCAGGAGCACACCTGGGTCAGGACTAACACTGCTGGTTAGTTCTTGGTGTTACACACACACTCACATCAGCCCTGGAGTTTGTTATACCCACACCAGAAGATCTCATTTCAAAAAAAACAAATCACAGAATCACCAAGGCTGGAAAAGACCTTCAAGTTCATCCAGTCCAGGAGCTGACCCTGCAACACTATAACCACCCCTAAACCATATCCTCAAGTGCCACATCTCCAAATCTCTTTCTCTGAGTGATCAGAGCCAGTGCCTGAATTCCCACTGACAAAATACAAAGAGGATTCCACTTTTAAAATCTAATTGCTCTGTCTTGGTTGGGTTTTTTTCAGATGCCCGTTCTCAGCGTGAATTCAGTGAGAGCCACATTATTACAGCCCAAAGGATTGAACTGGTGAGGGGGTTGCTGTTTGTGTGAACCATCCCTGGATTTAGCAATTAGCAGGAAGCCAAACCTGGTTGGAAACCCACGGGAAAAGACCCTGCCCTGCCTCGGCCGTGCCCCGCGGCTGCCACTGGGGGGATGTATTCTGTCACAAAGCAAAGGTGGCTCCAGCAGCGTGAAGGATTGGCACACAGGAGCTGAATATCAGGAAAAACATTGCACAAGAGCTCACGCAGTGCAGCCTTGCCTCACAAGGACAGCGCTGGCATCTGCACCGCTGCTGCTGGTGGAGCAATCAGCGTGATTTGCATCATCCCTGACTTCGAACCGGGGCTGTCAGTGTCGTGTCCACCCACACGCACAAACCCAACACGTAGTTAGAGAGTTGTAACTTACGAGGTGTCAGGAGTGTTGATGCCACCAGGGAGGAGCGGAGCCGTGCTCCTGATGGAATTCCTCTGTGATTTTGGTAGAATCCTGCGGGGCAGTATCTGATCCCGAACACCGAGGAGCTGGGCTATGTCAGGTTCTGTGTGGTGTATGACCACGACACTGACTTTTTGGGCTGCACTGACCATCAGGAGGAGGAGATAGAACCAGGTACGTGTGAGCCATGTCAGTCCAGACCTCACTGCTGGATAGAGATTCTTCCCATTCCTCATTTGATTTTGTAAGCTTGTTGGAAAAGAAGTAAATGCTCCCAGTTTTGTGTGAAAAACTGTGCTCTACCTGTTTTTTCACTGTGTTATGCATGTTCTCGGGCTCCAAAAATTCAGATTTTATTTCAAAGTATCCTGGCAGCCCTGGTTTCCCATGTGTGGATGATCCTCTGAAGCTCCTTGTTGCATGTGAGGAATGGGTTCTTTTTTTGCCCCATTTCCCTGAGATTTGGCTTGTCCAACCATTGTCTTTCAGGGAGCAATGCTTCTTCAGAGACTGAAAGCAGCAGCTCAGGTTCCACATGTTCCCAGAGTGAGTACTTCCTTCTCTGAGGGTCACAAAGGGCTTTCACTTCATGATATATAAAAATATTTACCTTTAATGAGGACAGTGATTTGATGGAGTTCACCAGGAGATGTGAAGTCCTGGAAACTTTTCCATGGCATTGTTCAGTCTTCCTTGAACCATGGAAGTGTTTGGATTTCACACATCCCTTGGCAAGGAGATCTGCTGTGAGCAGAACACTTCTGTTTGTTTGAGCTTTACAAAGGCCACAGGAGTTTTAGGAAAGATTTGCACCACTTTTTAAAGAAAAAACAAGTGGGTGTGTAAGAGCAATGAATAAAGCAAGCAGGTTCCTAAATGCTCAGTGCTGGGGCAGGAAAGGGAAGGTGTGAAGAATCAGAACTGGGTTTCTATTGTGCTGATCTATTTCTGAAGCAGACATAGCTAGAGGGAAGCAGGATGTATTCCTTGGGAGGAGGAGCAGCCATCTCACATAATCTACTTCATTGAGGGAGTGTTTAAAACATTTGTGAAAATTTTATTTAAGACACTTCCTTTTTTCCCTGTTTGCCTAAAGCAGACTAAAGAAAAGGGCCTCCATAAAACTAATGTTATTAAATTTAAATTAATAAAACTTCTCTATTATGGGACCTTATTACAAGCATTTCCCAAAGAAAAATGAGGAGAGGAAAAGAAATCTGGCCCTAGAAAAGAAACCAGGAGAGGAATAAAAGATCAGGATGAGAGAGGGGAAAAGCAGCACCCCCTGTAACTGACCTGCAGCAACAGGAAAAGAATAAGTCAAGCTTTTAACAAAGTTTTCTCCAGAGCATCAGATGGAATGAAAAGGGATTTGCTGAGGATGTCAGGGAGGCAGATGGAGACTGAACCTGCCCAGGCAAACAGCTCTTTGGTCTCTTTAGGTGCTGGGGAAGGAGATGCCCTTCTCCATGCCAGAAACTTGGAGCAGTTCACTCGCCACCCCGTGCTCCTCCTGAAGGGAGGGTACAAGCGTTTTTCAGCTTGTTACACTTTCCTCAGGAGCCAGAAGACACTGTGGATGCCTCAGGTGAGATGAGACTAATTTCCAAGTAGAAGACCTTCATATTCAACTGATGATGGCTGCTGAATCCAGGTTAGATGGTGTTGCAAACCTGGTATCACAGTAATTTCAGACAGAGGAATTAAATGTAATTTGAGTTACTGTGCTTGCTCTGAGTCTCACCACTGAGAGACTTCTTTTACAGCCACACTTTTTCCTCTCCTATTGCGTGATAGGAAGTTCATGGAAACAAGCTGGGAATGTTCCCCTGATAACCCCAAAATTGGCCTGCGGAGAGTACAGATAACTGAACAAACAGCAGCAAATGATGACAAGAAGCAGGCTGCTCTCTCACATGTGGTTATCTGGCATAGTACACAGCAAATGTTTTCAAACAGAAGTACAATTCCTACCAAGCACTGTGATCCATGCCTTTGCATTGGGAAGGGTCACAAAGCAAGTGCTAGTGCCTTGTTTCAACAGGCCCAGGAAGAAAACAGCCATCCTCTCAAACACTGTGTCCTGATTGCTTGGTTTCACCTATAAACAGCAATCTATTTAGTTTATGAGAAACAATTACCCTTTATTGCACATTTAGGACAGGCAGGGCAGGTTAAGACAGTGCTGGACAACAAAGCATTTCATTCCAAGGTGTATTTTGTTCCCATTGTTCCCTTCTAGTTCCCAGGAAATAGCCCATGACACGGTGCTAACCTGTGGATGCTACAGCACAGGAGAGAAAATCAATTCACTTTGTGCTGCTCTGTGAAGGGCAAGTCACTGCTGAGCTTCCCCTCAGACTCAGCTGGACACAGGCACCTCCTTGCCTCTCAATTTAAGTTTTAAATTGTTACTGTGCTCCTTTGTGCCCCTGGAGCAGGACCCAGGTATCCACATACCCTCGTACCCCTTGGGGACATCGAGGCACTGTTGGCTGCTCGTGTGTTTTCCTTCTCAGTCTCCACACTGCTGCCACCAGATGCAGCTGCAGATTTGTGCTGTGCCACCCCGGGGCACCTGCAGCTCTGCAGGTGGCAGATGATCTCATTTAGCCTTGCAAACAGGAACCAGGGAGAACATCAAATGAATCTGTCGTGCTGCAGCCCCTCCAGACAATGAAAGGATGTGTTCCACCTCCTGTTTAGTTGGGATTTGCCTCAAGTAGTGCCACAACAACAGTGAGGCTGTTAATCATTCTCAGTAAAACTAGCAAAGATTTCAATATACAGCACATCCAGGTGATAGAATGAATCATTACACTAAAATATGTCATGGGCTGCTGACTAAGTGCCTGTTCAACTCTTCACATGACTTCTGTTTAAGAACTTATCGAGCTAATGGGAGCAAAGACACTCTCTAACCTGAGCCTGTGGTTTCTTTCTGGCAGGAACTGGACACCTTCCAGCCATACCCTGTAGAAATACTGCCTGCAAAGCTATATATGGGCAATTTCAAACAGGCTAGTGATGAACAAATTCAGAAAGATCTGAAGATCAAAGCACTGGTCAATGTTTCTGAACAGCCTGTAACACTGTAAGTTAAACTGTTCAAGGCTTACCCTCACTAGAGTCTGTGATGTGAAAAAATGAGGTGACACAGAGTTTATTGGCAGAGGAGTCCATGCCTGTGGCCTTCCAAGTAAACCTCTGTGCAGATTCCAATGCCATTTCATGCTCAGTTTTCTCATTTCTGCTCCAGAGTTAGCACAACAGCAACACAGTCCTGCAGCCCTTGACTGTGCCACAGGTGAACTGGGGAAGAGGAGGAATGGGAAGCCATTGGTATTTCAAGTCTATCACATACCACCACTCTTCAGGAAAAAACTGTATCTCTAAATAGCTTTCAGAGCAAAATCTTACCAACACATGAGTGTAAAAGCTAAATCACCAATATGTCACATTTTTGGTCTTCCTTCCTTACCTGATCTGTCCATGACCAGTCAGCTCAGTCTGCAGGCCTGGCTGGAAATGCAATTTCACACAGGAAACACCCAGTGGCATTTCTCAAGGTGGTGACCCAAACAAAGTAACAAATCCAGTTACCCACCCCAGGACATGTGCACCAGCAGACATTTCTCATGCCTTTGGCTCCAGAGGAATATCTCTGCACTGTGGGTAATATTCCCATGCCTGCTGCATGATGTGCTTCCACATTTTGGAAATTCCTCACCAATTTTTTGCCCCGTGAGTTCTCTTGAGTCCATCGGAAGAAGGAGATGCTGCCATAGAAAACCACATGAAGTGAACTGGGGGGCTCCACATAATAGCCAACACACACTGTGAAAGCACACCTGCTTTCAGTTTATTGTTGTCATTTCTCTCTCTGTGGGTTATCTATTCTGTAGGTTAAGGCATCATTGCTGATACCATTGAAATGGCAAATCAGTGATTGAACTGGTTCTGTGTTACAAACACCTCTGTGCCTCACTGTAACACATCCCTTATCATGTTAATGATGATGATGAAAAACTCACACGTGTAACAGCAAACAAAATGATCACCTTGCCTCCAACAAACACATCTTGTCAAGGCTGCTTCTCTGCTCCACGTGGTTTGTGTGCTCTTTTTCCAGGTTTGCAGAAGAAGGTCAGTCCCTCCATGTGTCTGTTCCAGATTCACTCGAAGCAGATCTTTTTTCTTCCTTCCCCACCATTTCTCATTTCATAGGTGAGTGGATCCTGATCTGGAATTCCTGAGCCCTTGCTCACTGTAGGATATCAGATGGGAGTGACAGGAAGCCCAGACTTACCCAGGAGGGCAAGCCCACACCCTGATGGATACCAGAGCTGCCTCACTAAGCAGCCTGATGGACAGAGAGAAGGTTTTACAGGGCATCTGACTTGATGTCCCTGTTCACTTTAAAGGATCCCTCACTCTGATAGCAGGGAGCTTTCCACCCAATCTGAAAAGGCTTTGCAGCAGGGTATCTACTAGGGCTTCACAGGATTCCCTCTTACTCCTTTGCAGCAACCCTTTGACTCTCACCAGCCCAAATCTTCATCCACCAGATCTTTATTTGGACCTGTGTGACAGACATTAGAGAGCTCAGCACAGGGCATTGATAATCTGTGATTTGCAGTGCAGAGCCACTGTAGGGCCCAGGAAGACTTTCAGGTTGGACAGCATGAGCCTGCCTTCAGCTGATTACATCAGACAGGGCAAGAAAAAACACACTCTGCAGCTGCACAGCAGACATGGCTCCTGCAGCTCCATGATGCTGTCCAACCATGTTGTTATCTTTTGTTGTGCTTATCAAATAACACCTGCCACAGACCAAGGCCCTGCTGAGCTGTGCTGGACAGAGCCAGAAACAAAAGACCACCCTGTCCCCACAGACTTCAATCCAAGTACAATCTCAGACATGACTACTGCACACAAAGAAACAACATTTGAAGATATGATTTTTAGTCCTGAACTGAATTTCATTATTTGGTGCACCTGAATGTTGACATTCACTTACTTGCCTTTCATTGTGCCTCATGCACATCCCAGCAGTATTTCAGAAGTTTCCTTCTGACACCACACATGGTTTGTGGCTGTTTCCAATCCAAGCTACAAGAGTCTATTAGCTGCACTTGTGGAAGTGTTCCACTGTTTATCTGATAGTGGAATTGTTTACTTGGCAGTGGAGAGCACATTACTCAAACCAGAACATGAGACTAAAGCTCTCCACATACTCCAAGAGGAGTGTGCATGTCCTCATGCCAGGTGTATGTTGGAGTGAGGCCAATTCTACCCACATCTTAGGACAGAACTAGTATCTCATAATAGAAATGAGTTTAAAAATGCTGCCTTAGTGCTCGGGGAGAAAAAAGAACAAACAAAACATCTTGACAGCACTAAAAGAAAAGGCTTTGCTCTATGAATTCTGGAGTTCAGTTGCTACTATTTTAAAAACATCATTCTGTCTAGAAAGAATTAAAAGGTTATTATTTAAATAGGCAACCTTCGAGGCAAAATAAAATTTCAATACCTTTAGACCTGTTTGGGGAGAGTTTGTGATGCTGACCACAGCTGATAGGTCGTGAAAGACCTCCTGATGTGAAGGTGACACTGACGTGTAATGAAGCATTGTCTGGTCATTGTCATTGGTGCTGCTCTTCAAGGCCATGTTTGAACTGTGGATTTTTAAGAAAGGAAAATGCTTGCAGAAACGGGAGCTGGCAGTGCCCATCTGCTGCTGTCAGGGTTCCTGAGGGCTCCTGTCTCTCAGGCTGCAGCCCCCCTGCCAGCTGTCACTGAATTAGTGCTTGACTCTGCCACGGGAAGCCCCATTTCCCTGCTCACTGATTTGTGATTGGCATTTCTCGCCTCAGACGCTCAGCTGGACGTGGGAGCAGTGCTGGTGTTCTCCAGCCTGGGGATCAGCCGCAGCAGCACAGCCACCATGGCCTATCTGATGCACTCCTGCCGCTTTTCCCTGCAGGTATGTCACTGTCACAGCCCCACAGAAACTGCCTCTGCACTTCATTTCTCCTTCTGAAGCCCCATCGCTGCAGTAATAACACATTCTCTGGGATTTCATGCACAATATCCACCTGATAATGGAACTGATTATAGGATTTGAGATTGCATCTTCTTTACACCATTAAGGAGGTGGCTTAGGTGTGATTTTGGATGTGAGTCCTTGCTCTAGAACTTGTGATATTTTTGTTTTCCCTACTTAACTAAAGGGCTAGAAAAGCAAAGCTGTGGATACAGAACATGGTATTTCTCTCCTGAATTTGAGGAAAAGAGTGAAAACTACTGCAGTTAATCCTATCTCTTAATCCCATGGTGTTAGAGAACTTCAGAACCCAGTGTTTGCTGGGCTCTCATTTAATATTGACTTCAGCACTGACTTCTTCCAAAATCGCTTTTTATTCCTCCAGAAGCAATCCCCTCCCACAGACACTTCTGTATAGAAACCTGGAATGGGATAACAGGTCAGATGGCCAGTACAGGCTGCTCCATAGCTCTGAATAATGAAAGGAATTAATGAAGGATGGCTGGGAATGGCCTGGCTGTGCAAGAGCCTGCTGGCCTCTCCCCTTTCAAAGGTGCTAGGCCTTTCTCCCTTTCTCCCTTTTTCCCTTTCTCCCTTTGCCTACAACACACAGGAATCGTCTCCTGGTGCCTCCTAACATGGAGCAGGAGAGTTCCTATGGCAACCCACCAGCCCCTCCTTAAAAACTTCACCCTTGTTTGGAAACTTCGGGAGCTTGAAGGGATTGATCCAAACTTCACTAAAGCTGGGTCTGCATCTGATAAGGTGATTGATTTTGTGCAAACATGTCTAATGTAGGAGGAAAGCTCTTTCCATGGCTGTGTGCCAGTGGATAATTAGGGACTGAGGGTGCCAGCAGGGCTCAGGGTTCAGTCCCTGCACTAACAGAGATGTGACTGCTCCTGCAGGCTGGTAACATCCACTCGCTCACTGAATCACAGAGTGTGCTTCCAATGGCAATGCAAAAGTCAAAGGCTGAGCCTTGCCATTCCTCTCAGTTGGCATCAACAGGTTGGTCTCAGCATTTTACTAAATGCCAAAAAAGAGAGAAAATATTGACAAAGCAGTGCTTGCCCACTCTTGGCTGAGCAAAGCTTTCCTGAGGGATTACCCTGGCAGACAAGTTTGTTTCTTGCAGACAAAAGCAATGCAACAGATTTCTGTGTGATCCTCCAGCCAATCCAGGCAAAGATCTTTGAAAGCTTCCAAAAGGCAAAAGCAAGGCAGAGTTGGGATGTGCAGCCCCTGATTCTATTAGTGAGCAATATGAGTAGATCTATTGAGCGGTCCAGAGGAACCAGAGACACCCACACTGTGGACCCAGAGGAGTAAATATTGGAATATCAGCCTCAGAGTCTGCAGAATCAGCAAGATTAGAAAAACAAACCAATGAAGCACTATCTGCTGACCTTTGGTCTCATTTCACTTAAGCAATGCTCCAAGTGCAGGGGGCAAGCTCCTTTACGAGCCAGAAGATGAGCACTGACAGGAAAACCCAGGGATGGAGCTGGAGTAATGCTGGTGGATCTGCCCTGTGTGTGTGTCAGAGTTTCTAGGTGATTACTTGGAGCTAACAATTAATTAAGGTGGCTGTAATTAATACAGTGGGATAACTGCGAGATCATAACTGCTCTGCCACATCAGGTCACACCAATCCAAAAATGTGATAACCTTCATAGCTGATACTTCACTGCTTTGCTCATCATCTGTGGAAGGAACAGCATTTTAGGGTAGAAAATCCAGGACTGCATCGCTCCATCAGAGTAGAATAACACTAAGTAGTGAAAGCAGCCTGAGCTGTCCTTGTATCCAGGAGAGCAAGCACGGAGGGGACAGGTTTCTCCCATGTTCACATCTGGATCCAGCCTGTCCCCACTTTGGTACCAAACTCTTCTCCACAGGTTCTTGCTGTCCAGCACAGGGAGCACATACCAAGCTGTGTTGACTGAAGTGTAGCTGTTTTGTGAAAATACCCAAGAGTCACTTTCTGTTCAATTCCTGACACTTCTTTACTTTCCTTCTGTTTACAGAGAGCTTGGAAATACCTTCTGAAATGCAAAATGAACATGAGACCACACCGGAGCTTTGTGGAACAGCTCTCAGCCTGGGAGATCCAAATCTATGGGCACCCAGTCACAGACATCTCTGAACCAAATTACTGACAGAGAACTTGCCATGGGGAAAGCCATTCCCCCTTCTGGGGAGAAAGTTCATTTAACTTTGTGTGAAAAAAGACCCAAATGTAATGGGAAATCTTTCCTCTTTAGCTCCATGTCATTTTGGGTCAAGATTTGGAGTCTCCTGGGGAACTCACCTGTGCTGGAGGAGTTTGGGGAATGCAAGTCCTGCAGGATGTGGCCCGTTAGACACAGCTCGACTCTTTTGTATGGATTATAACCATTCCTGTGGGGCAGTCAGTAGGGTTATCTCTGTAAAGGTTTGTTATCCATGGTCTGGAATAGTAAATTTAAGGTCTGACAGTGCCCACTTCCAGCCCAGAGAGGTGATAACAGAATTTCCCTGTTTCAGAATTCCCTGTGCCCTGTGAGTGCCTTCTCAGCTGGCCTCTCACAGACTCGCTGGCTGGATTGTTGACAAGTTCACCCTTCCCATTTGCTGCCTTCTAACCCTACACCCAAACATCTGAGCACAGCTGGTAATTCTAAAGCCTCAGTGCTGTCACATGAAACCCAAACTCGGTACCCTCCTTTATCTTCCGGCACTCCGAATGCTCTTCTTTGCCATCTCAAAATAAAACATGACAGAAAGCACTCCGGGCTTTGCAGCACTCTTCGCTTGGCATTCAGCGGGGTTTGGCTTTCTCATTCTGACACGCGCGGCCAGGGCCGGGAATACACCCCGAGCGCTGCCCGAGCTGGCAGCGAGCCCGGCGCACCGCGCACAGGCCGGTGCTCGGGGAAGCGCTGCGATTCCAGGGAATTTCTCTTTTTCCAGGCTCCGATTTAAAGGGAAAACAAGGAATTAAGGAGGCCCCGCCCCGGCCCCGCCCCGGGGCGTGTCCGGAAGGGGGCGGGGCCAGCGCCGCCCGTCGCCGCGGGCCGGGCCGGGCCGGTCGCCGCCGCCGCCATCGCCGCCATGGCCTGGGGCGCCTCGCTCGCCGAGTGCCTGCGCGAGTGGGAGGAGCTGCAGGACGGCTACCAGCGCATCCAGGTACCACCGGCCCCGGGACGCCCCCGGCACGGGCCGAGGCAGCGCTCCGGCCGAGCGGGGCGCGCCGGGGTTACCGGCACCGGGGGTGGGAGAGCCCCCCGCGGGTGTCCCGCAGCATCCCCAGCGGGTACCGCGGGCAGCCCGGCTCTGGCCTCTGGAGGCCGGATGCTTTCCCGCCGTGTCCCAGCCCTCGGGTGCGAGCCTTGTGCCTTGGGGAGAAGCGTTTCGGAGCAGGGCAGGGGTGCCAGGCTGCGCCGGGACACGGGGCGCGGGAGGAGCGCGGTACCCCGGTCTGACGCCCCAGCCCGCCGTGGACGTGGCGTGGAGAGCTCAGATCTCCCGGTTTTCCTGCTGGGAGCGGCAGTGCCTGGCGTGGCACGGCCGGACGAGGTGCGCAGATGCCGTTTCACTCCTTACGGCTCCGCTCAGCCCGGCTCGGGGCAGCCCGGAGCCGGCCAGCCCCGCAGGGAAAGCGGCCAGCAGAGCCCAGGTCTCCCGGAATCCAGGCGCCGTGTCCCGGCTGCCGTACCCTGTCACCGCCGGGGCTGGCCGGGGGCTCCGTGCCAGGAAGGTGACTTGGTGTCAGAGGTGCTTCCACCTGCTTTGTGTAATCCCCAGGCGCTGCGTGCCGGGGAAGGAGTGGGCAGGGTTCAGCTCGCACAGGGTCACCCAAGGGGAAGGTTGGCCAAGCATCCCCTGCTGCCGCTCGGGTCACTCGGCTGCGGCTGCACCCGCTCCCTTTCCCCCTCCTTCCCGCCCGCCAGCGGGGCGAGCGGATGTTGTTGCGGACACGTCGCTGCTGTGCCCAGATCTGGGGCAAGGGAGGCTTTGAGAAACCTCCTCTTGCTCCATAAGGGTTGCGTGCGTGTCCCGGGTCGCCCACTTGGAACCCCGAGTGCAGCCACTCAGCGCCGGCGCTGCCCTTTGGGCACCTCCTCCCGCGGTGATTCCTCACCCAGGCTGGCTCCGGGCGCGGAGCTCGGGTCTGGCACAGCTGAAGGACTTGTCACAAGAGCCACTTGCTCACAGTTAACTCCAGAGCCAGGAGGAGGTGGCTGTAGATGGCAGCAGGAAAGCTTGAACCGAGGAATGTCCTCGGATAAATCAGGGACATAAATTACTGCTGTGGAGCTGGGACTATCTGGGATCCGTTCCCTCCTTGTCACCAGAGGGAGAAGGTTTCCCTCCTCTGCTCTCAGTTTCACCTTTCTCCTTTGGGAACAACTTTTAAGATCTAGTGATCAAGTGGTTGATAAGAGCTACAGAGGTTAAAACTTGTTTGTGCCAAGGTCTAGTCCAAGGGTTGTTGTGAGCAGAGTGTAATTCCCTGCTGGAGGTGGCATTCAGGCTGCTGTGGCCGAGCTGAGGCTGTTTTCCTGCTGACCTGGACAAGCAGCAGCATTGATCCAGCAGCTCTCCCCTTTCCCTGCTAAATATAGAGGAGAAATGCATCCAGCCTTATCCAGGTGCCGTTGGGTTACTGGGCACTCGGCTGCAGCCCAGCTGGGAGTCCATCCCCTTTGTCCAGCTCACTGACAGGCTCCTTCCACCTTCCCAGGGCTGCTCAGGTGGCCCCAAGGCCATGAGTTGGGGCTGAGAGACCTGGAGGCACCAAGAGCTGCTCGTCCTGTCCCAGCACTCAAAGCCATAGCTCTGAATGGCCCACAAAGAATTTATTCCCAAGTCTTTCCTATCTGCTGTGTGCACTCATTGGTGTCCTGAACACGGGAACATCCTGTGGGTAGCCTGCTTGGGGTTGGGGATGGGCATCCCCATGAAGCAGGGCTGGCTGCAGGCTGTCCCCAAACACACCTGGCATCTGCAGCTGCCCCTCCTCTCACCCAGCAGCTGCACAGGTGAAATTAAGGACTTTTGTTAACAAAAGCATCATAGAGGGCCCAAGGTCAGGTCTGTCTGTGCACAGCTCTAATGCATGCTGGTCTCTCCTCCCCAGGACAACCACAAGCTGTACAAGCAGAAACTCGAGGAGCTGACCAAGCTCCAGGATGGGATCTCCAGCTCCATCGCCCGGCAGAAGAAGCGGCTGAAGGAGCTGTCGCTCTCCCTCAAAAAGTGAGTCAGTGCTCTGTGACAGCACAGAGCAAGGACGGGGCTGCTGAGCTCACCTCGAGTCTCAAATGCAAACCTCTCTGCAGCCAAGTGCTGTGGGGAGGCTGATCTTCCCCAGCCCCCCTTTCCTCTGCCCTGATTTGTGCCCCGTTTGCAGTTCAGAGCTTGCAAGGGTCTTGCAGGTCCCATGAGCTGCTCCCCTCCTGCACAAAGCTCTCCCCATCCTTCCTAAGGGTGAGAGACTCACCTGGTCTCACCCTGCTCCCTTCTCGTGAGCAGCAGCACAGCCTGACAAAGGAGCTTGCCCTGCAGATGGAGTTGTGGATTTGCCTCCCATCCACCTTCCCTGTCCTTGGGGTGTCCTTGCCCGAGTCAGTCACCTGTGGAGTGCCAGCACGTGCTGCTCATGTTACAGAGGCTCTCCTGATGCCAGTGCCTGTGTTTGCTCCCCAGATGCAAAGCCGAGGCAACTCCCGAGCAGGAGGCGTCCATCCAAGAGACCCAGAGCCTGATTAAAGAGAGGCAGAACGTTTTCTTTGAGATGGAGGCCTATCTGCCAAAGAAGAACGGGTGAGAAGGCACCTCAGCTCCGGGTGGGGACCAGGGCCACCCTCCACGTCTCTGTGGCTGCAACGCTGCAGGCACAGACCCAGAACTGTCACCCAGCACTGTCACAGCTGTGCTGCTCCACCTGGGCTCCCCAAGGACACCTGGGCATGAGCTGCCCCTCACTTCTCTGCCTGCTCATGGCCATCAGGCACCCTTGGACAGTGGTTGTGCGCGAGGAGAAGCCCTGGTGAACACCCCAGTGCCTGTGGGAGGAGGGGTGTGTTCTCCCCCACCCGTCCCCCTGCCCGTGGGAGGGGATTCCAGAGGGTTTGTGCCTGGCAGCTCCGAGTGGAAGCACCTGGGGGTCATCCCTGGCCCCACTGGTGGCACAGGAGGGGACAGCTCCACAGGCAGGTCCTTGTCCTAACGCTCTGCTCTCTCCCCAGGCTGTACCTGAGTCTGGTGCTCGGAAACGTGAACGTGACACTGCTCAGCAAACAGGCCAAGTACGGCCCCTCCTCGCTGCACCTCTGATTTTCCTGACTTGGGATCCCCTTGGCGGCAGGAACAGCAGCTCCTCCCAGGCAGACATGGGGCTGGCTTGGCTCACCTGGTGCAGATTCCCTTCCTGAGCTGTTCTCTGCATCATTTCCCAACAATCAGCCAAATCCTTGGTTCCCCCTCACATTCCTGCCACTGGGCTGGGATGGACCATGAGCTCTGACAAGTTAGTGGGATCCTCCACCGAAGCCATGTCCATGTTCCCACTGTATTAGGAACTTCCAGGAAAGACAGACAGTGGATAGTGCCCTCCTCTTCCTTTGGGGAAACACCAAAAGTTGGTTCTGGCTCCTGAGAGCCTTTCCCTTGCCAGAGATGCCCAGCCAGGAGCCTCTCCCCTCTCCCTTGTTGACCACTCCTCCCCTTGGAGATGTGTGCAGATCCCAGTCTGCCTGTCTTCCCCACCAGGGCCACCCGCCAGCTTGGGGTGGTTTGGGATGCTCAAAATGTCTCCCAGCTGTGTGGAAGCAGCCTGATGTGCTCTGCTCTCAGAAATACCCCCAAGGCAAGGTTCTTCCCAAGTGTGTCCCTGAGGTTCCCAACAGAACATCACTTTCACCCAGCCAGATGGGATGGGAGGGCACAAATTTCCAGCAGCCCCCTTGCTCCAAGCCTGTCCTTGTGCTTCCCTGCAGGTTTGCATATAAAGACGAGTATGAGAAGTTCAAGCTCTACCTCACCATCATCCTACTCATTGTCTCCTTCTCCTGTCGGTTCCTCCTCAACTCCAGGTGAGTCTGGCTTGGTGCTGGGCAGAGATCTCCTCCCAGAGCCCCCTTGCCCTTCCTTCCCATCCTGGAATATCCAGAGGTGAACTGGAGATGCTGGTAAAGCATCTGGACACTGCCCTGGAGGTGGGGTGGCCTTTGTGGCCGCCGTGGCCACGGTGGTGGTGGGGAGCAGGTCCCTTCCCTTGGGGTGGGTGTCCCACGGGCTGTCAGGTGCCTGTGTCCCCAGCATGTGCCCTCACACCCTGCTCTGTGTGACCCAGGGTGACAGACGCCGTCTTTAACTTCCTCCTGGTGTGGTACTACTGCACCCTCACCATCCGCGAGAGCATCCTCATCAACAACGGCTCCAAGTGAGTGCCCCCATGGAGGGGGTGTGCAGGGGCTGGGCCTTCCCTGCAGGGCCCTGTCACAGGGAGCAGCTCCCTCCTACTCAGGGCGGGTGGCAAACCCTGCTGGGAGCTGCAGGAGCGGGCAGGAGGAACCTCCCGAGCGGAGGCGGTGCGGGAAGGTGGAGCTGGGAGGGCCCTGGTGCTGCCCAGCCCCGAGGCCCTGGGTCCTGCTCCGAGGACCATTTCCCAACCAGCTCTGGGAGCTGTGGGGTGGCTGGGGCCGGGCTGCTGCACTCTCTGGGTGCCTTTGGCTCTGCTCCAGACCTGACAGGGCTTCTCTGTGTGTGTCCTGCAGGATCAAAGGCTGGTGGGTTTTCCATCACTACATCTCCACTTTCCTCTCAGGGGTCATGCTGACGTGGTAAGTCTGTGTCCCCTGTCCCATGGCAGGGCTGCCTGGGCTGTGGGCAGCTCTGGCCAGGGGCCCACAGGGCTGTGGGACAGGCAGGGCTGGCTGTCCCCTCCCAGCCCCTTGTCCCCCAGCCAGCAGCATCTCTCCACAGGCCGGATGGGCTCATGTACCAGATGTTCAGGAACCAGTTTCTCTCCTTCTCCATGTACCAGAGTAAGTGCTGCCACGTGTGCTGGGACAGGGACTGGCCCCCAGGTGCTGAGAGTGCCTGCAGAGCTCTGCAGCGCGTGGAGACCTGGCTGTAGCTGCTCACAGCTCTCAGCCTTACCTGGCAGTTCCCTTGGCCTCGGGTAGGCTTTGTGGGGTGATGCTGAGGCTGGAAGGTGATCCCTGGGCAGCTCCTGACAGCAGCCATGCCCTCCTTGCAGGCTTTGTGCAGTTCCTGCAGTACTACTACCAGAGCGGGTGCCTGTACCGGCTACGAGCGCTGGGAGAGAGGCACAACATGGATCTGACTGTGGGTGAGTGGGATGTCCCCTGCTGGTGGCCTCAGGCTGGTGCTCAGCTCACTGGGAGCTGTGGGTTCTTCTGAAGGAAATGGTGACACTTGGATTTGAGGTCACTTTTGTCAGTGGCAGGAACAGTAAAAGCTACCAGTCAATCCAAAGCTCCCAGAGCAGCATCTCCTATGGGGCAGCACCACCCCAAAGGCTGATTGTCCCCCTCCTCCTGCTCTGCTGGGACCAGCAGCCCACAGCTGGCTCCCTCAGGATGTGAGGTGGCAGTGGATGTGGCTCTGGGCATCCCAGGTTTCCCCAGGAAGCTCCTTCAGACATAAAACATCCCTCCAACACTGCAGGCACTGTGGGCTGTCACCTCCCCTGACACCGAGGGCAGGAGCTGGGGGCCAGCTGGGAGCCCAGAGCCCTGTGCTGGGTTAGGAGTCCCTGCCACTGCCCCCCTGCAAGTGCCCACAGTGGGGCTGGAAGGGCAGGGCCTCCTCAGGCAGGCACGGGGTGGGCACTGAGCCTCACTGCCCTCCACGTCTGGGGGAGCTGGGCTCCATCCCCGCTCCACCAGCCCATTCCAGATCCTCACAGAAACTTCATCCTTTGCAGAGGGCTTCCAGTCCTGGATGTGGAGAGGCCTCACGTTCCTGCTTCCCTTCCTCTTCTTTGGGCAGGTGAGATGGGTCCTTGCAAGATGCCAGAGCCTCGGGTGGGAGCGGGATGTGCCACGTTCCCAGCTGTGCTCAGTGGCCTGGACGTGGCACAGACCCCACAGGCTGCCACAGCCATGTGATATGGGATGCCTGGGGCAGGGAAATGCTTCCAAAAAATGCTGAGCCTTTCCCTCCGAAGTACCACCACCTCCACAACTGGGGAAGTGAGATGGGGAGGAGCTGGGGTGGTTCTGCTGAAGAGGGGCTGTGGTGAGAACCCTTCCAAAGCCTTTGCAAAGCCCTCCTGAACTCCAGCTGCAAAGGATCGAGTCCTTCCTCAGTCAGATCCTTGAGGCTGATGGCCAAAGGCTGCCTGAGGCTTCCTCTTGGCCCTTGGGCTCCAGCTCCCCTGAAGCAGGGGGGATGTCCCAGCTGGGGTCCTCTGGCCCTGAGCCTGGCTGGGGTTTCAGTGCCCTCACACGAGGCTGGGGTGGGGTTTATAGGTACAGCTATAGGGTTTAGAGGTAAAGCTGGATGGGTGCCAGCCTGGCACTGAACTTCTGGAAGCAGCAGCTCCCTGAGCCTCCTCTCTCCTGCAGTTCTGGCAGCTCTACAACGCCATCACGCTGTTCCGCATGCTCCAGCACCCCGAGTGCAAGGAGTGGCAGGTAAGGGGGCTCCTGGCAGTGCTCGGGCAGGGGGGTGCCCCAGCCAGGTCCCTCCTGCTGACTCCGGCCTCTCCTCCCACAGGTCCTCATGTGCGGCCTCCCCTTCTTCATCCTCTTCCTGGGCAACTTCTTCACCACCCTCCGTGTCGTCCACCAGAAGATTCAGAACAAGAACCAGGACACGAAGGAGAACTGAAGTGGGGCAGTGTGGGGGCCTGGACTGTTTCTCCCCACTGGCTCCGTCCCCTATCCCCATCTCCTCGATTCCGTCCGGACTCTGGTGTCTCATCCCCTTCCTTGGAGGCCTGGGTGTGGGACAGAGCTTAGAGCCTGCTCCTGGACAGTCCATGTGCTCACCACGGGGCTGGATCCGTGCTGGAGTCACTCACCTGGAGTCAGGAGCACCCTGCACCTCCTGTCCTGGCTGCCCTCCACATCCAAAGAGCAGGATGCTTGGGACAGCCACTCCCCTCCCTTTTACTGGATGTTCCCTGGATGCTGGTGCTCCCCACGCCCCTGGGACAGGGCAGTGTCCAGGGACTGCCTCACAGCTCCTGGGGTGCCTGAGGCTCCCCCTCTCCCCCCAGCCCTGCACCCAGGCCAGCCCCTGTGTGTTGAGGGCACAGCCCTGGGGCAGCCTCAGCCCTCCAGGGGCTGTGCACAGTCCTGGATTCCAGGGGTGCCCCAGCTCCTCCCTTGCCTTCAATCCACAGGGAAGGGGCAGTTGGGGCACGGGAGGGGTGGGAGCAGCAGGAGCCTGGCCCAGGCCTCACGCTGGAGCTGTGCAAGCAGCACCCTGGGCTGGCATGTCCTGAGGCTGCACGTGTGAAAATAAAGGGAAGGAGCTGCCCTGGGGCACCGGCCAGTCTGGGAACAGCTTCCACACTCTGCTCTGCAGCTTTGGTTCATCAGGAAGTGAGTCCTGACGGCCTCCCTGAAAGGAAGGTGGAGGTGGGGGTCAATAGAACAATTGTCGCAATAGGACAAGAGGAAACAGCCTCAGGTTTTACCACGGGAGGTTTAGATCGGATATTAAGGAAAATGTCTTCACAAAAATGGGTTGTCCAGCCCTGACAGAGGCTGCCCAGGGCAGCCATGCAGTAATCCCTGCAGGGATTTAAAAGCCATGTACATGTGGCAGCTGGGGATATGGCTGAGTGTGGGTTTGGCAGTGCTGGTTTAAGGGTTGGACTCAATTATTTGGAGGGGTTTTCCAGCCTAAATGAGCCCATGGTTTTATGAAAAGTCATGTCCCTGTGCCCTTCCACAAGCCTGGGCAGCAGGGGGGCTCCTTCCCATGACACCCCAGTCTGCTCAGGCTGTGGCCAGAACTGTGGCCACCCAAGGAGCCCAGCAGAACCTCAGTGTCCCTGGAGGTGCTGTCCTGCACCAGCACTGGGAGCTCTGGAAGAACCAAAGAGCAGGTTGGGCACAGCTGCACCCCAGTCCAGAGCCCCCCACTGCCATCCTCCCTCCCCTCCCACAGCCCAGCACTCAGGGTAGGGGCTGCCCCCAGCTCAGCCCAAACCCAGAGCTGCCACCACATCCCCAAATTTCCTCCCAGTTATCATCCAGTGCTCCTCCTGCCTCCTTCTTCCCTCTGGCTGAGCAGAGAGGATACAGGAAGCAAACTCCAAACACAGTATTTTTATTCCAAGGGCAAATGTATTTAAATAATTTACAATCATTGGACAGCCTGAAAGTCTGGGGGTTTCTGTTGGTTTTTTTTTTTTTTTCCCCATGCCTAAATCACAAAGATGTTCAAAATAAAAACCGTATTTTAAAAATGACCGTACATGATGTGAGGGAGGGGCTGGGCTCAGGGGAACTGCCGGGCCCCAGGAGGCGAGCAGGGCTGAGACCCCGCCTCCCAACCCGGGTGTATTCCAGAGGGAGAGGAGCTTCCCGCTGGTGCTGGAGCGAGGGAACGGAGCGGGATGTGCTGGTGGGGCCGTGGGACAGCTCTGTGCCCAGAGCCACCCCACATGGCAGAGCTGGGCAAACAGGGCTGGCAGCAGGGAGGCAAAGCCTGAACCCCAGCCCGAGCACAGCCCCTCCACCCCTCTGCTGTCCCTGCAGGCCAGGGTGGGCTCCAGCCCCGGGATAAGGCAACACCTCATGTTCAGGGAAGGACTCCCTGGCCGTGTCCATCCCTCCTGCCCCACAGCAGCCATGTCCCTGATGTCCCTGGCCCCAAGGCAAACGCCGGAGCCATGGGGAGCACCCCGGGGTGCTGGTGGCACTGCAGCTCCTGGACAGCAGCAGCCTGAGCTACCCCCCTGCCCCTCTCAACCCTTTCCACCCCTTGAGTCCAGAGCCTGCCCCGAGGGGCTGCTGAGGCCCCAGGAAAGGTTGGGAGTGACACTGGGGTAGCCGTGGGCTGGGGACACCACCGTCACCCACAGCAGCAGTGGGCGAGCAGGCACTTGCCAGCTCCCCTGGCCCACGCCTGGGGACCTGTTCTCTCCCCGGCCCTGCCAGCCCCGCCCTTAGCTCCACACATCCAGGGAGTAGCGGCCCTTTGTCATCAGTTTCTTTACATAGTCCACGGCCTGGGGCTGGCTCATGTTCCCGAACTCGGACACGATCTCGTAGAAGATGTTCTGCACATCCCGGGCCATGTTCCGGGCGTCGCTGCAAACGGGGAGCGTTAGTGAGACAGCACAGCCACAGAGCCCTGTCACCTCCCACTCTGGGCACAGAGGGTTTGCCCGCCCCAGCCCCCTGCCCTCCTCTGAACCAGGACTGTACAACCCTCCCAGGGCTTGTAACACTCAGCTGGGGAAACTGAATCAAGCTCCTTTTCCTGACAATGGGAACATTGCCCCCAGATCCCCATCCTGTCCCCAGACCTACCCGCACACATAGATGTGGGCCATCCCCTCGTTAACCAGCTTCCAGACGTTTTCCTTGTTCTTCTTCAGTAAGTGCTGGACATAAACCTGGCAGGAAACAAGGCTGGGAGTGAACAGAGAGGAGCAGAGCCCCCACAGCACAGCCCTTGGAGAGGGAGGGAAGGCAAGGCTGTGCTCATGGCTCTGGGAGACAGGGGAAGTGCTGGGTGCTCCTGCCTGCCATGGGAGTGATGCTGGGCAGCAGGAACAAGGGGGAACAGTGTGGTACCTTCTCAGCCTGCTCCCTGGAGAAGGCCACGTTGAGCTGGGTGAGGACTCCCTCCTTCTGGAAGCGGGCCAGCTCCTCCCGGTACAGGTAGTCCTCGTGCTCGCGGCGGCAGCCGTAGTAAAGCACTGTCTCGCCCACCTCTTTGCCTGCAGGGTCACACAGCCCCATCAGCTGCGCCCTGCCAGCCCCCAGCCCTGTCCCCTCCCAACCTGCCTTGTCATGACACCCCCAGCAGCCCCCAACCCTGTGCTCTCCCCCACCCTGGGCTTGCAGAGCTGCACGATGGCTTCTGGTTATAAGGGGAAGCTCAGGACTGATTCCCAGAAGTGGCCACAAGCTTTAGAATCGAGTCTGAGTGACCTGACTGTGGTTATTTGGAGGTGGGGTGGTGGCAAAGGTCAGAGAACTGCCTCAGGTCTGTCTCTGTGGCCATGAGAAGGACAAAGCATCCTCCTGTGGACAAAACCACTCAGCTCTGTTCACCCTGCCCCACCACTCTGCTTCTGGCTGGGGTCCACCAGCAATAGGAGCAGCAAAGCTGCACCCTGGAAGCACCGACTGGCCCCACAGGGTCCTGCAGCAGCTCCAGCCCCTGGGGGAGCTCCTGGGCACCCACCTTGCTGCTTCAGCCACGCCCGCTCCTGGATGAAGCCAATGAAGGGGGCGATGCCCGTGCCCGGCCCGATCATGATCACAGGCGTGCTGGGCTTGAAGGGCAGCCGGAACTGCGACTTGCGGACGTACATGGGCACCAGGGAGCTGCTCCCGTTCTGCTCAGGCACCTTGCTCTTGAGCCAGCTGGTGGCCACCCCTTTGTTCAGGCGGCCCGTCTTGGTCTCGTACTCCACTGTCACGGCACAGATGTGGATGGAGTTGGGATGAACCTGCAGGGAAGAGATGCTGGAACCAGGCAGAGAAGGAGCCCCAGCAACCCCACGCTGCTTCCTCGTGCTCAGGAATGGGGAGAAGTTTAACCTCATGTTAACACTGGGACAGCTATTCCTCCCTGTGTGCTCCTCACAGGGCTTCTGTCTTGTCCTCAACTCATCACGGGACCACTGAGCTTCCCTGGAGGTTGCCAAGAGTGATTTTTGACCAGCCCCTAAAACGCCACCTTGCCAGTCAAACGGGCAAAGAGGAGCAGGGCTCCTGAGAGTGTGGGGGTATCAGGGCACAGCTGGCTGCAGGGCGGGACTCTCCACAGACCCTGTGGGAAGCTGGGATAACTCCATGCACAGAGATCACTAAATCTGCCCCTCTCCTAGCAAATGTCACCAGGAGAAGCTCCCCATGTCCAGCTCCCAGCCGAGGGGAGCTGCAGCTGAACCGGTCCCTCCACAGCCCCGTTCCCAGCTGGAAGCACACCCACCTTGGAGGAGGAGGCGATGGAGTAGTAGCGGGCCTGCAAGCGGGGCAGGAGCTCGCACAGGTGGTCGATGGGGGGGCGCAGGGAGGGCATGTCCTGCAGGATGGCCAGGATGTTCCTGCGGGCCTCCACCACCCAGCTCAGGTACAGCGCCTGCGGGCAAGGAGGGCACGGCCGTCACAACCTCCCCACGCACGGCTGGCAGACACCCCCTCGGCCCTCTGGGTGCCTTTGGGGGATCCCCCCAGCCCCCAGCTCAGCCCAGCTGGGAAGGGCAGTGCCCCCACCTTGCCCTCAGCAGCAGATGAGGCCATTTTGCGGAGGCGCTCCTGCTCGCCGGCGTCCGTGGCGTACTGGGCCAGCTCGTAGAGCACGTTGGTGCGGGGAGGGTTGGTGATGTCCAGGTAGTAGGTCAGGGCTGTCCGGTACGACGTGGGGCAGGGGAAGGGATGCTTCTTGTTGGATTCCTCTGGAGAAGCGGGAGGGAAAGAAAAATTAAAAATCATCCATGTCCTGCTGTTATGTTAAGAGGTTTTGTGCCGGCTGCTGCACACAGTGAGGGATGGAGCAGAGTGGGCTGCAGGGAGGAGAGAGCAGCCCGTGGGTCAGAGCCCCAGCTCCACACTGAATTGCCTCCCTCCCCAGGAAGTTCCATCTCCCAGTAGCCCATTTTGTGTTTCACAGATGGTGTCTGACAGTTCAGCAGCAAAAAATACACCCTGTGTTCCCCAAGGGGTTCCCTGCCCTGAGGTGAGCATGCACAGCCCAGCAAACCCTCAGGCTAAGTAGGGGCTGCCCTCCATGGGCAATTTGGGCTCAGGCTCGATCAGATCTGGCCTCAAAAGTGTCCTCAGGCTCTGTCAGCCACGTACAGCTGTGCCAGCAGTCAAGGCTGGGGCCGTTCTGTTCAACCTTGAGAGGTCCATAAGGGACAGGAATGACAGTGTGAGGCACAGGACACTGCACAGGCAGGGGGCCACAGACTCCAGCAATGCCTTAAATCCACTTCCTCTCTAGAAACCTGGAGCTCTCTCAGGCTTCTGGGCCAGCACATCTGCTGCCTTAGCTCTGGCTGTGCTGCTCCAGGAGTGTGATGGGCAGCAGCTGCCATCTCCCTCCTGCTAGAGGCTGGCTCTGCTGGGAATGCTACTCAGGAAGAGCTCTTTGGATCAGCACACGTGCTCCCTGCTGGCAGCTCAGTCCCCAAGCCTGTGCCTCCTCCCAGGACTGAATAAGAACATCTCACACCCTCAGGGCTCTGAGGAGCTCTGGGGCTGCTGAAGGATGCTCTGGTGGGCTGATGCTCCATAATTAGGAGTTTGCTGTTACATAATTTGTTGTTGGATGGGCTCACTAAGCACATTTCACAACTGACCCACTTCAGCTGATCTCAGCAAGCAGGCTCTGAGCCCCTGCTAAAACAGCACAACACTGAGAGGGGCTGTGGGACACCTGGAGGTGTCTGAGGGTGCAGGACAGAGGCCACAGCTGCAGAACTGGAGACCCTCAGGGGTCATCCATACTCACCATCCAGGTTGTTTAGGGACATGACAGTGTCCAGGTCCGTGCCCAGGATCTCTCCAATCTGGTTCACCAGGGAGGAGTCGTTGGCTGGGTACACGGCCACGTGGTCCCCGGACTCGTACCTGGCACAGAGCAGGAGGAGAGCACATGGAGCACCTGCACCCCTCCCTGAGCACCCCCAGCAGCTCAGCCAAGGACAAGGGGGCTGGTGCAAGAGGCAGCAGGACAGGACCTGCACCATCAGGATCCACAGAGCCAGCAGTGACAGCAGCAGTGACCTTGTGGGATAAATGGTTTCCCAGGGTTTTTACAGGGGATCTCCCAGGTAACAGCAGTTTTGCCAAGAGTTCCAGCAAGGACAGGTCAATCTCCCAACAGAACAGAGCAAAGCTCCTCAAAACCTCTGCAGTTTTTATGTTAAGCCATCTGGATTCATGGCTTCCTAACAATTTAAGAATTTTAAGCCAGTGAGAGGGTTTTAAGAACAGGGCTTTATTCCCCCTGTGCTTGTACACCTAAACCAGGCAAATACAGGCAAGAGCAATCCCCAGCTCTCCCTTCTCTCACAGCTCAGCTGCCCTCTCATTTATTGAGTGCCTTCTGGACAATTCCTGCAGCTGGGACTAGGACAGGGATGTGGGATGGGATGGAGCCAACGATGTGCAAGAGCTGGGAGCAAGTCCTGGCAGGGGGATCTGGCACAGAAACCCAAAGGGGCAGTGTTAAGGAGCAAGGTCCCCTTCTGAAGTGCTGGGTGAGGCTGGTGCCACACCTTTGTTCTTTGCTCCTGATAAAACAGAGGAGTGGGGTCCAGTTCTCCCAGGGAATTACCTGATTTTGGAATTGGAGATATCCAGCTCCAGGTGCATAAAGTGCCGCTCTCCCGCCTCGTTCAGCTTGCGGTTCTCCGTAACCTGGGCCAGGAAGGGGTTCTTGGCATCAAACGGGCTGGAAGGAAAGACAAGGGTGTTCTGGGACACTCTCCTGCAGGCTTATGGAGCTCCTTGTATCCAGGCATGTTCCCTCTGACTCCACAGCAGGCTCCCATGATTTGGTTCCTGTTCCAAAGCACACTGCACCACAGCACAAAACAAATCACGATCTGCTGCTCCCCACACTGGCACAGAAAAAAGAGATCATGACTCTGCTGCTCCCCACACTGGCACAGAAAAATAGAGATCATGATCCTGCTGCTCCCCACACTGGCACAGAAAACAGATCATGATCCTGCTGCTCCACACACTGGCACAGAAAACAGATCCTTTTCCTTCTCAGCACAGCCCAGCAGTCAACAGCTTCTGTCCCATTAAGGACACATGACACAGAAGTGGATTGGAGGGATTATCACATCTCACAGAAATGTTTCAGGCTGGAATTAATGTTTAAAGCTCATCTCCCCACAGCAATACTGCCAGCAGCCATCATGCATTGGCCACTGCAGGCAAGGAAAGGTTCAGGACAGATGCTGTGGATGTACTAGCCAAACAGCACACTTGACCACAGCCATCTCCTCACCACGAATGATTCAGTAATTGGGGAATCTCAGAGCCCCAGTGGAGATCTGAGCCCATTTCTCTTGGGCAGAGACCTGCTGTGCTGCAGGAATGGCACAGCCTGTGCAGCAGGTGCTGTCAGAAACACCCAGGAGCCACCAGCCATGACCTGCCCTAGCACAGCCTGCCCAGGGGTTTGGCACTCACGGCTTCTGGTTCTCGTAGCTCTTGAGTCGGCCCATCTCCCCCGTGTAGACTTTGTTCATGTTCACGTCTGTGTGCACCACCAGCTCGTACTGCCGGATGCTGGAGGGGGAAAGGGGAGAGGAAAGAGAAAAAAAGTCAAACTGGAACCCACAAAGAACCACCAGTCTCCCTTGCTGGATTTGCTGCAGCTCAAAAACAAATGCCAATTCCACCCTTCTGCCCCTCTCGAGACAGGAGGGACCAGGCAGGCTCTGCAGAAAGCCCAAAGCAAGGGGAACCTCTCAGCCTCCCTGGAGCCTCACAACCAGCACAGCCAGCCCCAAAGGAACCAAAGCCATCATCTCCCACTCAGAACAGGAATCCAGAGCTGGGCTCAGACTCACAGCAGGACAGGCTCAGGCCAAACAGCCCCACTCCCTGCTACACTCCTGCCCTCCTTGAGTCTGGAAGGGAGGCAGTGCAGAGGAAAGGGAACAGCAGCCCAGGGCTGATGGCACAGCCACCAGTCAGAGGGGGCCAGTCTCTGACACCCGAGAGGAGCTGCTCCCAAACTCACCTGGACTCTTCTCCTGTAGCCTCCACCCCGAAGTGCTCACACACTGCTGGCCAGAACTGCTCTCTCCAGGTGATGAAGTCTTCTTCCAGGCTAGCCAAGGCAAAAGAGAGAGTCAATAACCCAGCCCTGTTCCCAGAGAAGCCACTTGAGATCCCTGTGGCCTCCTCCCATCACTGTGGGAAAAGGCATTTGCCTTTGGTACCCCCACATGCCCACAGATCACCAGGAAAGCACCTGCAGAGCACTGAGTGGGACCTGTTGCTACACCAGGCACCTCTCCCTTCCCCAGGTCTGCCAAGGAAGGCTTTGTTATTTAGGCTCAGTCTTTAAAAAACTCAGCTCTCCATTGTCCACCCCTGGCATGAGGTAACCTTCCTAAAAGGTCACGATTCCACTTATTTTTCCAGGCTCAGAGCCTTCCACATGTGGCATATCCCTCCCATAAGGCCCTGCAGACCCTAGAGGTAGAGCACAGACTGATGTAATGCCTCAAGGTGCTCAGGTGAACATAGAGGTAAAAAAACAAAAAAAAGAAAGAAAATATCATTGTCCAAGTTGGAAAATTGCTGCCTCCCACCATAAAACACGTCCCAAGAAGATTAAGCTGCCTCTTTCACTGGGATGGGTGAGTTTATCCACACAGACTGCAGCAGGGCAAAGGCAGAGGAGGCTGCAAAGCCTGCTCCAGTTGTACCCACGTGCATTTAAAGCTGATGTGGGATTTCCCAGACACAGGATCCCTTAGGATACCCAGGGAGCTGATTGTGGGAGACACAGCAGACACACACACACTCAAAAACACACCAACCCCAACAACGAGCCCTGTGGAGTTTATTTCTGTCTTGGCAGTGGAGCTGATTCCCTGCCAAGGTCCCTTCCAAGATGCTTTCAGCCAGCTCTGACCAGCCCCTCAGCCCAAGGCACTCACTTGCCATCGTCATCTCCCAGCCCCAGCTCAAAGATACGCTGGGCTCCAAGTTCCTCCAGTCTCTTGTCCACGTACTTCCCCATGGCATTGAAGTGCTCATAAGTCTTGTTCCCCAGCCCAAAGACCTGTAAGGGAACACTCATGAGCACGGAGAAGCAGGAGCTGGACTTTCCCCATCCATTTGACATCCTCTGGGCAGGTATCACCCCACAAAGGATGCAGAAGAAAGACAGTGACACCTCTCCCAGCTCCCCCATCAGCTCTCCAGTAAGAATCTACCACTGGAGAGTGTGTGGTCAGGAGGCACCAGCACCTCCCCTGAGCATGGCTGCACTTCCAAGAGCTCCTGCACATCTCCTTGTGGCACCAGTAAGAACCTGGACTGCCTGGAGACCCACTGCTGGCCTTTGCCTCCCACAAACCACACAGTGTAAGTTTGCTCACTGCTTCACACAGAGCAGCCTCACACCTCCACCAGTGGATTTTATGCTCGTTTGCAATATTATGCTGCTAAGGAACTTGGCCAGGGCTTAGGTGAGGTGGTTGTTTCTCAGCCAGTTATTCAGCTCAGCACAGGAAGGGAGCTACACACTCCTCCAAGTGGTTTAATTTGTGGGAAAAGATCCGGCCCCAGGCTGCTCAATTACCTTCTGAAGAGCAGCAGCAGCCTGTAGCTCATTTACAGACTTGTATTCAGTGCCTGCAGGGCTGTTTGGGGCTGTTCATACCAGGAAACCCTAACGATTTAGGGAGTGGAGAGAGAACTCTGACATTTGCATTTAAAGCCTCCAGATGTACATTTGCAAGTGTCCACAAAACCTGGGCAGGAAGACAGCAAGGACCTCATCCCAGGCAAGGTGTAAAAGGCACAGACATCAAGTTGGGCCTTTCCCCAAGCCACTCTGGAGGGCTCTTGGCCTTCCTGCCCAGATGCAACACAAAAACTGGAACGGGGCCACTTACTGCAAAGCGGAGACCCGACAGGTCAGCATCAGCCTCCTGCAGCCAGTCGTAGAAATCCTGGGCATTGTCTGTGGGATCCCCCTCTCCATAGGTGGCCATGCAAAACACAGCCAAGGACTTGTCGATCTCAGAGAGGCGACTCAGGTCTGACTGCAACCAGAGAAAAGAAGGAACCTTCAAGGATCCCACACTGTGGCTGTTGGGCAATTCCTATTCCCACAGCATGGGTATGCGAATGGGACCACGCGTTTACAGAAGGGGTTGGGAAAGGCCAAACCCACCCAAAATGGCAGGGAAAATACAGGCAACCATCCTGACTGGACTGCAAATTAATATCTCTACCACACCAGAAAAGTAATGGGATTTTCCATACAAGGCTTTAAGGGATCAGGAGAATGCAGAATGGTAAGGACCAAGCCTGTATCTGCATCTCTCAGGATGATCCTTTCTCTCCCAAATGACACAACTGTCCCTTGGCCAGGTTCATTGGATTTTTTAGGGAGAACTAAAAGGTTGTTACTATCCCAAGCATATCCCAAGGCTGTTCAGGGCTAAATTACCAGGTCATACTCCTCTGGATCTGCTGCCATGCCCCGGAGGCCATAGCGATGGGCATCTTTGGAGAGGCGATTGGCAAACTCCTCTGCTGTGCCCGTCTGGGAACCGTAGAAAACCACTATATTTCGGCCCTGGGGAAAAAGAAAAATCCCTTTTAAATGGTGATTAGTCATTTGGCAAAGGCATGGATGAAGCACAGACAAAGGAAATGCCTGAGATCGGGAATCCTGGACTGCAACCTAGAGGCAACCAGGAGTCTGCGCTTGCACAGGACTCCAAGGGTTTGGCAGAAAACTCAAGGCTGAGCTGTTAATGAGAACACGACTCTTGCCACTCTCAGAGGGGAGACTCAGGTCAGACTGAAACCCAAAGCAAAGAATAAACCTTCCAGATTTATTCCCAACTCTGAGGCTGCAGCGCGACTGCTGGAAACAGGGAACACCCTGGATGAGAATGCAGAACTTGCCAAAGACTCTGGGCAGGTGCCTAAGCACCAGAGCTCCTGCTCTGCTGCAAGCCAGCTACTTTGAAGTAAAATGGAAAATGCATCCAGCCCTTTTTTCTTCCTCTGCTTCCTCCTGTGTCCAGACCAGCAGAGTCAAAAGCTGACAGTTCTGTGTACAACAATTCCCATTCCACAGCCAGCCAGTTTGGGAACCAACCACACAGATAAACAACTGCCAGCCAATGGCTTTAAAGTCTCTGCCATTTCCCTCCTGACTTTGATCTCATATTACATTATTTTTTTCCACCGAATTTTCACTTTAGCTTCTTCTCCAAGAACAGCTCTCAGGCACAGACTAAAAGAGCTATTCCTGGCTGCTCACACAGCCTTCCTCTGGATGCTCTCTGCAGCAGGCATGTGTCTGTATCCAAACCAGCTCCTCCTGCTGACAGTTTCCAGAGGAAATCAGGACTGACATGGGCTCCCCCAGCTCCCCAGCACCCCTTGGAGGCAGAACAAGCAGCTTACCGTCTTCTTCATCTTCTCGATGAAGCTGTTGTCTCTCACTGGAGCTACTCTGAAAGACAGGAGGAACCTCTTTTCAGATGAGCATGTTCATTTCTGAGGTCAGGAATAAGCAAGTGGGGGAAAAGTGGCCTCCAGATCTCAGGAAAGCTGCCCAAAAGGGTGTGAATCCCCACTGACCACTGTTATCTACCCTGTCCCAGGGATGGCCATTGCTCAACCACAGGGCTTCTGCACACAGCCATGGGGCAGGGACTTGGAGCACAGGCGAAAAGTTGAGCCCCTGCCTGACCCTGTCAGGGAATCCTCCCACAGGAAAAGCCCAGGCACTCAGCCCTGCCTACCAGGAAACCTTTATCAACTGCTCTGAGAGGTTTCCCAGCTGAGCAGGTTAAAGAATCTCAGAGGAGCAGGTCTCCAGATAAGTCACAGGGGCCGAGCCATTGTTTGAAAGGGAATGCAGAACTCCCTGCTTCCCACACCACCGTGGGCAGGCAGGATCAGTCCTGAGCCACGCTCCCCAGGGCACATCCCCCAAACCTGAAGGCAAACAGGGCTAAAAATCAGCTGTTTCAACCTCAAAACAGCATGCCAGACATGAGTCCCAGAGCTGGGGAGCCCTGGGGAGCAGGCACACACAGCTGATCAGACCCACAGAACTCCCAGCAAGGCAATCACTGCCAGCCATTCCATGCTGGGTTCCCATTCCCAGGACGGATCTCCTGCACAGAACATTTGCATTATTGTATGGACATGGCTTTCCCTAGCTTAGGAGCAGAGCCAGAAATATGGAGGTGGGGATTCACACTGCTGTGGCTGCCCTGTTAGGGAGGGAGCCAGAAGAGCTTTGCTATCCTTAGCCCATCTTTGGATTTTCAGTGTCATGGAGTGAAAACAGCCCAGCCCTGGGGACCCTGGGAGTCTCACAAGCAGAGGTGACCATAGCTACAGTCAGATTAGGTGCTGGGAGCTTTTCAGAGCAGGCAAGGACAGCAGCTCCCTTGCTGTCCTCCCCACCAAAACTCTGGTAGCAGGGAAGATGAACGTGGGACCCGTTCCCATCCCACAATGGAAGAATGCAAGGCTGGGTCTCCTGTGGGAAGATAGAAACCTCCAGGCAAAAAACAAATGGTTTTGGCTCCAGCCCATGTGAGAATGTGAAGAGCTTGCTAACAGTTTCCTCAGCTCTGTAGCCCAGAGGGAGGGATCCTGCGGATGTGCCGAGGCATTTGTGGAGAGCACACACACATGCAGAGCAGCAGGGTGGGGGACGCTCATAAAACACCCCTTCGAGCACCCCTTGCTACCCAAAGGGATCAAGGAGCTCCCTAACTGGGCCTGACAGCTCTGAGCACCACCAGTCTCATACAAAAGACAAAGCACACACAAAGGACAAGCAAAGCCGACCCTAGAAAGCTCCCCAAGGCAGCCAGGGGAGCTGCTTCACACCCCTGCTTGGCTCTCTCAGCAGTTAACAGTCTCCCCATGCTGTCATCTGTCCCCTGTTGGGAACAGGGATATCACAAATATCTCAAGGGAGCAGCCCCAGCCCTGCCCATGCTGCAGCCAGGACAGGGGCTCGAGAGAGCTCTCAAGGCACAGCTCTCGCTTAGTTTTTGGCTCCTTGGTGAACTTCTTTAATTCCTGCCCTCTGCAATCAAGATCCAATTAAAACAACTGTCGGGTTAACTACTAAACTGAATACTTTTAAAGGAGAAGAAAAAGAAAAGTTTTAGATCCTTTCAACAAGCTCCCTTTGGAAGAGAAAAGGGAGCAGCACATGGAGCTCGTCCATTTTCAAAGGAGGCAACCCTGCACTGAAGTGAGTGCTGGAGAACAGGCTGTGGCTCAGAAGAAATAATGAGCCTGGCTTTATAAAAAAAGGCTACACAACTCCCTGAAATTGCTTCATCAGGGTGGCCTGAAAATCTGAGCAGTGAAAACACACAGGCACCAAAGGCAGAAACTACACTCATTTTCACTGCTCTGCCAGGAAAACTTGGAAGAGAAAGTTTGTCCTCAGCAAGGACGGCTCTTACAGCTTAGACAGCTCAGGGTAGCAGCTACAAGCACCAGAAGAAGCACTGGGTGGAGGGAA